>NC_089743.1:68444970-68449970 GCF_040412425.1 Macrobrachium rosenbergii
TGCCTAAGTGAAATTATTATTGGTAAATCTTTTGTGTAATTTTGTGTGTTCTTGTTCTTGCAATCTCTTGATTTTTCACATTTTGTAAATTGGTGATTTAACATGTATTTATTTAGCAATTTAAATGTTTCTTAATAATTTAACAATGCATATATACGTGATTTAACTTTCATTTAAGATTTTCTTTTCAGATCTTGAGTAATTCTTGATAGTTTAAATTTTGCTTGATTAATTTAATTTCCTGATAAATTAAAGTTTTGTGATTTCGTTTTGTTTAATAATTTAACTCAAGAATTAGTTAAGTTTTTGTGTTGTTTTCAAGTAATAGTAAATTTTTCAGATCGTGAGTTCTGATTATAAATTTTGAATTTAGAAATAATTTTTTTAATTAGTGTTTTTAAAAAAACAGTGTTTCATTTATTGACCACCAGTCAATAGGATTAATTGTGTGCATAAGGGAAAGTGATAAACATGTTTTATTCCTTTAGTTTTGCTGAAATGAATAAAGACCAGGGAAACAGTTAAAGTTGTTCAATGGAGTGATGCCCTTTTACTTCAGTATATTTCTTGTTTAATTATTGATATCTCACACTTGTTTTGATAAACTTAGTTTGATTTTTCACGTGATTAATGAACTTTTTAAGGGATCACCGTTACCTTTAGAGTACTCAGTCATAATTATTATTGTTATGAGAGTTCAGGGATCTGGCTGAAGTGAGGTAAATTTTTGAATTCTGTGATTAGGTGTGTAATTACCAGGCACTTGGAACACATTGTGACAATATATATATATATATATATATATATATATATATATATATATATATATATATATATATATATATATATATATATATATATATATATATATATATATATATATATATATTATATATATATATATATATATTATATATATATATGTGTGTGTGTGTGTGTTATAGAAAGATTGTGAAACCAGGTTTTGCGAGGGATCCCACGAAATCCCTGAGGTTTTCAGGGAATTCATGAAATCACCAAATTCACTTAAGAACATTTGATCCCTGAGGGGCTAGTACTAAACACAGCAAAACAGTGATTCATCTACACTGTTTCGCCATGTTTAGTACTAGCCCCTCGGGGATCAAATGTGATCAGATGCAATTAGGGACATTTGATCCCTGAGGGGCTAGTGCTAAGCACAGTGAAACATTGTAGATGAATCACTATTTCGCCATGTTTAGTACTAACCCTTCGGGGATCAAATGTCCCTAAGTGACTTGGTGATTTGGTGATTTCACAGTCTTACTGTATCATATATATACATACGAGTTTACAGAAGAGGCTGCAGTTTAATAGCCACAGAAGCAAAGTAGAATTAATTAATTTACTCCAGTGGAAGTGTCATGGATTAAGTGTGAAATGGGAAGACTTAAGGCTGTTCATATCAAAAGTTTCTCCTGTATGTATAGCTTTGCAGGAGACTGTGATTGGTAATAATGCATGTCATAGCCCACGAGAGTATACATCTTATCAGTCCCCTTATAATGAAAATATAGGAAGCCATGGGAGTGTAGCTTTATATATCCGTATTGACGGTGCATGGTAATAATGTCACAGGAAAAAATGGCACGGTAAAAATGGCACAGGAAAAAATGGCGCAGGAAAAAATGGCACAAGTTAAAAACTAGGAAAAAATGGCACAGAAAATAGGAAAATAATTTTTTAAAATTTATTTGAAAACATAAAATAAGGTATAGGTGACGTAAAAAAACAATGTTTTAAAATTTATTTGAAACATAAAATAAGGTATATTTGACGTAAAAAACATTCTCTAAAGTGTATTTGAAACTTAAAATATAGTCCTTAATTAAAATCCAATATTATGTCCAAATCCTCGTAACACTTCGTCCAAGTTTTTCCTCCCTTCAATATAGTCTTTGCACAAATTTCTCAATCTTTGTTGCATGTCAGAATAAACTTTCTTTGTTTTTTCCGGGGGGGTTCACCAACTGAATCACGTGCAATCACTGCACTCACAACAGAACACCTCATTTATAAATTCTTTTCTTTGGTCTGTCAGTATCACTCGTGGACATGTAAACCATTTTATGATGAGTGCAGTGCTTTGCTACTGAGACCATAGATTTACTGTACGTAATGTACAATAGAGTATACCGTGTGAATGTATCCACGAGCCCACAAAAATATTTGTGGAACAAATATAATTGCATGCATGACGTATGGTAGTGTTGTCTGCTACTGTCTATTTAATCCCAAACCATTTTCAGTGATCTCTCAATCCTGAATGTCCAGTGCACAGGCTTATGTGCAAGGCTTCCATGGCTGTTTCTATAAGAGAGGACGAGAACACCATATGGGAAAAATTTTCCCCTGGCCTTTTCTCATAAGGACATTATAGAATTGTGATATGATAATACCAATTGCTGTTTTCGTAGTTCTTAAAAAAAAAGGCCAGCTAAAATGCATTGTTTGTCAGAGCCGTATACATATTGAAAGTCAGTTCTTCTACAGACCCAATTTAATTGCATTTTCTCCCTTTTAATTATCTAACAGCGGAGCAGTTTGACCCAGGTTCTGAGGGAATTTAACGTAATACCCCACAAGTCCCAAGAAACTCACCATTTCCTTCCCTGAGGTTGAGCATGGAAAAGCCTAAATAGCTTCTATCTTACCTGGACAGGGTTTGATTCTCTTAGGAGATACTATGTGACTGAAGAACTCTTATATTCCTTTGACAGAAATTGTCACCTACAAAGTGACTTTTATCTCACTGAACTGTATTGCTTTCAGTGCTTTGATCAGATTTATACTATGCTGTTTTTGCCATGTTCTCTGTAACTATAATATGATCTAGATAAATGATCACTCTCGTCCCCAACAATCAGTGCCAATTCTGATATCACTCTGGAAAAATTATTATGAGCATTTTTAACTCTGAAAGAAAGATACCAATATTCAGAAAGGCAATCATTCACAATAAAAGTTGTTTGTTTCTCGTATATCCTCATGAACCGGTATTTGTTGACATCCAGCCTTTCAATCTAATGATGAGAAAAACTTAGTATCACAGACTCTGACAAACAATTCCGCAACCAAAGGTAGGTGGGTAAGCGATGTCTTTTTTTATTTTAAGTTTCCTAAAATCAATGCACAGTCGTAGCAAGCCATCATTTTTCTTTCCCAAGGCAGTGGGGTACACGTGGGAGGACTCACTATCCTGAATAATCCCCTGATTTTTCAGATTCTCTCTACCTCCCCTTGGTCACACTTAGGTGCCCTATAAGGTCTCGAATGAACAGGGGGATGGCCTCCTGTGTGAGTTTAGAATGGGAATCAACTAACCCTTCCTTGGGGCTCGTTTTGATGGCCACGATATCAGCACAGTCATTTACAGTACCCTCTGCCTCATATCAATACTCATTTGGAGTACACTAACTAGCCCCCAGTAGCAGCTCTCATGAACGGGAGAAGTGAATGCCCGGAGGCCTATAAACGGTCTGTAATCCGTTAATATGTACATCAGGCCTTTACTCACTGCACCACGTGGAAGACGACACACCTGGGATTAGGCAGAATACAACAGCTACTCACAAACAACAGATTTGAAGACAATATGATACAATGAGATATTCGCAAGTTTATTGACCAATACTACAAGCAAGACAACACCACAGACCAACACGACAAGAGGACAGGACAACAGATAACAGTATACTACCAAACTAACTGTAACAACGAATATAAAAACAGCAGCAACATCATTAAGAAGATTATTAAGAAAATGTCAAGCCACGAGCCCCCTTTACCGACATAAACAAACGGGCGTATTGCAAACCAACCTGCTTGCATCACTTATAATGAAAAATAGCACTTGCGCACCCACACCTAAGATGGGTTATGAATTCGCTTGACCGAGCAGAGAAAACTACATTGGCAGAACATCTACAACTCAGGCGAAGATTACTCGCACACAGAAAGACAGGAGCCATCTTCCAACTACACAGACAAACATGGCAAGAAACCATCATTGCAAGTCTTGATAAACAGCAGTAAAATAAGATACAGATGCAATTCATATCGGGACATAACAATAGCAGAAGCAGTTCTTATAGCCACAAGCAAACCAAGTTAAAATTCCCAGACAGAAAGCAACAGATCTTTGCCGTCGGCTCGCCTAAGAAACAGGACCAGGGTCAAGGTCACCACCGCTGAATGGAGCCACACCCGAACACCACACACAAAGAAATCAGTAATTTTATTAGGAATATAAAATGTAGAAACAGAATGTAGAACCAATACAGTAATGTAGTTTCACCATGTAATAACATATTATGTAAATATTATGTAAACAACTAACCACCCTATTGTAAATTGCAAACTAAACATTGTAAACAAAAGATATGGCAACTCCCCTAATCTTATCCTGTTGGTATAAATAGAACGGAGGATGCCTCTGTGTATTAGCTCTTGCTTGAAAACCCTGAGATACAGGCGAAACGGACAGTAGCAATAAATGGAAAACACACCACAACTCTTGGTACTTATCCTGAACTTTGAAGAATAATTATTGAAAACAGAAGTAAGGAAATATGAAAACGTCTACATCAAAAAAGTCAGTGCCACACAAGCGATCGCCTACAACAACAAAAGAAGATATAATATATATATATATATATATATATATATATATATATATATATATATATATATATATATATATATATATATATATATATATATATATATATATATATATATATATATATATGTGTATGTATATATATATATATATATATACTGTATATATATACATAGATAAATAGATAGATAGATAAATAGATGGGGAGAGAGAGAGAGAGAAGCAGAATGGTAATATTCACTATAGGCACGAGATGACATGAACATTTAGAATATAAAGTTCACAACCGACGTCAGCTTCAATAGTAATTGAAAAGCAGTGTATTAATGAACGTCCAGGTCTTCAACACAAAAAAGAA
>NC_089743.1:68454970-68457470 GCF_040412425.1 Macrobrachium rosenbergii
GAACGGAGTTATTAAATTGACACTGTTTCATTTGTAACCTTCGAAAAAAAAAGTCCATTTGAGCAACACATAGAGTTGTTTCCGGATTAGTCAACAAATTCATTATGTTCGAACATGATCCTAAAAGTCCATTTCGTATTTTAGCCTTTCAAAATACTCTTCATTCAAAAGGTTTCATCTCTTTTGGCTCCAATTTTTAGTAACACCTGTGATTTTTAGGATTAAAATGAAGTTGTTACGGAAGCATCTGATCTTTTTCGTAGCTTCCATCCCCCCTTTCCATATCTTTATATGGCGCCTCATTTTGTTCGTTCTTCTCCCATCTGCTCCATTACCAAATGTATGTTTTTCCTCACTTTATGAAAGATTTTCTGTCACCCACACAAACTTCGAGATTTTCTGGCATTCACACAAACTTTAACCTTTGAACCCATACTTCTGCATAGACATGTACATTAAGTACATTGGTGTGCACGCCCATATAAATATGTGTGCATTAAAAAAAAGCTTAAATGGATTTTGATTAGTTAACAGATCACGTAATCCTTCATGGCACGTTGATTGTTACAGATTAGATTTGTTTGTTAACTGGTTACATTTTACAGATAATTGTGGAGATTCCCAATATCTTGAATGAGAATAAACCGACAATAAGTTTCTTTGGATTTATTCTTAAATTCCGCCGTGTGTAAATTAGCTCAAGCAGTAGACGTATTCTCACAGGCACGAAAAGTTACCAGTTTCATAAAAGTTTTTGCAGATAGTATGGTGCTTGATTTCCTGGCGGTCAAGTGTTTGCCTGCGGTTTGAGACCTGTACACTGAAAATGTATTTTTCAAGTTTACTTTCTTTAAGGGGACCGAAAAAAGAAGATTAATTAATTCATTCATAGCTTCCACTTCAAGGGTTTTAACATTAAGTTGGATGTTCTTGTCCAAGTAAAGCACTTTTTTACAACGAAGATCTCTCATTTTGAACGAAACATTAAGAGCGAATGATAATTTCGACGAAGGTTGGTTTTAAGCGATTACCATGAATGGCTATTAGCTTTATTGGCCGTTATGTTTTTATGTAATCACTTATGCAAAAAGTTATTAGAAGAATTTTTAGTTAACAACTTGAATGGGCGTTGATGTTTTTTTTGGACAAATCACTTTTCTTTTTTTAAGCGTCTTCTTACTTGGACATTTCAAACCAGTTATTTAGTTCTTAGCAGCATTCGAAGCTAACCCATCATGGATATTATAGTCCCCAATCGTGGTAAAAACAAAATAGCTTTTATAATGGTTTCATTTACAGAAACGACAATTATATGGCGTTGAGAAGTGAAAGGTTGCAAAGGACGGTGAAGTGCCGCATTGGAATACAAAGGGGATAAAATTGCACTGAGAAAGGAGAACACTCGCATGCCCTGTTCAAGTCGGCGAAAAAGGGTTAAAGAAAAAGTCTGCAAAGCTGCTGAAACAACACATGATCCACCAAGACGCATACTCCAAGATGCTGTGCTGGCCTACCAAACGAACTGGCAGCAAAGATTGGATCAGGGCAAGATTGAAACGTATCGTATCTTGGAGGCGAAGAGCTACGGAAGCTACCCTCCACCCCTCCATCAGCTGCATCCATCGTTATCCCGGAATTCCTGCGGCCTACTTCCATGGGCGATAATTTCATTTTCCATGACAGTGGTGTAAATGATGAGAAAAGGGTTATAATTTTCGGCACTAATGAAAGTCTTCCCTGGCTTAGAGAATCGCCACTGGTTAGCTGACGGAACATTCAAAACAGCTCGAAGTTTTATTTTATTTTATTTTGTGTTTTTTACAAATTTTTACAGTGCATGCATCAGTAAAGGAAAGTGTAATACCTTGCATATGTTTTAATCAAGAATTCAGCAAATTGAAATTACACTGTTGAGCCTATTCAACTTGAACCCTATCTCCGTTTTGATAAACATCAAGAAATGCAATAACTTCGAAATTACCTCAAGAAATGCAATAACACCCGCATTCCCACGCTCAACCGTATCAGGATCTTTTTCCATTTAGGACAGAGCGCATGGGGAAAGATTACCAACGTGGGACTAAGAGAAAAATATGTTCACGAAGAAAACGTTCGAACGTTAATCAAAATGATGACCTGCACAGCATTTCTCCCTACAGATGATGATGTCTGACAGGGTTTCAGACGTACGTGGTTTGGAAAATTATGATGAAGATCTTGACATTATTTTCGATTATTTCGAAGATAATTATATCGGCCGTCCAGTGGCAAACAACCGTAGAAGAAGACCTCAGACTCAACGTTTTTAGGATCTCCCTCGAACAAATAATGCCGTAGAAGGGTGGCACTGCTTTCCAAGGCAGTCTGTCTTGTAGTCACCGGCAGTTTGGTTCTTAATAGAGGCTTTAAGAAGGGAAGAGAGGCTACAAAGGACGAAATATTTGGGAATAATTTCAGGAGAACCCTCACAAAAAAAAAAAAAAAAAGGAAATACGAGAAC
>NC_089743.1:68462470-68479970 GCF_040412425.1 Macrobrachium rosenbergii
CAACAATATATTCATATGTATTGATAATTATCCCAAAACAATTAGAAGCAGAACATATCACTTTTCAGTTTGTTGAAACTTTAAGTACCATTTCATTTCCATCTATTTTACGGGGGCCGGCAGTGCCCAGGAGATGGATTTAGGGCAGTATACACGAGCAAGAGTTGGTGACAACCTGGTGCATAAGATCTCCTTTATGCCTACTTACATTATGAAATAAATGCGACTCAGTTCCTCATTATGACCATGTCATACTGAGTGGAGTATCACTCATATTCTTCTGTCTAGAAAAATATGAGTGAGGATTTGTGAAACCAAGGAAAATTACTTTGCTTTAATGTATATTAGTATAACTCTGTCTAGAATGCTTTAGTCAAGTATGCTGTCCCAGTTACACATGCAGCCAGGGTAAAAGAAGAGTAACACAGCCCTGACAGCACTCCAAGTATCTTGGGAAAACAGAGATCTGTAATAAGAGGGACTTGTAAAACAAATATCGGATTTAATCAAAATTGGTTGGCAATGAAGAGAAGATAGAATGCCTTCTACCAGCAGTGCTATGCAGTCTCAAAGGCTTTACAGCAATAGCGTCAGCTCATCAGTGCCATTTCTGTCCAAAGAGCTTTACCTCAGGAGGAGTGATTACATCATACTCACTATCAGTAGAATTCTGTAGTTCATTGCAATTTGTGCTAAATAGCTGCAAGTGGAACTAGTAAGGCTCAAATATACTTCATAAATTTTTTTTCAGCCTATTTCATACAAACTGGATCAGCCCCACTAACAGATCCATAATCCACATCAAGTTATAATTAGCCATTTTAAAGTTCATGACTTATTAATTAACATCAAGAACAAGAATCTTCATCATGGCAATCACCTGCAAAGTAGGAGCACGCATAAGACCAAATGGTAGACACATACTTTTATACCCCATAATAGAGAAGTCATCCTTTGCTGTGTTTCTATACCAAAGGAAGATAAGCTTATTTTTGTGTATGTGGTTTAGTACAATGTTCAGATAGGCCTTTTCCAGATCAAAACATGGCAAAACTGATCAAGAAATTTATCAAATTGCAACTGAATCAATGAAATTAGTATGGTCTTGTTAAGGTTAGGACCACTAAACATTGCTGCATTATTACTTATAACTTTTGATTTAACTGAAAATTTTTCACATAAGTTTCAAATGAATACAGTCATGCATTTAGAACTTTCACAAACCAGCTTAAATATTCACATGCGAGGTAAGAAACTACAAAAAGAATTTTCCTCCTCAGTTTGCTCAATAATACCATCCTCAAATTATTCCTTAAAAATATCAAGTGCTGTGGATTTTTCTCAGGTTTCTTCAAGTTACTTTCCACAATACTTTGACACAATTCAAATTCTACCAAGCACATTACAGGCCATTCAATTCCACAAAAATGCCATAATAAGCTCTCCAACTCGTTTCTGTCGGTATTTTCCAAGACATTCTGACTTGCCTATCATTTAGTTCGTCATCATCTGACTTTAATTACAAGTAATTTAAAAGATTAAATTGAATTTTTAAGAGCAGCCTGTAAAGATTCATTTCGAAATGACACTACTGTTGCTTCATTTTTTAGTAGCATAGCATGAGAATGTATGTTATTAATATCACACTCACCTAGATATTATCTTCCCCCTCGATGCAGGACCACCTTGACGTGGTGAGGGAGCTCTTGAACCCCAGGCATCTGTTCCCGGGTTTGAGTCCAAGAGTCTCATACATCAGTATGTATTTCTTTGGATTAATTTTCGTGGAATTTTCCACTTTTGCTAAAATTTATTGGACCTTATAAACAGGAAAAGATATCATAGCTCGGATTGGGTTTATATCCGAAGCTAAATAGTGGGAACTGTGGTAGGACCATCAATTACCCGATAATGTTTGGACCTGAGAGATATCAGATTGATAGCTCAAGGGCGGAACTATTCTTCAGGGCTGGACCACGGATTCCAGGGGGGTCTGGTTCTAGGGACAGGATACTCGGCATTCTATCCGGTTTCCCCATGATATGATTATGGTGGGGACGATTGTATTCTTGTAATACTCTCAGTCCTAACAAGTGGGTTTGGCTTACACTTGGGCCACTCTAATCATGTTGTGCCATTCCCTGTGGGGTAAGGTAGGGGCGCACATTTGGGAGTCGGTTCTCACTTGTGCCATTGGTGGAAGAATAAACTCCCTGAAAGTCTGATGATGTCTTTTTAAGGTTTTTGGGGTTATTTTTCTCTCCAGTCTTTATGATTAGTCACTCTGAGGATCCGAGTACCCCTGGGATCTTTGGATGGTGTCGTCCCGGCTCCAGTACAGAGCAAATCTTGTAGCAGGGAAATGGACAATTCTCTGGATAATCCTAATAATAAAAATCAGGGTGGTATTGAAACTTTAATACCATATAAAACACCCAAAAAGAGTAAATGCTGACATGACCCAACCTTGACTCACTTCAACTCCATCTTTGGGAGTGGTAGCTTTCTAACCATGGAAACAACAACAAATTTCAGCCTTAAAGTTGTGTAACTACTTATTAAAAAGACATCCTCCAACATAAATGTCATTCAGACAAATAAAAGAAAGGGCATGGGTTCTAGAAGCCACAACAAAAAGCCAATCCGAAGACTATTTGTCCATAAACATTATTGATAACGTAAATGTAATTATAAAAAAACATGACACTATGAACAGCATTCAGGGTACTATTGTACTTCCTGAAAATAATAACGAACTGGTCGAGAAGAATATGCTATTGTACTTTCTTAGAATGAGATATCCAAAAGTCCAAGATTGTGAGCTATATATAATACCAAGTAAAGGGAATAATAAATAATTAAGAATTGCAAAAATAAAATTTGAAGGTCAAGATCTACCTCAAAAAATAAAAATTTTGGGTCAAAATAGAGAACTGAGACCTTATGTTCCAAAGCCACTACAATGTCAAAATAGTAGTAAATATAGGAACAAGAAGAACTGTCAAAATGAACCTATATGTGCTTATTGTGGTTCTGACGAACATACCACAAAATGGAAGTGTAGTAAGCCAAAGTTTGTAAACTGTGGGCAAGATCGTCATTCAAGGTCCAAAGAATGTATGTACTATATATATATACAGTACAGAATTGAAAATGTTACAAGAAAGAATTGGTATGTCTATAAGAGAAGCTGAATTGGAATTGAAAGTGAGAGGAATTCAAGATCCGTCTAAGAAACATACTTATTCTTCAATAACAAGAACCAATAATGAAAGAAAAACGCATACAGATAGTAGTAATGGAGCACAGAAAGATAAATCTCAAGAAGAAATAAATACTTTCCAGAGAAAACTAAAACTGGGGGGAATCAAGAAGCAGGTGCAAATGATATGGATAATATTTCATCAAATTCATTTGAAGTATTAATGCAAATAGCCCAAGAAGATACTGCCACAGAAGTGGCAGAGGAAAGTAGTTATGGGCTAGAAAATAGAGATAAAAAGAGGCCTCTGGAGAGAACTGCGCCCAAAACGAAGAAATCAACTATTATTAGAGAAACATTGGTTAAACCAAAGACAAATGATATGAAGAAAGAACAAAAACAAGCTAAGATTATACCTTTGTCTCCTAAAATAATAGTAAAACCTGTGGAAGCAGATATCCAAAACACCAAAGAAGTAGAAGAGATCCATACTGTAGATAGCAATGATTATGACAAGGGAGAAGAGATTACTCCATCTCCAATAATTGGTACAAGAACAAATAAAACAAGAAATATACTTGATAACAAATGTGGATGTAACGATTGTTTCTTTGAATTTCTGGGGGTGAGAGAGTTAGGGAGAGGCTGACCCTTGCCATCCCTGGGGGACAAATGTTAGCATCAAGACAGGGGGCAGTGCAACAAATCAGGGTTTAATCTAAGGTTATGGATAAAGACTTTTGTTATCCCTTCCCTG
This sequence comes from Macrobrachium rosenbergii, assembly GCF_040412425.1. Taxonomy (NCBI): domain Eukaryota; kingdom Metazoa; phylum Arthropoda; class Malacostraca; order Decapoda; family Palaemonidae; genus Macrobrachium; species Macrobrachium rosenbergii. The sequence continues at coordinate 68,466,430 of NC_089743.1, forward strand.
GAATCGAGGGAATGTGCTGTATTCTCGGTATTGATATCATTTAAGAATTTGGGGTAAACATTCGGGGCCATTGCAGGCCCATTAAAGTGATTTTATAAAATCAGAAGATAACTGTAAAACTATATGGGGGAGAGTGAGAATATTGCGTTACACCTGCATAAAGACAAAATCCCAGAAGGGAATGCTAGTGTGCTTAAAGAAAAGGTTAACAATCTAGTGGTCAGTATATCATAAACAGTGTAATACAACTTATATTAAACCCTGAACGTCGATGCGAGGCACAACCAAAATTCAAGTGCCCTGCCTGGATGGCACAGATTGCAAGAAACTCCGCCCAGGCTAATGACGTCACTGACATGTCACTCAGGCGATGACAACACTACAGCCACCTCCCGAATATTAGTTGCGGTGCGATGAAAAGCAGTCCTATCTGACATTAAAATTAACAAAAAAAAATTATAACACTTACATACGCCTCTGCTCGACAGCGAACGAGAATCCTCTCACCAAAGAAAGAGAGAAAAAAAAACTTGTGCGTTTTCACGTGTTTTAACACACACAAGCGGTCAAGATACCGCAATTACTCCCACTACACACATTAAATATGCCTAAACACTCCCCAGTATGAACTAACACCCATAAATCTCTATTCACATTAAAACCTTGCGCCCTGTGACGCATTATTAAAAACACACACACACACAGACGTCGCGCTCGAGAAAAACTGACTCAGCCGTGTCTCAAAACAGCATCTCTACCCTGAATCGCTGACCCCAACAAAATCCTATTCTGAGATGCCAGTACCAGTATTAATAAGATATGTCTCTTTGGAAGCGTAACCCTAACTATCTATTTGTCTATCTGTCTGACATCGCTGCCAACCACTGTTAAATGGCCCTATCCCCAGGTCAAATATGGTCATCTTTTATTACTGTACCTTTAAGAACAGGATCAAACATCTTACTCTCCTAAGATGTCTCTGGTAGCCGTGGCTCTGTGGCTCAGCAAATTCCTTCTCCTTTGTCGACTTCTCTCACTGAACCTATTCTCAAACAAAGGCCTACTGGAATTAAACACTGATATACAAAACTAGACTTTATTTGTAAATTTAACGAAAGTGATTCAGCAAAAGTTACGATCATGAAATGGAGTGAGTTCCACCCCCTATAAATGGAAATCATCACAAGAAGAAATCCTGATTCACAAATATTAATAATTCTAAACCAGCTAAGACTAACACCCTGGTCACCAAATAAAGTAATATGGTCATAATTATACTAGACCACAATAAATGTCATATAGTATGTAAAGAATAACACCACTTCCAAATATTCGTCCTCTCAGGACGAAATCAGAATTCCTGTTGACAGAAACATATCAATATATTAAAACCTGAAATTGTGTTAAAATACATGAATATTCAAAACAGAAAAATGCACAATGAAAATGGAACAGAAAAATGCATAAGGGGGAAATAGCGGGGTTTCACTGCAGCACTACTAGGTCTTTCCAAAAACAATGTCTGTCAAGATATAAGTGTTCAAGAGTCATGGTACTCACTTTCTATGGCGACAAATAGCAGATTTTCCAGTGGTGATCTTCCAACACTTCACCACTAACCATTATTGAAGTCCCTCTGCAAGAGTCTATCCCCCTGTTCATGTACCATTCTCGAGTGCAACACACATATGCACTCACCCAATCATCTCTTTTGGAAATGTGACTACCTCAGGTCAATGTTCGATCATGCCGTCCCCATGGACTTAAATCATGATCAAATAGCTCTCTGTATCCAACTAAGCAAACTTCCAATGTCAACACAAATGCACCTGCAGTGGAAGCGCCACTGACATGCCAGCACAGAGTTCTTCTAAAGTCACCCAAGACTTAATATATATATATATATATATATATATATATATATATATATATATATATATATATATATATATATATATATATAAAGATAAAAAGGCCCATAAATACACAATATACACGTTGCAACCATGTATTTCAAATACTAATGTATTCCTGCTCAGTGGTAAAATATGACCATATGGTATCTGACATGAGTAATTATAATTTATGTGCCGATGTGGTAATATGACATTAGTGGTATGTAGATGACCATTGACCAGACGGAAAAGAGGTAATTCCTTGTGTTTTGGTCGTCATTAACTTCCATCTGCGTTGTGTTTGGCAGGCGTATCTGCTGGGACACCTTCTTGAGAAAAGCCCTTATTATCAATTCGTCAGTGATAGTGTGGTGGGGGGCCAGTGTTTTCCCATTGGCTTCAAATGTTAATTTTCGACCACTGGTTGGGCTGTGTTCTGGAAGGATTTAACTTACCAAAAAATTATGTTCCCATTTTTATGGTGATTTCTTTATGCTTTTCTCTCAGTTTCAAATTACAGCCCAAATTATGCTAAATAATTTAATTATATTACCCCAAAATACATTCTGTATGGAAAGCAAACACCCAATATATTGCTAAAAGTAATATAATAATTAAGAAAAAACACTCCTTTCAACAACTCAAACTTTATTTTTCTTCACTTCTAAATTGTACATACAGTGATAATCTCGTAGCTCATACATGATTTATTTAGTTCTTTCTGTCCACCATCTGGCTGGTTCTGGTCAACTAATGTAGGATAGAACTTTAGTGTTCATTTAGTGTTTGTATTCATAGTTAGATTCATAGTTAGATGGAAGGATCTCCTTCATCCTTTTCAATTCCTAAGAGTGCCTGGTTGACATTACTGCACACCTCCTCACCGGCTACACCTCCTCGCCGGCTACACACAAACACATCTCGGAGCAGTTGAGGCCCTGAGACCGACAGGAACAGTGTGATGTGTCTTGCACCCACATTTGATGAGATGAATAGCTGTGGCTGGAATTGGAGGATCCCTTGTTGGTACTGGTAATAACCTAACAACCCATAGGTTGTTGCTTTTGGTAGCTGAGGGTGAGGAGTGTCAACCTGACACCACACCATGCCTGGTAATGTGCCCAGGCAATGGCTTCATGTAGGGCTCCTCGTGTCAGAGGTAGCTTTTGAGCCTCTAGTTGTTTTTGGTGAAAAGCTTCCATCTGAGATCACCAACATCCACCACAGTGCTACCAGACTCATAGAACTGGCAAATAAATGTCTCAATGGCTCGTTCAGTGTCAACTTTCAGCTTCTCAGACGTCCCTAAGGCAGGAAATGCAGATACCACCTCCATGGAGCATCTGCTAAGTGCTTGGCAACAGGTCAGCTTCCCCTCTCCTGAAAATAGACTTGTTACATCAGCTCCAAAGAAGGCATGTAATCCTGGTAAGGCTTCAGCCTTTGCATCACCAATAGTGCAGTCACTATTGGTCCCAGTGAGATGACGTGCTTCTTGTTCCCCACACCAGTGACAAAGTATGTGTTCCTTCAGAGCTGATGGTAACAGTGGATTGCAAGGAAAAAATGTCAGTGTCAGGTGACTGAATGTAGAGTTCTGTTGCTCCTCTTCGAACAGCATCCAGACTGTTCAGGATAAGTCTCTTGTCAGCTTCTTCTTGGAAGCTGCAGAGATGTTGAACATCCATGGAGTTTGAGAGGATCTCTTGCTATGAAATCACTATAAAGACCTTGGGCTTACCCTCAAAGTGGTGGAGAGCTTTCTTTGCAAGATAAATTGGCAGTTCATCTTTGGTTGTAGTACTGGATAGGAACTGCTTTGCTGACACCTTGCCAGTTGATGTTTTGTCTGTGAGGTGATGAGCAGTTGCTGGCTTACCACCCTGGCATCTCTCCTTTGCAGCCTCTTTCAATCAAGTGGGGAAGATCTTAACAGTCAAAGACTAGATGCTGCTCATCATACTCTCTGCACTTGGTGTCCAATGTAGCTATGAAGTGGTCAACCAATTGAGCACATGTCTTGACCCAAGGTGGTTTACCCATTGCCTGGACAATTGCCATTCCATCAATTACAGTTGCCTTTCTTGGTGTCAAGGGAGCAGTATCATTGGTGACATCTTGCTGCAGATCAACACTAATTTTGTTTTCCCAGTCCTGAAGTACAGCCATGAGCTTGCTTTTGTCTGTGCATAGTAGGAGTTCACCACTCACAGTGAACAAGGCTCATGGGAGGGACATGAACTCATGCTAGCCAATGCTGTCCTTGAGGTTCATCTTAGGGCATGAGCATACAACAATCAACATTTGGGCAAATAGCGAGCTGTGATCCTTGAGCTCCACTACCTGATCAGCCACTTTGTGTTTCACTGACTTCTTGCACTTTTCCGTGTATTCAGTTGAGCCTTCTTCATTCTCACCCAGCTACTGACCTCATTCATGTTGATGCGTTCCTCAACAAAGTTGGCATATTTCTGCTGCCCTCTTGGTTGTACACATCTTTCTGCACCTCAGCTGGCTTCACAACCTTTGTGATGACATTGGGCAGGTCTTCACCCTCGTACTTCAGAGGATTCATTGACGATATGAGCACACTCTTGAATCGAGTAGTGTTCTCTTCCTGTCTTGTCCAGACAGCCAGTGACAGGTCATGATGTTCCTTACGTGTAGTTGTTGGTGAGCCAGCCATCACATGTGCTTCTTCAGCAAGCCTACTTAGCTCTGGAGCTGCAAGAAAGAATCTCTCCCAAGCACTGGCATTGTGTAATGCCCATCAGTCCTCCAGTGACTTTGATGATATGGTTGATGTGCTGAAGAGCATGACCTATCCCAATGGCACAGAATGGGATCTGGTTTTTGTTGACTACAAAGTTTCCATCCATGAACTCTTGATGTATGTCTGGATCTGTGCTCTGAAGGGCTGTCATCTCAGTATTATATGCTGGTTTAGATGGGTCGTGGCTGCAAAGTTCAACAATAAGTTAATTGTATAATCATAAACAGGATAAACAGACATTTAGTAATAAGGACACTGTAAGTTCAGATTGAATATTTGTCAGGAACACATTAGAAAACACAGTGTAACATTCTGGTACTCCAGACTCTGAAACAAAGCGTGGTTAGTACAGCACATTGGGTCAAAAATAACCTTTCAGTTTTGACGCTTTGTCAAGGTTACTGAAGGTCCACAGAAAAAATGGCGACATTTTTCCACTTCCTGGCAATATGCTAAGAACACATTCATAATAGTAGCAAAAAATTAACATGCAAAACCAACGGGAATCCCAGTCTGTTCCGTTGCCCCCCCCCACCTTGAAATCCGATTTCCACAGTCCTTCTGACAGGTGAATTTATTAATTTGACTAACGATGGCAGATTCCATCATCTTTCTTTTGTCCGGGCAGCTACTTTTGAAACCCAGCTCGGCCCCACTCCAATCTATGGCATGGTATTATCCCTAATATGTACAAAAATCTTGAACTCTGTGAAGCATATTGTACTGATCTTTTGTGCTTCATTAATCTTTGTGAGATAGATTTATCAGTCTCCCCAACGTAAATTTCATGGCAGTTACTGCAAGGAACTTTATAAACACCGGCGTCTGCTTCTTTGTTATTGAAGTATACAGAAATGAGTGAACTCCCGATGGATCTGGGATAATGTAAAATAAATGGATTGTTAGATTTGAGGTGTTCAGTTGCTTCTTTGATGTTCCCCATTTGTTTGTTGTTTGTAGGACTAAAGTAATATATTTTGTTCGCTTTGTTAATAGCCTTCTCGATAATGTATGGTGGGTAGAGCAGTTGCGTTAGATGTTGACGGATCGTAACGAATTCTTTTTCCAGATACAGATACGCACAGATCCTAAGCCCTCTGAAAAATAGTTTGCAGCCAACCATTATCTTTACCGAGACACCATGATAGCTTAGGAAGTGAATATAAGAAACAATATACTGTGAAGGCGTACCTGTTCTATTCTCTTATGATTAATACATGTAGGAGAGGTAATTTCCGTGCTTCTCCCATTCTGTTTTAGATTTAATTGTCGGAACTAGCGAGTTTGTCTATAAAAAAAAAAATCATTGAAATCTCCCCAGCCATTGTCCCAGAATGTAAAGATATCATGTACGTATCTAAACCAGAGCATATCACGGAGTGTGATAGACGACAAAATTTCCGTTTCAAAATATTCCATGTTAGTGTTCGCTGGAATGAGTGACAGGTGGCTGCCCATGCTACAGCTGAACTTTCGTTTGTCAAAGCTACCATTACAAGAAAAGACATTGTTGGTTACCCAGGGGTTAATTAGTTTTAGTGTTTTGTCCATGCCAAGAGGAAAATATTGTTCATATAGCTGTAACTTCGTCTTTAGAAAAGACAACATGTTCGCGATCGGGACTTTAGTAAATAATGACATTTGGGGGACCATAAAAACAGGGGAGAGGGGCTGATTGCCGTGAATGATTCAAGGAAGTCGATATCCTTTTCATTACCCCTTATGATTCTAACTGATGTATTAATCCAGGCAGAAATATTTGTTAAAGGATCATTTGTTAATTTTCCATGTCCCTTCATCATTTAAAAGTTCCTGAGCTTTATTAATGCGTTTCTTTATCTAAAAGTACTATCTTCCCATCTTTACCAGACTTTGTGATGATGATATCCTCCCTCTTTCGTAACATTATTAACGCTTTTGGGAACCTTGCCGAAAGCAAATGTTTGTTGCGACTTTTTTCCAAGACGTTTATCAAAATACCTTTGAGAGACATATCTTTTTAGTCATAGTTGTTTTTTGCAAAGTGTTTATCGAACGCAACCAGGAGGTTCAGATTACTCTCGGGAACAGATTTCAGAGCACACGAGATTTAAAACCGTCTGTTTTTCCACGATGTTATTGGGTAAGCCAAGATTACTTCACACGCTAGTCATAATTAGTCTTTTTAATGTGTTGCACAGATTTATGGAGTTTGTCTAATTATTTTCAATAGCACATGATAGCACAAATGGAAAGATATGTGAACATACCGTAATCCAGGCACAGGAGGCGAAGCTATTTTGTTAAATCACTTATTGTTCATCTCAACGCGTACATATCTTGGTGGGTGGAATGTATTCTGTTTTGGAGGAACGTGCGGATGGAATCTGGTCATCTGCATACCACCAACGTCGTATTGCCACACCTACTGTGCAGTACATATGCCTTATAAATATTGTACATATGCCATATAAATACTATACATATGCCTTATAAATACTGTACATATGCCTTATAAATACTGTACATATGCCTTATAAATATTCTTGTCAGCTACCATTTGACCATATTTCACCAGTGAGCAGAATAACTGAATTATTCGAAATATATGTTCGCAACGTGTATATAGTGTGTTATGGGCCTTTTTATCTTCAAGGTGCACTGTTAGATTACAGGAAAAGACACCCATGTATCTTTATCTATCTATCGTATGTCTTTCTATATATCTATCTATCTATCTATCTATATATATATATATATATATATATATATATATATATATATATATATATATATATATATATATATATATATATATATATATATATATATATATATATATATATATATATATATATATATATATATATATATATATATATATAGATAGATAGATAGATAGATATATATATATATATATATATATATATATATATATATATATATATATATATATATATATATATATATATGAAATTTTATCACACCGTGATTTATATACAATCATGAAGCTACAAATGTCGCAATATCGAAATTCACGCTACCTCAGTATATCTCCGTTGGAGAATTGTCGCCGAAGGGGAATTTATATAAGTGATAAATGAATTGGAATCGTGGGGTCTTGAGGGCTCAATGGTTTACGTCAACTGGAGTCGCTGAATAGGCTTTCGTCGCGGGTTCGTGTCCCCACGATTCCAATTCATTTATCACTTATATAAATTCCCCTTTCGGCGACAATTCTCCAACGGAGATATACCGAGGTAGCGTGAATTTCGATATTAAGCGACATTTGTAGCTTCATGATTATATATATATATATATATATATATATATATATATATATATATATATATATATATATATATATATATATATATATATATATATATATATATATATATATATATATATATATATATATATATATATATATATATATATATATATATATATATATATATATATATATATATATATATATATTAATCATGCATAATTTTATACTTGCATATTTTAGAACACAATTATCATTATCACAATTATCGTTATCATTATTATAACCAAACGTTTAAGATTAATTATTCTAGTATTTACCTATAAACATTTGAAGGTAATTATGGTTGACATCTAAGTGAAGTTATATATATACTAATTTTAATGTTACTGTCAAAGTAAAGAAGAATATATAAATTGAATAAGTAAGTTCATATTCCTGTTTCCTGACCTATCACATAACTTATGGACACCCTGAGCAAAAAAGAGAATGGAAGAAATATCATTTTACTTTGTCCAAAAGTTTTCCATTTTTCAGGTTCGTCTGTAAAAAAAAAAAAATAGAAACGACGAGAGAAAGAAAAATTCATATAACAGCAAAAATGGGAGAGTTGTGGATAGTTCTCATAGATTCTGTCGAGGTACGAAGAGGTTCAACATTTTTGTTTCCTTCTATCCGTAGGTCAGGAGGAGGGGGTTTTTGTAGTGGGGAAGGGCGTGATTAATTCACTGAATCTGTCGGCTCTTTTATTTCTACAATTGACACGTGCATCTTTTGATTCACTAGTGGAGCTCTTAGTTAAGGTACGAATGTCCTTCACAATTTAATGGATAAAATTTTTAGTATTTAAAAAAAAAACATAAGCTGTAAAAAATAACCCCCATACAGGTAAAAGTGTTTTCCTTATAACACCAGTTTGGAAGCCCTCGTGGCTCGGAGGTCCAAGAAAGGAAGCGAGTAGTAGGACTGCTTCTCAAGAATATTTTCAATGTTTGGGGTGCTAGGCATTTATGTATTTAAAAAAAATATCAACGTTGGCAGTCATGTATAAAAAAGGCCCATGTATACACATATATAACGTGTGTGTATGTATGTATATATATATATATATATATATATATATATATATATATATATATATATATATATATATATATATATATGATTATTATCACTTTTTATCACTTTTGTACGTGATTCATTTATCACACATTACCACAGGTGAAAAATAAGAAACAGGGTATAGGTCCTGACCTGTTTCGACTTTATTTCAAGCCATTGACGAAGGACTGATACAGTGTGTGAAGTCACAAATATATATACTACAAGAACAGTACTGACGAACATACACAACCGTTAGAGCTCCATATCCCCACTCAGGCCGGTGTCGAGGTAGGAGTGGCCTTTAAAACTCATTTGGCTAAAAATCACAATAGACTCTCAGGGGACATTGCTGATAAACAGACCATACCCACCTCAGATCCACACCTGACAGGTGTCATGGAGGAGGTTTGGAAACTCATTAACATTACTACCCTCATGCTGTGTTTACAAATATGATAATCCTATTTTCATATATCTCTACTGTTTAAAACTTTAAGGCAGTAGAGACATATGAAAATAGATTATCATATTTGTAAACACAGCACGAGGGGCAGTAAAGTTAATGAGTTTCCAAACCTGCCTCCATGACACCTGTCAGGTGTGGATCTGAGGTGGGGTATGGTCTGTTTATCAGCAATGTCCCCTGAGAGTCTATTGTGATTTTTAGCCAAATGAGTTTTAAAGGCCACTCCTACCTCGACACCGGCCTGAGTGGGGATATGGAGCCTCTAACGGTTGTGTATGTTGTCAGTACTGTTCTTGTAGTATATATATTTGTGACTTCTCACACTTGTATCAGTCCTTCTGTAAATGGCTTGAAATAAAGTCGAAACCGGTCAGACCTATACCCTGTTTCTTATTTTTCACCTGTGGTAATGTGTGATATATATATATATATATATATATATATATATATATATATATATATATATATATATATATATATATATATATATATATATATATATATATATATATATACACACTTATGTATATATGTATGTATGTATGTATGTATATTTATACATATATACAGATAGATATATAGATATAGATATAGATATAGATATAGATATATGAGTGCCTTTTCCTGTAATCTAACAGTGCAATATGAAGATAAAAAGGCCCATAAAACACTATATACAAGTTGCGACCATATATTTCGAATAATTCAGTTATCCTGCTCACTGGTGAAATATGATCAAGAATTTGTAGGCATATGTACAGATTTAAAGGCCTATGTACAGTATTTATAAGGCATATGTACAGTATTTATAAGGCCTATGTACAGTATTTATAAGGCATATGTACAGTATTTATAAGGCATAGGTATAGTATTTATGAGGCATATGTACAGTATTTATAAGGCATATGTAAAGCATTTATGTGGCATATGTACAATATTTATAAGGCATATGTACTGTACAATAGGTGTGACAATACGACGTTGGTGGTATGCAGATGACCAGATTCCATCCGCACGTTCCTCCAAAACAGAATACATTCCACCCACCAAGATATGTATGCGTTGAGAAAAACAATAAGTGATTTAACCAAATAGCTTCGCCTCCTGTGCCTGGATTATGGTATGTTCAGATATCTTTCCATTTGTGCTATCATGTGCTATTGAAAATAATGAGACAAACTCCATAAATCTGTGCAGCACATTAAAAAGACTAATTAGGACTAGCGTGTGAAGTAATCTTGGCTTACCCAATAACACCGTGGAAAAACAGACGGTTTTAAATCTCGGTGTGCTCTGAAATCTGTTCCCGGGAGTAATCTGAACCTCCTGGTTGCGTTCGATAAACACTTTGCAAAAAAACGACTACGACTAAAAAGATATGTCTCTCAAAGGTATTTTGTTAAACGTCTTGGAGAAAAGTAACAACAAACACTTGCTCTCGGCAAGGTTCCCAAAAACGTTAATAATGTTACGGAAGAGGTAGGATGTGTGGGATTTTCTGGACAGAATCGTACTTCTTTGTACATGAGCATCTCTGGATGCATCATCTTGATCAACTCGGTATACAAGATGACTAAGTTATGCCTAGCTAGAACTAACTTGATCACCTAGATGAATTACAGTATAGCAAAGAATCTTATCACATTGGTTATGACAGACAGGTATTAAATATAATAACATATATGGAAAGATATACGTGAAATGAATATCATATATATATATATATATATATATATATATATATATATATATATATATATATATATATATATATATATGTATATATATATACATACATACATATATATATATACATATATATATATATATATATATATATATATATATATATATATATATATATATATATATAATAATCAGTTATAGTGATCATTGATCATCTTGCTGCAATGAGATGAATGAAAACTTGTTGCTAACTGGGCATGAAGGACCAAGTGGAGGTGGCATCTTGGGTGTCAATTTGTGGTTGACTTGACATTACAATAAGTCACAGGCAAGATAGGTCACAGAGTCATTAACCTCAGGCAAGTCGTCAGCTTCCCTTTAATTGCCTAGTATCTGTACAAAGAAAAACCAGAAAGGGGTGTGTGTGTGCGTGATGTTTGTGTGTGCACGTGTGACGGTAGGGCCAGGTGTGATATCAGGTGGTGCCCGTAAGTGGGTGAGACATTGCTTTTCAGAATAATGACCTTCACATGATGGTACTAGCTTCCTAGAGTAACCCACCAACCAACATTTTAAAGATCAGGTAAGATGACAGAGTGAAGGAGCTGTGCGTGAAATTTCAGAGAGTGATGAGATATATTATATTACCTGTGTTGGTTACCAGCTACTTAGAAACGTGACTGCCATTTGACATAAAACTGCATGTAGATCACTGGTGTGAGTTCGGGTCGTTTCGGCCGTAAGTCATTTAGGCCGTAAGCACGTTTATGTGCAAAATGGACGCCGTGTTTATTACCAGCCCCTGGGGATGTACGTAAAACATAAAATAATAACGGTAAATACCATAAACATAACGGTAAATACCATAAACGTAACGTCTTACATTGTTTTAAATGTTACGGCCTAAGTGACTTACGGCCGAAACGACCAGGACCGACTGGTGTAATATTCAAATCTGCCACGTAACTCTGTGGCCTCTTCTTCTCCGCGTTCATTACAACTATGCCTTATTTCTTTACTAAAATCTTTTCTGATTTATAAACACTACGATCTTCATTCCTCCTAGTGGTTTTAGCTGCTAACTTAAACTTTGGATTGGACCAAAAATTTGGAGAGTAGCCACTACATGCTTATACTTTGTACCACCAGTGGCTTTGGGATGACAATATGCTCTCCTGCTTTCTTGATGTATTGTACATACTGCCATGTTTCAGCTACTGTGATTTATCACCTACTTTGCTGGCTGTAGATGTTTCACTTTCGCCTTCATCTCCTAAGTGAATAAATGCTGGTTATTAATTAAATTATTTAAAATTTTGCACTTTTCAGTACTATCAACGGCTACCCTGAATATCGCGAATCATTTCTTTAATAGGTTTACTTTCCATACGTTATCAACTTAAAATATATTTTCATATGCTGAGAATAGGAAATGATAGCTGGCAGTAGTAACATGATAGCTCTTAATATAACACCCGTCGTATCTTTATTTTACCACTGGGTGTTCTGTTCAGTATTTTTATTTTTCCAGATATTTGTCTCATGCCGATATATTGAATCTTGAAAACATTTTAGATTATTAAGATAAAAAAATGTTCAAAATATGGAAATAATGGTATTTTTTTATGTGATGCTGTCATGTTGAAAGCGTAAACTGTAGGAGTCTGAGTGTTATTAAATTGCATTTTGTTATGTATCGCAAATGGTTTTCCATGAGCCACATTATCTCATACATGCATGGGAGAAATAAAGTACTGTGCTACAATTAATAAGAGACTTCTGTGGTGCCAGATTCATGATTTGGATTGAGATTACATTCAGATAAGTGTTTTTGACAAAGTATTAAAAACTTTAAAACCAATTTGAAAATTTTCAGCAATGAAAATTTGGTGAGAGAGCGCACTTGCCTGATTATTAAGACAGAAATTTATGCCTTGTTCTTGCTTAATATTCAATTTTTTCTCGTTAGAATCCATTTATAAATTTTTATTTGAAGTTGTCTTAACCATTTCCCTTTGCATTTTATGTAAACCTCTCTTGGCATGAACTCAAGTACCGTTATTTTACTTTCAGCCACAGAATTATGGATTTTCCCTATGCAGTTAATGAAGATTTTAGAATATAGTGTTTACAGTAACACGGAAGCACAAAAACTCATTTTGGCCATTATTGCTTTTAGGATATATATATATATATATATATATATATATATATATATATATATATATATATATATATATATATAAATATATATATATAATATATATATATATATATATATGTGTGTGTGTGTGTGTGTGTGTGTGTGTGTGTAATTGTAATAGCCACAATGCCCTCTTAACTTCTCGATTTCTTCGCGCTTTT
>NC_089743.1:68482470-68674970 GCF_040412425.1 Macrobrachium rosenbergii
TATATATATATATATATATATATATATATATATATATATATATATATATATATATATATATATATATATATATATATATATATATATATCGTTTTGTTTAACGTGTTCTCTTGCATAGCAAAGAGCATATGTAAGTATTGCAGTGAAAGTTAAAATGTCAAGAGTCATTGCATCCTCTCAGTTGTCAACAAGTCATTCTTATTCTGTGATGTATAACCAGTTTTGATATTAAAGAAGTTTATGGTAAATATCTGATTCACGCTGAAGAATCTTAGTTTAAACTCGAAAATTTTCCGATGTAGACAGAAGTTTTAGTAACCCTTCCTGACTTTTCAGCAGTAAATTTTACCAGTAAATTTTATGATAAGGAGTATCGAGATTTCAATCAACGAAAAATATTGACGTGACTGAAATCAATGCATCTAAGCGTAGCTTAATAACCCTTAGTTATTCTTAGATAAGAAAAAAAACTGCTTTCATTTCCGAGTTGTGAACAAAACTGGACCACGCTCCTGCCCTTTTTCTTCACAGAGCCGTTTTCCTTGGCAGAAAAGAAAAACTTTTACGGCATGAAAGCTGCTTCGTAACAAAAATAAAATCAGGTCACCGTAATCGTGTTACTGTTATTTCTCCACTTTTTTGTGACCTCTGACGTCATGCATAAGTTCCCATTGACGTGTATCGCTTTTTTCACGTGTGAAATTGTTGCTCGTTCCGAGAGGCATGCTATGCAATCAATACAAAGCTCTCGTCTCTCATCATCAAAACTTTATTTATATCTCGTAAGTTTAGAGCTCACTTCGGCTCTTGATAGTTCATCGCTTTCCTCGTGCATTAAACGTTGCTGATAATCAGAGTATGAAAGATAGTAACGATGATAAGTTAATTAGTAAGAATTTGAATAACCAGTTATTCTGTGCTAGATAACATAGAACATTACTAAAAAGTATTTTATATGATAAACTGTGACTATATATTTCATGACATCTTACGCTGAAATTGAGAAATTATATGTTTAGCCCTTAATGAAAATAGTTGCAGGAATTTTACTTCAGAAATGTCAGTACTTGTATTTATTTAGTACTTTTTTTATTTAGTACTTTTTTTATTGCTAATGTCATCTACTTTTTTTCACTCCCACTGCCTAAACTATTTTTAACCAACAAGCGGCTCTCGTCATTATCTTCCGCCTAATGGTATTACCTTGAAGTAAATATCAAGTAATAGGCTGATCGCTTAAATATTTCAGCTAGGCGTAATTTCCAAGAGTTTGGGATTCGACATTTTTTCATGAAATTACATTCAGTCGGGGGAGATGGGAAGTGAAGTTGTGCAAACCTTAGTTCCTGAAAATAATTTATTATCGGCAGAACAGAAATTAGACTTGAAGCAGATTTCTCTCGAATGAGGGGAAACTTTCCAATAAAAAGGAAATAAGCAAAAGAGACTTTTATACGAAAGGCAAGATGAAGGTTTCACTCAAAAGGGAAAAGAAGAAGAAAGTTTCATTAAAAAAGGGAGACTGAAAGAGACTTTCATTCTCAGAGGGAAAGAAGAGAATGTCTCCTTCAGAATGGAAAAGATCAAGATACTTTCGTTCAAAACATAAAAAAGATGAAACCTAATGCTCATAAGAGAAAAGAACAAGAAAGACATTCATTCGGCAGGAGACGAATAAAAGAAAATTTTCCTTCAAAAGGGAAGAGGGTAAAAGAGGTTATGAGTCAAAAAAGGAAAAATGAAGAGAGAGTTTTTTTAAGCGGAAAAAGATCAAATGAGACTTTCATCCGAAAACAAAAAAAGAGAAAGTATCAGTCAAAAGGGAAGAGAAGAAGAGCAAATTTTATGGTACAGTGAAAAGAGGAAGAGAAACTCATTTGAAATGGAAAGGAAGTGTGGAAGTATAGGTAAATGACTGAAGCGTGGACTTACAATATGGAGGCCTGAAATAACGACCTGGGAAGGATTAGAAATGGTGATTCAGCTTCCTTTAAAAAACAATGGCTATCCGTTGAATTACGTAAACACATATATTGGTAAACAGCTTTCGAAATTATATGTAAACAAACAACTCGAAACTACCGCTAATGTAAAGAAACCTGTTATTTATTTACCTCTAACTTTTACTGGAACTCATAGCTACGATCTTAAAAACAATTAATTTCTATTTTGTCCATTGGTTACCCTCAGGTAGATATCAAAATATATTTCACTTTGCAAAATAAATTAGGCAATTTCTTTAAAATTAAAGACCCTATACCAACAAGCCTTCGGTCCAAACTGATCTATAAATGGCAGTGTGGTGGTTGTGATGCCACTTACGTAGGAAAAACTACCAGATCAGCTTGTATGAGATGGTTTGAACACCTAGGTAAGTCATATCGTGCAGGCAATTACCTTTCAAGGCCTAGTTACGGTGCAATTAGAGAACACAGCGAGGAGACTGGTCATCCTTTACATATTGATGATTTTTCTGTTTTAACCACTGCTCAGTTTGCTACAGACCTCGACATTTTAGAAGTTCTATACACCATCAAGATAAAGCCTTCTTTGCTAGAAATGTGGCTGTAACCTCACTTTTGTGTTTTTAGTCTGCGTTTTACTGGTTTGTATATTAATTAGTATGTTTGTTATGCCTTTGTACCTTCCGTTTTTGTGACTTAAATTTTTGTATTTTGCTGTATTTTATTTTATTCTTTTATTTATTTTGATTAGCCATCTTTTAAACGTATTCTTATTTTCATAGTAATTTTACTGTATTATTTTGAATTTCATTATAAGAATTGTAATGTCATTTTAATTTTGTAGGTTGATGACGAGTGAAAGTACTGCTCGAAACATGTCCCAATAAAGTTATGTAAAATGCTGCTCCGGGTTTTGGCCTTGATTGGTGTCCTTCCTTACTGAGATGCAGATGGCGCTTCCCTGCTGGTCTATCCATTGCTATGTATATATATATGTATGTATATGTATATATATATATATATACTGTATATATATATATATATATATATATATATATATATATATATATATATATATATATATATATATATATATATAATCACAGTAGATGCACGTGACTTCAGTGTATAAGAGAATCCCACAGGAAAATGACAGACAGAAGTTCAGGACCGAGCACTTTCACGTTTATCGATGCGTTAATAAACGTGAAAGCGCTTGCACTGAACTTATGTCTCATTTTCCTGCGGAATTCATATATTGTATGTATATATGTGTATATATATATATATATATATATATATATATATACATATACATACATACATACATATACATACATACATACATATATACATATACATACATATATACATATATATATATATATATATATATATATATATATATATATATATATATATATATATATCTCAGGTTGAAGAGGTAAAGGCATGCATGTCTCTTACAAGAACAAGTTTATTCTGCCAACGTTTCACATCACATGATGCATCCTCAAGGCTGGAAATTACAGGCAATAAATACTTAAAATGTCACTTCCACAATGGGAAAAGCTTCTTTAAAAATTTTAAAATTTTTAAACATTTACAACTACAAAAAATTAAAACAAGAACTTGAAAGGAACACCTACCAAGGCAAGAGCTAAAAGTGACTAGAAAGACAGGGAGGAAATAAACAAACGAAAGAAACCTATAACGAACGTGGAGAGTAAACAAACAGGCAGTTATGCTATAAACAGCTGTGTGGACGACGATTGGGTGTTTAGTGTTGGTACATTAGTTTTTATGAAAAGCGACTCCAACACCATCAACTCGTCGTCCTTACGGGCAGATCCAATAATTTTAAAATCATTAATATCCAAGCGGGTACCACAAATCTTGGAATGATTCCGAACATTGGATAATTCGGGATTGGACAATGTGCAACCCGTCCTGAAGCTGACACCTTGGTTGCACATTGTCCAATCCCGAACAGAACAGAAAAGTGTCTTGAAAACCTCCCTAGGTTTGAAAACGAAACTCCCTTCAAAGCTGGTTAGATCTCAGATAAATCTGAAGGATTTGCTTGGAAGAATGGGTGAAAAATACAGGTGGCATCTTAAGCGAACAATTAATTAGTAATATGCTTGACCTAAGACATACCGTTGATTATTTCTTAGTCCAAAATACTTTCTTGTCTAAAAGTAAGATTCAGGAAAACTTGTTTGATCAAGATCAAATCGCTCGTGAGTAAGATACCTTTAATTCATACCTTCCGCCACTCATGGAAGTTGAAAGTCATTGTTTTTCCTCATGTTTTCCCGCAAAGGAATGAAATTGTGCATTATTACAATGAAATATTTTTATGATTTTTTATAATTTTCAGTACCAAGAATAATCCAAATCCAGATTTCCCGCCTTTTCTGATATTGTCTGTTTATCCCAAATAATAAAACTCATCCCATAGGAGTATTCTTTATTCCATCTCCCCTGAAAAATAAGTTAAATGTAATTTTATAAATTCATGGTGTCCGTGGTGGTGCAATGCTCTCACGTGTTCAATCCTTCTGGGAGACTCATTTGCGCAATGATTCATTAAGTTCATAATCATGTTTTTCATCCTTGTTGTCCATTAGGCATTACTCGGCTATATTATTATCAGAAATGACATGTAACCCCGCTTTTTCTCTCTGTTTGCGAATGTTAGCTATATTGCTTTGCGTCTGTCTGACAGTAAATTATTTGTTGTTTTTCAGAAACTCTTGATTATCATTACTAAATGCTTAGTTATTATTTAATTGCTCCCCGAATTTTCTGTCACTATTTATATCTATAGCGCTCATCAACTCCTCCCTCTGTAACAACTTTACTCTTGATTTGTCTCTTCATGTTTCTTTTTGTGCCATTTACCCTTCCGTCTGTTTTTCATTTCTTGAGTATTTAATTTAGGAGTAAATGTTGTTTGCTACAGTCCTTAATCCAGAACCAACTATAATTTTTCACGCATTTCTGCACAAGATTGTAGCTGATTTGCTACCCTCTGGACCTAGTAGTAGATGATTTACTTAGCAGTTTGTCCACACGGTTCATCTAGGTAACTTACAAAGAACCGTATAAACTGTTGTCTGAAGTATGGTCTCCGCAGTAGGCTATATACAATCGCTGTAGTGAATTCTCTCTCTCTCTCTCTCTCTCTCTCTCTCTCTCATTATTCACAAACAAATTATATATATATATATTGTTACGTGTAGGGTCTCGGCTGATCACTTATTATTCAATTTACGTAATTTTTACGGCCCTGCAGACCAAGAATACACGTAACCTGCCACTTGAAGCCAAAAGTTAACCTCGCCAAAGGTTGCCAGTTAAGGGTAATTAACCTTAACAAGAATATTTGAGATGAATTTTAGATTTCAAACGCAACGGTTCTTCCCAACATCGAACGCGAGGCATACAAAAGCATCGAGACTTAAAACTGTTTTGCTTACCCTAACCTAGGTATTTTACTGGAATAACGGGGTTGAAGCTAACAATATAATACTTTGGCTTAATCTAGACTTCATAAACACATATACCATAAGTGGTGGCTGAAGGAAGAAAACAAAGAAAATGTGAAATGCAGAAGAAGTACTAGTCAATTGACGAAGCTTCAACAAGAATCGGACTTACCGAACGTCGAGTTGCTGCGAAAACGAGGGACCTCAGGAGTCGTATTCTGGCAGTCTTCCCAATTCACTAATTAAGATAGACGTAGGAGTAAAAGTAATAAAGAACAAAGAATAGCGTTCGGCACGCTCTCTGCATGCACCCTGGTTCAGTGACCGTTTTTCTCTCTCTGCCCTCTGGCTTGCAGGACAGCCAGATGAGGTGGCCTCTTGACATACCGCCCCAGGCAATCCGACCTTGACAAAGGCAATGCCGAATGCATAGAATAGAGAGGAAGATAGCTTAAGGCCACCATAACTAGGGGTCATTGAGTGTAAACCCTCTCTGAGGCTTAGGTCCCTAATGCCCTAGCATATTTTGTTTTTAAAACTGCCCAGCCTATGCGCGCGCCATCTGTTTACTGCTGTGATCGTTATTTTGAATGCCTAGCCTACCGGCGGGCAGATGTTCTCTGTCGGGCAGACTATGTTCTCTGTCGAGGTCAAAATCTGACTAATATTCCTACACCTAAATACATATATATATATAACAGCAGTAATATTTATAAGCATATATATATATATATATATATATATATATATATATATATATATATATATATATATATATATATATATATATATATATATATATATATATATATATATATATAATATATATATATTATATATATATAATATATATAAATATATATATATATTATATATATATATATATATATATATATATATATATATATATATATATATATATATATATATATATATATATATATATATATATATATATATATATATATATATATATATATATAATATATATATATATATAATATATATATATATATATATATATATATATATATATATATATATATATATATATATATATATATATATATATAGTCTCGAATATATAAGGAAAGGGCACCATTATTACATTACGTTTATTATGCCGACGTTTCACGACAATTGCTATAGTCGCATTTTCAAGGCTGCAATGATTAAAAAAACTTCTTACAAAAAATCACATTAAAACATCGATGTATAAATTATAAAACAAAATAAAAACGGAGGGAATAGGCACAGGACATACCTAAACCGTAGCAGTAACAAGACTAAAACAAAAGAACACAGGAAGAGCAAGAAAGGACGAGAGAAGAAAACATAAACAAAAGGTTAAGCAATGAACAATTGAACAGAGGTTGTTTGAGTATTTAGTGTTGGGACCGTCTTCTTTATAATAATAGATTCTAATATATTGAGGTCATTTTCATTTTGGGCTTGTCCTATTATAGAAAAATCTTTATAATTAATATCAGTTTGCACATTTTTACATGATTTCTTATATTTGAGTGGTCTGGATTAGACAGTTTACATCCAGTTCTGTAGCTTACACCCTTATGAGAATCTATGCGAATCCGTAGTAGCCTCCTCGTGCATCCGACGTAAATCCCACGATCACATCCTGGGCAAACATATTTATAAACGATGTTCGAAGACAAGAGATGGCTAAGACGATCCTTGAATTTAAATATCGATCCGATAGTGCGTGGATTCTTGGGTATCAGTTTCAGGTCTACAGCTGCGAATATATTCGCCAAAGTGGGTCCCCTTTGGCGAATATATTCATGGCAGACAGGTCGGTTCCTTGGCGACACTCAGCCAAGAAGGCAGCAGCAGCGTGTTTTGATAGAGCAGCCTGAAGTCACTTTTTTGGGTAACAGGTGTGGTGGACCTGTGAATTTCGACGGGAGGATGAGGACCTCTACGTCTGTGTGTTTTGACTTCTGCAGTAGCAGCGAGAGCATATTTCGACGGTAAAAGGCTGTCTCGAAGAGTCGGCGAATTCGTCTGTGCTGAGGATGCGTTCCTGTTTTGACAGCTAATTGCTGTTTTCGATGATTCAACTGATTACGTCTGGTTATGTTTATCCTGGTTGGCGGTAAAAGACTGCCTCGACAATTCTTCGGAATTCGTCTGTTTTTGTTTTATGCTGCTTGGGTGATTAGCACCGTTGTTATGCTACCTATCTTTGAGTTTATTTAATAACTGAACATGTTATGATTGTTTATTTCATTATTTAATGGTGTAGAGCAAGTGCATGGCTCTGGAAATTTGCTGTTTGCCTTTATATATTGAATTTGATGTTCATTGATTTTTGACGGCTGCTGTTAAGCATTTATTTTCATTTATAAATGTTTTATCTGCTGACTAATGTTAATTATTTAATGATTCATTTATTTGTGTTTAAATGTGGTCATGTTAATGATCATTGTCTTTTCGCCATCTAAAATCTGTACTCAATTGTAAATATGTACATTTTATATGTAATAAATTAGATTTAAGGTATTTTTGGTATTTGTTTTGCACCCTCCTGTGGTTTGTCCCCGGTCCTTCCAGCCATTCTGGTTCCATCTCCTTAATTTTGAGTAATGGAACCTGTAGAACCAAAGGTGGTTCGTTACAAATCACAAGAATTACTCGGAGCACAAGAGATCGTCTTATCACTTGCGGATCCTTAGGAGTCTTGCGCCGCGTACTGGCATATTGGCGTCAAGGCTCACAATATAAAATTTGAACTTACGGGTGGCGGATGGAGCGCTCCGAACAGATTTTAATTTATGATCATGGTTATTTGTATCTCTGAAAGTTCTTAAGTTGAAAGTTGAAAGTTCATAAGTAGATATGTATATACATATACACATATATATATAATATATGTATAATATATGTATATATGTCATTTATGTCAGTGTTAGTAAAATCTTGACAGCGTGTGTTTACAGAATAGTCTATTATCTAGAGGTATATTCTGATGCCATGCAGCTACAAACAAATGCCATTAACTGTGATTACTTTGACAGTCAGAACGGTGGTTAAATGGTTCAACTATAAACAGATCATCAAAAGCACTAGTTACAGGACGAACAAGTCAGTTAGCTAATTAGCTAACAGTCTGTTAGTGTTATCAAAGTATTCTTGCAGTGGCAGTATTCACAGCATCCGGAGGCTCAGGTGGGAGGAATCTCAAACCATAGACACCTACTGTATGTCTGGAGTGCCAACATAGGTAGCAATACTTACTGTGGCTGAAATATTAACAATTCTCCAAGTACCTCATTCTTGCAAGTATAGGCATTTGTGAACTTGCCTACCATATTACTACTATTATTATTTTCATACGTGTTGTATAATGATTTTGAAGATCCTTCCCATGCTCTGTATTGATTCCTATTTTGACAACTATACCCTACATCGAACTGATTGATACCTATTATATTGTAAGAGCCCCGGCGCTGCCTCTTCCAAACACGTGTGTGTGTTCATGTGTTCGTCAATCGTCATCATCGAAGTGGACAGGACAAAGCCAGCGTCTCGTTTTCTTTCTCTACAGGAACGCGATTTCAACCATACAATATTTCCGTCTGTTTCTCCCTAAGCATTGTTGTCCTAATGTATGTACAATCACCACTACTTGCATTGCCATGCAAGCATTCTAATCATGTACTCATAATGTTCCAACGAATCTTCTGTATCAAACTGTACGTGTGTTTCTGTTTGTGAAGACGCCAAATGTCTCTCCATTTCACATATATTATGCTACTGCATTGTATCCATTAATCTGTCTTGAATCTCATGCAATTGGCCCCATGTAGAATTTCCTGGCCTTTCCACTGATGTAGGTTTCATCACTGTATGTTAATCATATCTCTTGATATCGCCATCTGTTTGTCTGCCGACAAACACAGATGTCTGAACCTTTTATCTTTGTTTTACCTGTCTGTGTGTAGACGCTACATTACCGCTCGCACGCGTCAATAACATCTTCGAAGATTCTGTACATTTATCTCAGTACCCAAGCATTCGAGAATTTCAACTTGGCGATAGCGCATGTCATCACTGATATCATCAACATGAACCTAAATGGTGTCATTTTACATGATTTGGCTTCCTGACTGTGTAAATGAAGGAATTCATCTGATCTGGCAACATGGAGAAAGGTCAGCTTCATCCCAATCTTTAGAAATGAGCCACAACACCATACGGTCTTCTGTTGCTGAGTGATGTTGGGCTTGCTGATAACATGAAATCGGCTTGATACAAGATTTTTCAACTCGATATACAGCACTATAACTTCCCTTCTTTCCCCTTTTGTTTCTAGTTCAAGCGCCAATTAACATAAAGACTTTCTTGGTATACCACTGCCTCCAGCTGTGATGTCTTATGACTCTGAGATAGGACTTCAGGCCTTCAAGATTCTCACTCATTTTGCAATGACAGTCATATGGATGCATATATATATATATATATATATATATATATATATATATATATATATATATATATATATATATATGCGCTAGAGGACAATTCAGTACCGGACAATTTGGTGCGGACAATTCAGCACCAGAACAGTTTGGTACCCAGACAACTACATTAACACTAATATTACTAAAAAGATAAACACAAACACTACAATGTATATATATATATATATATATATATATATATATATATATATATATGTATATATATATATATATATATATGTATATATATAGTTTAATTATCGTAGTAAAAAAGACACCTTATACTGCTTATCAAATTTAAACTGCTATTAAATTCATGTTTAGTAAAATAAAATAAACTGACAAATGAATTTTGCATCTATTAATGAACACAATAATAAAACAAAAAAATCTTAAAACTTTGCAGTATTTCAAAATGCTCATCTGTCTGAAGGCGAGCTTTGCTGACGATTTTCATGATGCCAGTATATTTTTGACAACGACATTTTCTATGTTTATGGTAAACTAGTTTCGTTATCGACCATTACTTCACTCTCCAAATTTACAACCTTGCAAGTGGCCATTCCATACCTCATTGGCTGATAACTATTTAAAATTCAGTTAAAAAATACCAATTGACTGCAAATAACAATGCTATACTTTAAAATTAGCCGAAAATATACAAAGGAATGGGTCACCACCATTAACTTAGAATAATCGTTTCATATCCCATTACATAAGGGTCTCTGCAGCGTCTCTTCGGCCCTTAGCTGCAACCTCTCTTGTGTCTTTAACTAGGCCTATACCTCTCGTTCAGATTCTTTTTCTTCCATCTGACTTTCCACCCTCTAAAACTTGTTTTCTAGTGCATCTGCGGATTTTCCTCCTGTTACACGCTAAATCCTTCTTACTTTCAATTTCCTTTAGTTTTCTTCATTGGAGGGTGGGTAGAGCTCTCCTTCTGTACGCTGCAGCCCAGCGTTCTCTCCGACCGGCCAATGAAGAATTAGAGGAATTTATTTCTGGTGATAGAAATTCATTTCTCGCTATAATGTGGTTCGGATTCCACAATAAGCTGTAGGTCCCGTTGCTAGGTAGCCACGTAAAATAAGTCTAATAAGCTCAGTGGTCTGGTAAAACTAAGATATGCGCAAACCATAAATGACATAACAGGTTCCAGCCTTGGCGGCTAAATTCTGTATTCTCTATTCCAGATGAGTGGTTTAGTTAAAAGCCTTCCGTTACTGAATTGTCTGGCACCGAATTGTCCGGCACCAAATTGTCCGATACGAATTGTCGGCACCGGTGTCCGATACCGAATTGTCCAACGCCGAATTGTCGGTACCGAATTGTCAGTGATACCGAATTGTCCGGACGCCATATATATATATATATATATGTAATAATATATATATATAATAACATATATATATATATATATATATATACTATATATATGTCTAACTATCCTCTATCTGTCAATCTATCCAGTCTATCTATATAATATACACATATGTATTTTATATGTGCATACTGGAACATTTTGTCTTCACAGATAATAAACACAAATATCGTTTTACCATCCAGTTCTGCTACACGTCAGGGAATAACGTCAGGCAGCCGTATGAATTCCACTGATGACGAGTATTAACAATTATAATTTCCCTTGTGTTTAAGTTTTCAAGGGTATACAGAATGGATACTAATCGATATTTGTGGCTTGATATTACAGTATATATATATATATATATATATATATATATATATATATACATATATATATATATATATATATATATATATATATATATATATATATATATATATATATATAACAACATAAAATCCTTAATAGCAGTAAATTAAGATGAGGCCGTAGCAAGGTTCTTCACAGATGTGAGGAAGCTTTGTAATAGGGCGACATTTAGTTACATATTAGGAACAAAGGGTTATTCAAGAGCTAATAAGAGGTTATCTCACTTCATTATTAACGGCAGTTCTCATATATTTTGTATATATATATATATATATATCTATATATATATATATATATATATATATATATATATATATATATATATATATATATATATATATATATATAAGTCATAAAGTCTATAATTTAAAATATGTACAAATGCAAATGAACAGACAAATAAGTGGAAATTATTACAAAATGAAGAGTAGATACTGAATTTGTTTTGCCTCATTTTATACCTCTATATGGGCACCATTAGTTGCACGAAGCACATCAAGACTGTACTCGATTTCTTGCCATGTTCGCTGTAGCATAGCATCATCAATGGTGGCAATGGCATTAGTGATCTTTTTTCTTGAGACCAGTGATGTCTCGTATCTTTGTTCGATACACGATATCTTTAATACAACCCCATAGAAAGAAGTCCAGGAGAGTGATCTCTGGTGAATGAGGTGGCCAGGGAATTGGGCCATCCCTTCCAATCCACTATCTGGAAAGGTTTGATTTAGGAACCGACAAACATGCAGTCCCCAATGTGGTGGTGCACCATCTTGCTGGAAAATGATGGTTGGTTGAAGTTCATCTAGTTGGTGCCACATATTCAGTCAAAGGTCCAAGGTAAGCATCTGCAGTAAGTGATGCGCCCGTTAAAGAAAAATGGATTAATAATTCGATTGTACATGATCCCACACCACCCCCATTCCCACCTTTGGACTGTCTCGGTGAAGTTCCCTAGTCACATGGGATGATCTGAATTCTCACATTTTGTGTTCAGTTTCCTGAAACATGGAAGGTTGCCTCATCACGAAAACAAACTCGGCAGGAACGTTTCATCCACAGAAATTCTTTCCATCGTGGCTTTGCGAAGCTCTTTTTTCGTGTAGGTTTATCATTTGGCTCGTGCCTGTATGAGTTGCACTTTGTAAGCATACCATACAATCGCGCTGGATTCTTATGCGCAGGACTTGCACCATGCCCTGTTGAACGTGGTAGCTGTAAGTGTCTGGCAGCAGTACGGATGGACTTTGTAGGAGAACCACTCCTCCCTTTATCCAACACTGTCCCTGTCTCCATAAATTTCTTGTGCCATGCACGAATTGACGGACGTGACGGTGGATCTCTTCCATACTTAGTTCTGTAGTTTCGCCGAGTCTGCGTATCCGATTTTGTTTCAATAAACCATGACACACATTGTGCCTTTTCTTGAGGTAGCAGCCATATTTAGGGGTTCATTTGCGCTGGTACCTCTTTCATCAACCGGTGCCTGGAAATTCTAAATACAATGTGATTTAAACTTTGATAACTGCTGAATACGTACACACATATATAACGTACTGAAACTTGTATGTTTTTGTGCAAGTACCCGAGATGAAATGGGAAACAACGAATATGTTTGCTTGATTTCGTCTAGGCCATTTCAATAGAACTACTGCATGGTAGCGAGCAACATATGCGATATATAGTCATGGTGCAAACACATAAAGCTAACCTTCAAATGTTCCAAGAGGCACTGTAGGTGGCAAGCCTTTTTACATGCCATTTACAAATCTTGTTTCACATTTGTGGTGATTTCTGAAGGACAACTGTCCTTTTGCTGTCCTTAGGTTCAAATTGTTCTACAATCCTTAATATTTGCATTTTACTGAAAAAATGATTTACATTTAAATTTTTCCACCAGGAACTTAAACAGAGTGAGGGTTCAGCTGTGTCAGTAGATTTGTAAACATGTTTATATAAAGGCTACGCAGCCTTTAATGTTTTATCCAACTGTATATTAATTTGTACTGTTTATTAGCATAGTTATGAATTATGAAATTCTACTTCGTTGTACAAGTTTTTTATGTTTACTTGGAAGACCGCTTAGAATTTATTTTTTTATAACTGTTCCCTGTGGTACTTTGCATAAACTCACACATGCAGACAGACAGGCATGCACATACACACTCATACGAACAAATACATACATACACACAAACATACACATACACCTCATATATACGAGTATATGTTTATATATATATATATATATATACATATATATATATATATATATATATATATATATATATATATATATATATATGTATGTATGTGTTTGCGTATATGTATGTGTGTGTGTTTGTATGTTGCGTGTATTTATAGAAGACATACAGTCTTTCGAGTTTTGGTATATTTCATTGTAACAAAAGACATCCCATTCCGTCAGCAGCTGACCCCAAAGCACAGTTAACGGAACTGACGAAGCCAATTTTCTCTTCATCCTCATATAATTCAGTTCGCTTATCGGAAAAGGCTGGATCTGCGTTCACTCTGGTATTTGCTGTATAACTCTTTTTGACACCATTTTCTCACTTTTCCCACCGCTTCTCCCACCCGAACTTTTCCCATACCCTACATAGCGCTTGTTGATTGTTTTTGCTTTTATCTCCCCGCCCACTCTCTCTCTCCTCTCTCTCTCTCTCTCTCTCTCTCTCTCTCTCTCTCTCTCTCTCTCTCTCTCTCTCTCAGCACACTTCTCTTGTTTTGCAATAAGAGAACCGTGCAGTGTATAGGGCTGCAAACTCCATGCTCGGTCATTTGGTGTTTTCCACTCAGAGCACTGGCGAAAATACTGTTATTTTTATTTCTGGGATCCTACAGGGGGCTAAAAATGTGTTTGCTGTTGTCATCAACTGAATTGGTTGATCTGCATTTCAGAAACTTCTCCCTCTTGTGGGTCGACAACCCTCAGTAGGTAGTCCATTTCATTTGTACGCATTGTGTTTTCATTTTCAAAACAGAAGTCAATAGGGCATCCATTTCATACCCATTTAGATCAGTCCATAAGAAAGCAGATAAAATAACAAGAAGAAAGAAAGAAGGATGCTCGTCTCTCTCTCTCTCTCTCTCTACCTCTCTCTCTCTCTCTCTCTCTCTCTCTCTCTCTCTCTATATATATATATATATATATATATATATTATATATATATATATATATATATATATCTATATATATATATATATATATATCACTCATTAATATTTATCGAACTATGTGCCAGCTTAGCAGAGACACATCCGCTGTAGATGCGGTTGTGTCGACCATAGTCTAGAAAGAAGGTCTGTTCACGCGCGGGTAGGCGGAGCTTCACCTACGTCACGCGGCGAGGTGGGTGAAGAAGGACTCAGAGGAATGTTTATAAACTAAAAGATTTTAATTTTAAGAAGAGTTTTGTGTGCGTGATGGATTAAACTGAAATGCAATAGTTTGTGTTTAAAGGTAATGGAAGGCAATAAGATTTATTTCATCCATAGAATATTTAACTTCACAGTAACATCAAGAATATAATTAAGAAACAACTCCCGGTTGGTAGAGACGTAATTTCCTGTAATATTTACAACTGATATTTAGTACAAAAGAAACAAAAAGAGTTATAACTGGTGACTTACGTTCAACTGAAAACAATTTATCATTACCTGTATTGTTAGGCCTAATCTTATAATTGATGGTATCCGATCAACTGCAATTATATTATTTATAGACTAAGAACAATGGAAATATTGCCGAGTATTTACAAAAAAGATTGATAGGTGAGCCATTTACTCTCAAGGAAGCTTTTGGTATTTTAATTCCTTAGCCTAAAGTTTCATAAATGGTATCTGTTTAGCTGCAGTTATATTTACTGGCAGAAAACAGACCAAATACTGCTCAGGTACTATGAAAGGGTAACTAGGTGAAAAAACTTATTTATAAGAAATTTTTAGTATTTCAATTCCTAGCCCCAAAGTCCATGGTGACATATGGTCCAACAAATTATGCTGTTACTGGGCAAAGGAATAAGAAACTTTGCGCAGGTATTGCAAAAAGATTAACTAGATCAACAATTTATTCACCAAATGGAATATTGGCATTTTAATTCCCCGACCCAAAGTTCTAGTCTAGCAATTATCTTTTAAGTTTGAAAACAGAAATATTTCATAAACCACGTTGATGACAGATATTGCTTTATAGAAATCAGCTGGAATGTTCAGACGTTTAATGTTAGCTTAATAGGAAATCAGCTGGAATGTTCAGACGTTTAATTGTAGAGAAAATAAATTTTAAAAATTTATTTGCATTACATCTCCTCTTTGTGAAAATCGTAACATCAAACCATTTGCAACATTTGATTATCAACGGTAATAGTAAGCATAGTAAATGTTAAGTGACAAATATATGTCATACTGTAAATATATTCAACTATATAAACTGATTTATTATGAACAGTTAACTTTACTCGGATAGAATACCAATACATGTACTCTCTCCTTGCACACCACCGAAAATCCAAATAGGGGAATGGTGGCATCTAATCATTTGCAATATTCAATTATAAATGGTAATAGAAAACATAGTAGCTATTAAGTAGCAAATACTCGTCGCATTGTAATATATTAACAATATAAACTGATTCATTAAGAACCATCGACTTCATTTCAAAGAATACCAAATTCTAACTGTCTTCTGATGCTGAATCCATTGATGGTATTGTACCAATCTGTATTCTTTTAAGATGTATTGGTATTGATTCAAGTAATTCATATATAAGGTTCAGCATAATCATTTGATTTAAAATGCAAACTACAAATCCTCGAAGAATCCAGTTAGTTGTCTTTACTCTCGCACAGATGAGTCCATTTCTTCGAATTTTTCAGTTTTAGGAAATTTATAGTAAGATCAGTATTTTGATCTGCTGAACTGGAGTTACATCCATAATTGTACCAAATATTCGGCATAGTTTCCTGACGATGACCAGAAAGTACACGTCAATACACAATATAAAATCACGATCGCATTTACCTCCTCCTTTCTGTTATACCTCCTTGGCCTGGCTGACAGGTAAATAGCCCATCCACTCGCCCCGTGACGTCATGCGCGAAGTTGGTCGAATTTTGGGTCAGTTGTGAACAGACCTCTTTCTTAGACCATGGTGTCGACGTCAGGGTTTCCACGGTTGAACAATTGAGATCTGATGTATGCATTTGGGTCTGTCATTATCCGAAGCGCATGGAACGGTGATGTCAAACGATGACGATGCTGCCAGGAAGTGTCCAGGTTCGATTGGGGTATGCTTTGTGTGTATGCGATCTCCCATGGTATATTATCAGAGGAACAGTGACTCTCGTTGGGGGACTTCGGTTTTGGTGGCTGGCGTGCGTGTTTTACCTTGTGAGTGTTTAAAGACCACCACCATGACGATACCTTATCTGGGCCATAGAAAAGTGAGTACAATAACTTATGAACACATATCTTTTCCAGACATTTGATAGAAAGACCCAGTTGTGCTGCAATGAAATTCCTCTGTGCGTTTTCCTGTTCTATTTGCCATCATGCATTTTCTGTTTTGAATATGTATGTTAATTAACACCATTTCAGGTTTTAATATATGAGTATGTTTCTTTCGACAGAATTCTGGTTTCGTCCTGAGAGGACGAATATTTGGAAGTGGTGTTTATTTTTTTCATACTATATGACATTTTATTTTGGTCTAGAATAAATTCATGACCTTATTATTGAAGTGACCAGGGTGTTATTCACTAAGTATTGCTTGGGATAGAATGACTAATATGCTTGTTTGTGAAACAGTATTTCCTCTAGTTATGAATTCCATTGATAGTGGGTGTGAATCAGTCCATTTCATGACCATAGCTTTTGCTGAGTTACTTTCGTTAAATTTGCCAATATTGCCTAGTTTCGTGCTTGGGTGTTTAATCCCAGTAGGCCTTTGTTTAAAGATAGATTCAGTGACAGGAGTTGCCACGAGAGAAGGAATTTGCTGACCCAGGGATGAGCCGTGCTACCACAGACATCTTAGAAAAGTAAGATGATTGATTCTGTTCTTACCATTTCCGCTAATCCCTTTTCACGCTCGCTGGTTGGCTATCCCAGATTTTTGGCTCACAGAATTTGCATAAACAACCCATTTTCTTGCTTTAGTGTCCATTCTCCACTGGCAGAAGGAGCTGAACAAATTTAGAAATGAATCTGACCATTATGTACTTTAGATAGTAAATTACTGCCATGAATGATTGACAGTTTTGCTTCTTCAGCTTCTTAGCATAATGATGATTTTTTCTCTAACCAAAAGACTTAAGAATTATGAATTGCTGATCTGATATATATATATATATATATATATATATATATATATATATAAAATACATATATATATATATATATATATATATACTACTATATATATATATATATATATATATATTTGGTGATGTTGCAGCATGGGTATATCATCCCATAGTTTTTGATATATTTACTCTTCTATTTATTATGTGTTGAGTGTAATAATAATAGTGTGAAATGTCATATGTAGTGTAATGTCAGATCTCAAAGGTTATTGATTTAGGTAACTTAACAACGTAATTTAGAATTAATAATACATTTTTAAAAGTAATGTAGTAAATGAGGCGTGTGTCCTAGCGAAGGAGTTTGTTTCACTTCAGCTGTCATATAAAAGACAGCTGGCAGGTTGGGGCCAACAATCGCTGCTCAGTTCGGAGTTTTTGTTTGTTTTTAAAACAGGCCAATCATAATTAGCCACTAGAAATCTGTTTGATCATGTTAGATTTCTGTAAAAGCTTTGTCTCATATGAGAAGACGTGATGATTTCGTGTTGTTACATACATGGCTCTGATCATGTATGCATTTTGAGTAAGAGCACATAGTAGTGCGTCATGTTTAAGGTGCGTTGCTCTGATCATGTATTGTCCCAATTGCGTTCAAAACGTTTTGCTAGAAGTGACGTCACCTTCGTCCTTCTAGAACTTTTGTGTCTAGTAATGTACATGTAATGATGTTGTATGATTGTTTTAATTTCTACTGGAATCCTTGGAATTTATTCATTCTGATTTACAGGGCCAAGTCAGTTTGGCTCTCTCTCTCTCTCTCTCTCTCTCTCTCTCTCTCTCTCTCTCTCTCTCTCTCTCTCTCTCTCTCTCTCTTTCTTCAAAAGAGAAAAGTTATTAACGTAGAATATTTGTGGTCACTGGTATTAGTATTAGCTTTGCGATCTGGATTTAAATAGATTATTTAGTTTGCTAACAAGCACCATATAAAAAAAGTGTGTTTGTAATTGAAAGCAGCTGCATGATTCTGGGATTTACAAAAAGTTTACACAAGCTTGTGAGCAAAAGTGAATTTTCTTATTATTACCATGGTATATTAAAAGATATTAGGAAATTTTGCGTAGTGAAATTAATGAATAAATCATCTTTTGTGCATGTTTGTGTGTTCTTGTGTTTGCAATCTCTTGATTTTTTCAAGTTTTATATTTTGGTGATTTAACATTTATTTACATAGCATTTTAAATATTTCTTGATAATTTAACATTGCATACTTAGTTTAATTTTCATTTATTAAGATTTTCTTTTCAAATCTTGAGTAATTTGTGATAGTTTAAATTTTGCTTGATTAGTTTAATTTCTTGATAAAAGTTTTGTGATTTGAACATTTAATAATTTAACTTTCAAAATTAATTAAATTGCATGTTGTTTTTCTAAGTAATAGTATATTTTCAGATTGTGAATTCTCATTATAAATTTTGAATTTAACAATAGAATTTTTTGTATTAAAAAAAGTGTTTCAACTTGTTGACTAGTAGTGAACAGGATTCAGTGTGTGTGTGCATAAGGCCCAAAGTGATAAACGTGTTTTGTTTCCTTTAGTTTTGCTGAAGTGAATTAAGACCAGGGGAACAGTTAAAGTTTATTTTTGAGGAATGGTGCCCTTTATACAATTGTATTTCTTGTTTAATTGTTGATACGCTCACAATGATCTCGATAACTTAGTTTGAATTTTCATGTGATCGATGAGCTTTTGAGGATCACTGCTGCCTTCCCCAAGAGTGCTCAGTAATTTGTATTGTTTTGAGAGTTTCAGGTATCTGGCTGAAGTAGAATTAAATTTTCAGAATTGATTGGTTATTGTAATAACTTTGCTTGAGCATGCATGTGACATTATATATATATGTATATATGTATATATATATATATATATATATATATATATATATATATATGCTCTCATATATGCTACTCTATATCTATAAACTTATATAAGTATATATGGGTATGAATAATGTATATTATACATACTTTGTATACACGTCTATAATATACATACATACATACATACATACATACATACATATGCAGATATATATATAATATGCAGTGTATGTATATATATGTATACTGCTATATATATCTATATGTATATATACTTTTTCTATATATATATAAGAATTTTGTCACATACTGTGACATTTTTTCCATATTCACCCAATATTAATCCACAAATATCGTTTATTATCGAATTCACTATGTAGAGTGACTTTGACCACTGAGCCATCAAGAGATGGCTCACTGGCCAAAGT
Organism: Macrobrachium rosenbergii; assembly: GCF_040412425.1. Classification (NCBI taxonomy): domain Eukaryota; kingdom Metazoa; phylum Arthropoda; class Malacostraca; order Decapoda; family Palaemonidae; genus Macrobrachium; species Macrobrachium rosenbergii. The sequence continues at coordinate 68,502,775 of NC_089743.1, forward strand.
CATTGTACATTGTTGTTTCTAAACCAGGCAGCAGTTCGAATCCAACTGCTAACGGAGCACTCAATAAATATAACTCCCCTTGGGTATAAGTTATTTAAGTTATTCACAGTGTCATAGATTGGATATATGTATATATATATATATATATATATATATATGCTCATATATATATATGTATGTATATATCTATATATATATGTAACCTTAATATGTATATATGTACATATAATATATATATATATACTCTCTCTATATATATATATATATATATATATATATATATATATATATATATATATATATATACATACAAATATACATATATGTATATACATGTACACATATATATATATATATATATACACATATATATATCTATCTATATATATATCTATATATATATATATATATATATATTCTGGTTTACCCTTTCTCTCGCCATGTCACAGGCTACCAATTTATAGATGTTCCGGGTGAGCTTCTGATATTAGTTAGGATGAGCGTGGGGATCCCTCAAGCCCTTTGTTCCAACGACGTTCATTTTCCAGGATAAGGGTTGGCTCTCCAAGGTTCTATCATATGTCTTCGTTACCAGAATCAACTAGATTTGATATTTGCTTGAAAATATGCATTTTGTCAATACATTAAGGACTCTGATTCAAAATCTGTACGAGTTTCTGTGACTCACAAAACTAGATGCATAATTGCATTGATTCATAATTTGTTATCTATCGCTCTGTTGATATTCTTGTAAATTATGACGTATATCCTCGGTTATAAAACTCGTTGCCTTTATCTCATTCCAATATCATGATTTCATAACCTCCAGCATAACTTAGTCTTAATGCAATTATTTGTTCATTTATTCATATAATGTAATGATCGTTTCTAGTTGATGAACATCATTTCATTTGTGTATCATAACTCTGATTGTGCATCATTTCAGAAACTATTGCTATCCGCATTTTCACTGATTTTCTTATGTAGGCAAATCTCCTCATTAAGATGAATTGTCCAAACCACTCATAGCTACAGAGACCGATCACTCATTGCAGACCTCCTCTAAGGACACGACAGTTTGATCAAAATTTTGGAACTATTTTCAGCATAGCCATCCTGCGCATATTTAGTGTTATTAGATTGAGCTCTGTGTTGCGACGTTATGAGGCACAGTGATAGCATCGACATGAGTAATGAAAATAGCAGTTTACATCCTTTGAGTTTTTACGTGTTCGTTCGCGAAGACAAACGAATACATTTATGAAGAATCTAGTCGTAACTTTATTAGATTTTTCTTGAAGATGAATTCGATATTGATTAAGCTTTGTGTGTTTTCTTCAACGTGTCTGTTCGTGTTTGCGTGTAAAGTGAGTCTCGTGAAAACTTGATAACTGAAACAAATCAAGTTTCTAACATAGCTATCAGAGAAAAAAAATGTATCACTCCCCATGAACAGCTAAAGTATAGGCAATTTACCTTGAGGAAGAGTAGTAACGGGAGAGAGTCTGACAAAGGAGAAAAAGACTACATCCCCGCTGCATTCCTCAAGAATTAAAATAAATACAACAAGGTAAAGGATATTACAAAATAATTTTGTGAAAGAGGAAACTCATTTGTTTTCTTTTTCTTTTACACCGAAGGGTCATGTCCACATCTTTAAAAAAAAATACAAAAGAAGAAATAATGGACCCATACAACATGCTCTTTTTGTGAGAAACTCAGAGCAACTTTTAATAGAAACAATAGTAATAGGTTTTCAATAATCTACGTGGAACGATGTGGGATATAAAATCCAATAAAATCTATAGAACGAAGAGAGAATGAAAAAGAATAACGACGGAGAAATGCAATCTCTTTTCCAGGGTGTACCTGTGTGCCGAACAATTAGCAGAAATGCCGGTTAATTCTATAATTTGATCCTGGATTCATACAACCCACCATTGCATATGTTGCTCTTACTTGAACACTTATTATACTGAATAGCCATGAGACCCTGATTAAGGATACTCATGACCCTTTCCTCTAATTGGTCCTAATTATATTTCAAGTATGTAAGTTCTTTGGGGTTTCTTTTCATATTTCTGCGCTGTCGTTAAGGTTAATTGAATCGGGATTAGAATTTACAGTCCGGAACTGTTAGCTCATTGAGCATTCCAGATGGTGTTCGTATTTGTGTATAACTATTGCGTATATGTGTGGATTAAAATAAGAGTATTTTGAAAGCTGAAGATAAATTTAGAAGAGATTATTCTTTGAATTTTTTTTTGTGTTGAGCAATGAAGAGTTAGCATTGTGTTACTTAAGAAATCGTCTCGTAACTTATTAATTATTATTTGGAGAACACGAGTTTCCTATTGGCTGAAAGAAAACGTATATTGCTCAAATATATTTAGGAATGTATGATCTTTTGAGGGCATATTCCTTGGTTGGGCAAACACTAGTGAGGTGTCCAGGAAACCTGAAGCCGCACTCGTACGGATGAGTTGACCAACGAAGGGCCAGCCAACGTCATCCTTCAGCCTGCTGCTGCCCCCCTCAAGCTGGCTACCAAGGATCAGCCGCTGTCATCCTAGCCCTCGAGCCGGCTACCAAAGGATCAGCCTCCTTCAGCCGTTCCCCTCCAGCTGGCTACCGAAGGATCATCCGACATCACCCTTCAACCCACTCCTGTCCTCCTCGAGCTCCTGCCGGCTGGCGCCACCCTTCAGCCTCCTACCCGCCCCTAGCCCAAGCCCTTCGAGCCAACTGCAATTGTCGGCAAGACAATTTCCTCATCGATGACTTGCTGGGGGGGGGGGAGTACCGTAAGAGCCCGTCGCCCCAACGCCGTCCCTTCCAAACACACGCAGCCAGCCGCTCCCACACACAGCGCTACCCCCCGCTTACTTTGCATAGCCGCGGAACTCTTCAACGCCCCAGCAGATACGTCGATTAATCAGACGTTACCCCCATGTCTTGGGGGAGAGTATTGTAAGAGCCCGACGCTGTCTCTTCCAAACACGTGTGTGTTCGTGTGTTTGTCAATCGTCATCCATCGGAGTGGACAAGACAAAACAAGGGCATATCGTTTACTTTCTCTGACGGAATGCGATTTCAACCATACAGTATTTCTGTCTGTTTCTCCTTAACCAATGTTGTCTTGATTTATGTACAATCACCACTACTTGCATTGCCAAGCAAGCATTCTAATCTTGTACTCATAATGTTCCACCGAATCTTTTGTATCAAACTGTATGTGTGTTTCTGTTTGTGAAGACACCAAATGTCTCTCCATTTCACATATATTATGCTACTGCATTGTATTCATTAATCTGTCTCAAATCTCATGCAATTGGCCTTATGTAGAATTTCCTGGCCTTTCCATTGATGTATGTTTTAACACTATACCTTTATTATGTCTCTTGATATCGCCATCTGTTTGTCTGCCGACAAACACAGGTGCCCGAATCTGTACCTCTGTTTTCCCGTCTGTGTGTAGATGCTACCTTACCGCTCGCACACCTCAATAACATCTTCGAAGATTCTGTATATACATCTCCGTAAGGAACTACCAATAAACCAGTTAACACCCACCCAGTATGTCACTCAATCTCCAGTCCTTACAGCTCTGCGGCGGCAATTTCCTTCTAACTTAACTTTTCTATAGTCTTTTTGGATGCTAATTATGGATTTACCTTCAATTTTTGTTGCACGATTGTAATTAACCTGTAATTAACCACAGAACTTCATCCAACAAGCTAGGGGACCCGATGGGAAAGCGGGGTCATGGGTGGGGTATACCACCGGGACAAGTGATTTGCTCCCTCCATCCAACAAGCTAGGGGACCAGATGGGAATGTGGGGTTATAGGTGGGGTATACCTCTGGGACAGGGTGATTTCCTCCCCTGCTTGTTACTACCCTACAATTTAGGGGCCCCTATGGAAAGCAGGGTTATGGGTGGGGTAGACCATGGGTAATGAGAAAACACCCAAACTTTACTGTTTATGGCACTACAGAGATGAAAAACCCCCAAACAAACAGAAACAACAAGATGCCAAAGGTAGCTGTTACAAAGACAAAAACTTTCACTACTACTGCTATTTCGAATGCTGCTACGCATGCGCAACCTTAAAGGGGAGCTTTTGGTACACAGGCCAGCTCCTTACTGAGGAAAAAGGGGGGCTGGGGGGATAATGTTAGTTTCCGGTCCTTCTAAAGTTTCAATTTTGTGAAATGCACTTAGGGACATATTATTCCCCTGGGGCTAGTACTGAACATGGCAAAATACATTTGAACCCCCAGGTGCCAGTACTAAAGGTGAAAGGGGTTTCAGGAGGAATTGAGAAGTTTCTCCCGTCACTGGAGGGGGTGTGGGTGGTATTCATATGCGATCCTCACAGATCTTCCAACTATTGCACCTGCCTGTTTGCGTTGGAACGATTCATAAACATTTCGTTTCAGTACACCGGCTGATTCATTGCCGCACGCTCCTTTGAACCTGTAACACGCCACCTTTGGCTGTTACCTGCGAAAACTCTTACGGCAACTGCCGGGAAATTAATGTATATGTTACAGCAATTACGAGATGTTAATTCAGCTGCATCAAGATCATGGCCTTTTAAAAAAAAAAGAGCGAATTTTATCCCCCGGTGCGGTAGCGAGTGCAGGCTTGGAGTCCCTAATGTAAGTTTACTGGGGCTTCTTTTCTTAGGGTATCATGAACTCGGAACTCTAATTACATCTCCGTGCATGTTTTTACCTTGGAAACTGGTTTTTTCTACACTTTTAGGGCTGCTGGTAAAGGAGGTGAAGTTTTATTTTTGTCAGTCACGTTCTTTGTCCCCGTGCCTGTTACCAGGCAATGTTGCATCCCCCCTCACTGTTTCGTTGCTACTCACTCTTGTTCCCAACGCGTTCTGTGTTTGTGCATTCCTCCTCCCACCCCCAACTTACGCCATTCCTCACTTTGCCCCACTGTTGGGGCACGTGAGGAACTTTCTCCCTCCCTGCCCCCAGTTACCTCCCTCCCTTTCAGCTGCTCCCTCCTAGCAACGGATGGCTCCCTGGCGTTTTCCTCCTCCAGGGGACGCGCTTCCACAACATAACCATGCCCACTCCATTTCTGTGTTCTCCCCACCCAAAACCCCTGAATTCCCACAGCCCCACTGTTGAGTAGAGTTAAGGGGCAAATAACAGTTGGCTGACAATAAACAAACTCACCTCCATTACCAGCAGCCCTAAAAGTGTAAAAAAAAAACAGTTTCCAAGGTAAAAACAGGCACAGAGCTAGTACTTAGAAATACCACGTTTTTCTTCCTAGAATGGTAACCCTTCTGCTTTTGTTCATTCTACTCAGGGTTCAGAAATGACCTGGTTCTCATCAGTAGATGACTGGCTTTTCCACAGTATCCTTTTCCAAAACAAACCATGACCAGGGGCAAAAGAGTGGTTATGGGTATCAACTGCTGGTGCAATGTACACTTGTGATCCTTTACATTTACTTGACACCCAAGGTATATGTTGCCATATAAGGAAAGTAAATTCATTACAATAATCTATTGCAAAATAATTATTAATTGCATTCCAAATCTGTTAAAATCAGCCATTTTTCTGTTGTTAATAGAAATTTATTTAATTGAAATACGAACATTTTAAAAAGTAATTTGTATTTTTCCTAACATACAAACCTGAGGTCTTTACACAAGGAATTACCCTTCAGCATGAGCTGAAGCAGGCTATGCTAATACACCAAGGTTGTTCAGTAGTTAAACTACTGGTAGGAGGGATGAGGGGTACCCTCACCACCTCCTGTTGTAGAGTGATGCATTCAACTTGCCTAATAGCTTCATTCAGAGACAGAAGTACTAGCCTCCTCTGCCTGATGTTAGCTGGCTATTTTATGTTTTGTTTCAGCCCTGGTTTTTTTCTCTCCAGCTTTCTGTTGCAACAGTGTGCTTTATTTATGGATATTTTTTCTTGGTTTTGGTCATGGATAACCAAACTCAAGAATCATGTAAGTTTACTGCTAGGCAACGACAAAGGTGTAGGGAAACGTTGCAACTGCTTCCTTTCCCCCATTGATATTGACCTGCATTCGGTTTGTACTAAACGTCACACACACGAGTGCTCTTTTGATGATCCTTGTGACGAGTGTCATAATTGGCCCCAGAAGCATTGGATGCTTTTCGCTAGTAAAAGGAGATGCAAGAAGAAGGCTTCCCATCCATCTTTGGAGGGGTATTCTCCCCTGAAGACACTGGGTGGTTCCCTCTCTCTTCTGATGTGACTACCTCTTGCTGCTACCCCTTCTACGGGAGAGGTCATTACCCTGTGCTCTCCTGTTGCTTCATCAATAGGAAGTTCATGTGGGAGGGCGGGGACCTATCACGATATCTCGAGAGCTTCCTCTGTTTGCTGGGGGGGAGGTGGGGGGAATCCCTCTCAGAGCAAGGAGAGGCAGTCCCTTCTAACCAGCCTTTTTCAGGTCTAGGAGAGATCAAGAAGATGTCTGAAGACCTTAGGGATCTTTGGCTTTCCCTAGGCCTTCCTGGGGAGCCCTCGGCATGGGGTCTAATTGCACACCTTAGTGCCACCAAGTTGCCACTTTCCACCACTGCGTCAGTAACTGGGACTTCGGCCTCGATTAGTGCCAATGTGAATTACAACTTTGGTCGCGGCTCCCACGACTGTTCACCAATCTCCCATCCCGTCAACATCCAAACTCCCTGCAATGTCCTCCACTTGAAGGATCTTCTCCTGGTAGTTCTAATGAAGAAGTACAAGTGTGATCGTTAGAGGAAGTCCAGGAGGAGGCGCTGTTCATCTTCATTATCTTCGTCATCGTCATCTTCTTCATCTCCTCCTCAGCTTCTCCTTCTAAAGATCCCGTTATGTGGACAGACCAGAAGAAGGAGAATGTTGCTTCTCCTGACTATAAGAAGGCATGTATGCCCTCTCACGGTCTGTCTTATTCCACAGAAGAAGCAATGGGATCTCTTGCTGGTTCTCCCATGTCTCTGGACAGGGAACCCGTGTTGTAGGTCTCTTTGGAGCCCCGCGGCGCAGGAGCAACAGGTGCTCGGGTAAGCCAGAATGTGGCTTCTATGAGCAGAGTCCGTGTTCGTGGGTCTCCTGTGGCCACTGACACCTAAGGCACTGATACTGGATGTTGGAAGTCATCTCCCAGGTCTGGTAAACAACCTTCAGCTGCACGAGGCTCCAAGGATTTGACCTGGAAACTCATCCCTCCCTTGGATCCCCTTGTAGCAACGTTATCTGTTGCACACCCCTGTGCCTTTGATGTTCTGCATGTGCAAGTCTCCCAGACCCATGCTGCTGAAGGTTCTTCAGCCCAGGGTGCAATGGAGCCGCATGGCTCCGGTGAGCACTTACGGTCCACAGACTGAGGCATGACCTATCAAGACAGTGTGAACATGCAGCATGCAGGCGCTGCCCCACCCCCTGCAAGTTCTACAACTCAAGGCGTGGCTTCCATGAGCCACGACACGGCTGCTCGAAGAACAGGGTCCTGAGACAGTGATGTCGACTTTCAAGTCCGCTCAGCTGGGAAAGCATCAAGGAGGTCCCCCATTCATTCTTCTTCACTAGTAGAGGGCACAGCCTCGAAGAGGATTGTAGCACGTCATCAGGACAGCCCACATTCTTGCCCGTGTGCACGATTGCTCTCCCAGGGGCAGTCCCTGCTCACGTTCGCATTAGAGGACCTATACTCCCCTCAGGATAGCTTCAGTGCATGTTTGCCTAAGTGTGTTTGCTCTCCCAGGGACAATCCCTGTTCATGTTCACATGATGGGATCTGTTCTCCCAGACCCGCGCAATGGTCAACACCATGGGTTGACGACCATTCATGACCTACCTCTCTTGCCGAGACCTTGGCCTCTGGCAGGTCTGTGAAGGGTGCTAGGCCCCTCTCACCTTTCCCTCAACCTCCTGGGGTTATACCGGGAGTCATGAGGTGGAAAGGACTCAGGGTGGTGATTGGGAAGTGTCTTCCCAACACAGCCCTTCCACATGGACTTACACCCCAGTTTGGTCCTAGGATTGGAACGGGCGTATGCTCGGGTGGTGGAGAAGGGGCCAGGGGGTTCTGTGGAGGGTCTCTCTCCTGCAGAAAGAGAAGATGAGGTAGACTGTGACTTGGATGGACCAGAAGGTCCTCTCCCCAAGGACACAGACACCTCCAAAATACAGAGGTTCAAGTTGAGATTGTTTGACTGATTCGTCAGTACAATGATCTCACAGAAGAGACCTTGGCTTCCAGTGACATTTTCCCTTTGGGTCTTGGAACTTTCACTGGAGCCCATAAGGAATCCACACCTTCATTCGGACTGCCTCGCTTGAAGCTTGCTGGTTCGGTCCTGCCTCAGGTGAATTCTCTTGTTTCTGGGCAAGAAAACTCACTTCAGTCCAGCCTTTCATTTAGCTACTTTCTCCACCTCTCCCTCATCAGAAGAGGTTCTACAAGCCCTCGGAAAGATATATCCCAACTGCACAGGTTGACCTGGCTCTGGTGAATTCTCTTGTTTCTGGGCAAGAAAACTCACTTCAGTCCAGCCGTTCATTTAAGCTACTTTCTCCACCTGTCCCTCATCAGAAGAGGTTCTACAAGCTCTCAGAAAGATCAATCCCAACTGCACAGGTTGACCCGGACCTAGTTCATCTTGGACCGGGTCTGTCATTGGAACAGCTGGGTGTGGAGGGCATCTCCCTTTCACATCAGAAGTCAGCAACACTGGAATCGACTGCTATTGCAGCATTCCAAGCAGTCTCTTGGCTTGATCATTGGTCAACCACTGCAGCAAAGATCATCTCTTCCTCTTCGTTGCACAGTAACGAAGAGGTAGCTAGATGGACTGTTCTATACATGTAGGAACAATCTGTCATTTTACTCCACATTCCATCCAACTGAGCAAATTTTGTTTGGCAGAATGGGACAAGTGTATGAATATGTGGTGTATGTTATGGGAAATTCTGAATGCCTTAACATTTGTAAAGGGTGTGTTATTCTTTTAATTGTGGCATTAGTGACTATTTTAGTGCTACAGTTTTGATTCGTGCTAAGTAGATTGTATTTAGTTTATATAATATTTCCTTAACATACAATCTAAACTTGAACCAGTGCAATTCATTTGCATCACATTTATTTTACTTTGCAAATTAAGTTGTGATATCCACATTGTTAAGGGCAAGAAATTTATACTAACAACATTCAGTGTATACACATGATGATATGAAACATACTTGAAACATGGTGACTAATGTATGAATCATCTGAGGTCAGAAATTCAACCTGAGGTACTTCCATTTGTTAATTATTATCTGTTCATATATTTTATATATGGTTGCTTTACTCAGAATTGTGAAATATAATTATTACTTTTGTTAATCATTAATAATGTTAAATCTGGAAACTCCATACAGTCATGTTTTTTTCACGATAAATATATTTAACAGGATATATGTTACTTGATTACATATTTACTGTGACTAAACCTTTCAACTATCTTCCATGCATGTTTATATTCAAATGTATTTTACATACTTCATATTATGTTGCTATTTACTTCCTTTAAAAGCACAATATAATGTCAACTAATTTTTTCCCATACAAAATTATCTTAGTACCTTAAATGATTTTGGAATTATTCATAACTTTATTGGCTAAAATGCATGTAAATTTTCTGTTTTTATATGGTTTGCTGAATAGGGAGGAGGAGAGTTGGGGGAGGAATTGCAGTCCAAGTCTGGATGTTAGCTGCCACGGAAACTGAAAGAAAGGACAAATGGTCGAACGCTCCCGACTGACTACTTCCTAAGCAGACTTTCTTATTCACTTCTTCATATTTTCAGACGTTTGTAATGTTTGCTTATTTTACACATGTAATGTATATCACTTTTATTTAACAAATACTTAATGTTTTCCCCTCAATCACGTTGTTTTCCCTCACTCATCCGTAATTCTAGTTCTGTAACTGGCATTCACTTTCTCAAATATACACTGACTGAACGGGCTAACACCCTGTCATTCATTATGTTGTTATATGAATAAGTTTTGAAAGGGGATAGCGCGAACGCAGTCCCCACTACCAAAAATTGCGCATTATGAGTTGACCACATTTGGGTCAATTTAAATGGGTCAGCACCACCTGAGTGCAATGGTGAGCCTCACCTTGGGGAACCACCTTTTGATCATGGTGTCCCCTGTGCCAGGTAAGTATGCTTTTCACCCACACATCTAAACCCTAGCTAACATGTTCTGAGGACATGTAGCTTAAATAAACTTGTTATACAAAAAAATTCTTTTTATTGATTCACACTAGAAGTATTACCTTAATGCCCAGTATTTAAACCATTTTATATTTAGAATTAAAATTAAAAATAACTGAAATTTACATTAAAAATCAAATGGCTTAGTGATTCCTAGTCTGTTGGTTTTCTATCAACAGAATGACTGACCAGTGTCATACCTAACAAGCACCAAAAAATCCTGTGAAGGAAAAAATTATTAATCTAAAAAATATTTATCTATCTGTAAAAGTCCGAAAATGATCTTATTTATTAATTAAATTCAATTATTTTAGAGAGATGCAAAATTTTCTAAATTCAACTTCTGTATTTGTAATAGCCACAGGCCCCTCTGTACCATGTCAATACACAGGGCTATGGGTCCTAGTATTTTGAAATCAAACCATTCAATTCCAAACCACGAATATGGACATTTCAAGGTGTCACTGGTTTTTCTTGGATATGAGCTGCCCATAGCAAGAGCCTGTGAGAGCACAAGGCTGGCTTATCTTCCGCTTTGTTACAGACATTTAAACAGAAGATTGCAAAGAGGACTCAAATTTACAAAGAGCAAGTAATATTAAATGGGTATGTAAATATATTAATGCCTTAAAGCATTTCACTTTTTGGGTAGGTTTCCAGGTCAGGAACTGCTCTCTCAGGATTACTTCAGTTACCGGATAAATCAAGGAGGAGGAAAGCTCATTAACAAGAATGACCGATTTTCTCCAGTTTCTATTTTGGGTAGGTTTTCAGGTCAGGAACAGCTCTATAGTTTATCTAGGGCATTGGATAAACCAAGCATGGGCAGTGGTCATTAACAAGAATCATTGATTTTCTTTTGATTCTCTTTCAAATCTCCCTCAGATATCTTGTGCAGAATGGAGTCAAGAATATATAGACCAGGGCTAAAATTTATGTAGCCTTCCTCACTTAACTGAGTTGTTCTTTACTTAAAGACCTATCACTACAAAACTGTGCATCAATTAAAATGGTTATTTACCACTTCAAACTTCTTATTTTTTTGTTTATTAAACCGATTCGTTTTTGTAATCTGGTGTTCCATTGTATTTAGTTTGTTAGAAAAGTAAAAGAGCTTACACTCCATTCTATCAATTTATGGTTATATATATATATATATATATATATAATTATATATATATGTATATTATATATATATATATATATATATATATATATATATATATATATATATATATATATATATATATATATAAATATCTGTGTGTGTGTATAATTATCACGTTAGTATTTTTTACATGAGTGTGTGTATGTATGTATGTATGTATGCATATACATATATATATATATATATATATATATATATATATATATATATATATATATATATATATATATTTCCGTTATGAAATATATATACATTTATATGTCGTGTATATTTTCACATGGGAATAGTTTGTGTGTTATACCTTGAATATATGTGTTTGTATTTATTGTATATATATATATATATATATATATATATATATATATATATATATATATATACATATATATATATATATATACATGTCAATAAATGGCTAAATACGAACTATATTCAAGGTGAAAACATGAATACTGTTCCGGTGAAATACAAATTGCCAAAGTCTTCCCGTATGAAAATAGTTTACAAATTTGGCAAGAATAATCGACGTAATTTTTTAGCCATAAAATGTAAAGATGTACGTGTACGTGTCGAGACCGAGAAGACAAGATGGGTTTTATTTCACCAACGGAAAAATAGTGAGCAGAGAGAAATTTGCAGTTGTAAAAATTCATTAGTGCCTGAAATGCAGGTTAGCATAGTCACCCATAAAGTTGGTTGTTTCTTTAGGGGAAAGGTGGAAGGGAAGTACGTTTTCTCTTATTTTTAAAGACTAACTGCGCTATGAAAACCAAAATAGTTTATATTAATTTTTGAAACTTTTGACATTGTTTTGGCACATGGCTTGTCACGCGAAAAACATTTTTTCCGGATCATTTCATTTAGTTGTAACTGATATTGTTAAGTGGCTAATTTGAAGATGTTTACTTCCTGAAGCTTTAGTACTGTAATTAGTGTTTCAATAATACTTCGAATTTCCGTTGCTGAAAATTTTATAGTAGGATTTAATACAGCACTTTGAAGCTCATCCGTCTAAAGTAAGCGAAATAATGATGTTTTTCATGACAATATCTACGAAGAAGGTATGTGAGAGGGTGCGAAAGAAAGAGCAGGTAGACAAGTACTGCTAGTTTCTTGAGGAAGCCGCCCACTTATAAAGCGGTGTGCGGACGTCAGGACAAAGACATACAAGTGACCCGAGGTTAATGATTCTCTTTGCAAAACAGGACAGGTACATACAGATAGCGTGATAATTGAAAATAGTAGATTAGACACAAATACTCTGACACATACGCAATATATAAGGGCAAAAATGAATAGGTAATAAATGTACAGTTATATAATGAAAAATAGGGCTGAGTGCCCTGACCTAGGGTCAGGTGTGAAGGCACCGTAGAAAACGGGAGGTTCTTCATAGAAAACCCGTTTAGCGGGGACATTACAATACTCCCCCCCCACTTCCCCCCACCCACCCCCAAGACGTAGGTAACGTCTGATCAAGGCAGGTATCTACTGGGGCAGAGAGGGCCGCTCTCAATGTCAGCTGGGGTGCATTCGATTTCGGTGCGTTGATGGGAGTGGCTGGTTGTTCCCCTGCCTGTCACGACTTTCTTGTGGGTGGGGTGGGCTGAGGGGGCTACACCTCCTGCGGGGTCACTGGGGAGTGCCACCGACGTCCTCCTTCAGGAGTGCTGGCTTTAGGGAGGTCTACCAACACCCAGTCGTCCTTCCCGTGGATGGCTGGAATGCCTTTTGTCTCCAGCACGAGGAAAGGCCCCCTGTAGGCCTGGTTAAGGGTGGGTGGACAGCGTCGTTCCTGACGAAGACGTGGGTGGTGGAGGACAGACCGGGAGGCATGAAGGGGACGTCCTGTTGGTATCTGTCCGCTGGCAGGGGGCAAACTTTTTGACCCTGTCGCGGAGCCTCTTTGTTGTTAAATTGTCCCGGCTCGCCCGACGAGGGACTCCTCGAGGCTGCGGAGGGGTCGCTTTTGGCTCTGGGGCAGTCTCAACCTGAGGAGGACCCAGGGCAGTTGGTACCTCCAATTGTCGGCAGTGCAACGAGCCCCCAGGGACCTGTGGAACCTTTGCTGGCTGTGGGGTTGTAGGCAGTGGTGCTGTGGTGAGTGGTCCCTGCAGGCGTGCCAGGTGGTCCACAGCTCGGACAGGAAAGCTGGGCCCTGTCCATAGTTATATGGTCCGGGACACCGAACGGGCTGATCCAGCTGGAGAAGAGGGCCTTGGCGCATGCACTGGCGGTGGCTTCTTCCATGGGCATCGCTTCGGGCCACCTGGTGGAGCGGTCGACAACTGTCAGAAGGTACCTGTCACCTCCTGATGGGGGAAGAGGACCCACAACATCGACGTGGATGTGCCGAAACGTCTTCCCGGCTGAGGAAAGTCCGACTCGGTGTGATGCCCTACTTTTCTGGTCTGGCACCGAATGCACTGCCTAGCCCAGGGCTGTCCTTCAGTGCCAGACGAACTTCTCTGCCAGTGGGTCGTCCTGCTGAAGGGGTGGGACAGTCCATGGATGATGTCGAAGACCAGACGACGGCGGTAGGTGGGCACCAGTGGGCGGGGTTGGCCAGTGCTTACATCGCTCAGCAGTGTTGGCCCCCCAGGGGCGAGGGGCACGCCCTTCCACTTCAGCGATGTGATGACGGTGTGGTAAGCTGGAATCTCTGGGTCGGTGGCCTGTTCCTGGGCGAGGTCCTCATTGTCGATCCTGAGCTGCACTGCGTTGATTTCGATCCTCGAGAGGGAGTTACAGGGTTCTTCCTGCTGGGGAGGTACTTGATGGTGCAGGTGTACTCCGCGAGGTGCCATTGCTGCCTGGAGGACCATGCATCCCCCAGTTTTGTGAAGGCATGGACCAGCGGCTGGTGGTCCGTCCAAATTGTGAAGGGCATACCCTCCAGGAGGAATTTGAAGCCGTGTACCGCCTGGCACACCACGAAGAGTTCCCTGTCGAAGGTGATGTAGCGGGACTCGGTGGCGCTGAGCTTCCTACTGAAGAAGGCGATGGGCTGAGGGGCTCCATTGATGACCTGCTCCAGGAGGGCCCCACAGGTGACGTTGCTGGTGTCCGTTGTTAGCTGGAGGGGGGGCGTTGGGGTCCTGGTCGGCCAAGGCAGTTGCCTTGGCGAGGGCAGCCTTCATCAGGGAGAAGGCCCACTGCTAGTTGGGGCCCCACACTAAGGACTTCGGATGGCCCTTCAGGATCTCCGTCAGGGGGGTCATGGTGTGCGCGACCCCATGGATGAACCTCCTGTAGTAGTTGACCATCCCGAGGAATTCCTGTGCGCCCTTGACGGAGGTAGGGGTGGGGAACCTGATGACGTTCTCGACCTTCGGTGCGAGTGGGTGGACGCCTCCCAGGGATATCTTGTGGCCAAGGAAGTCAACTCTTTCAACGCCGAAGGTGCGCTTGTCGAACCTGACGATGAGGCTGTTCTCCTGCAGGTGCTGCAGGACCTTCCAGACGTGCCACAGGTGTTCTTTGTGCGACCTGGAAAAAATTAGGGTGTCATCGACGTAACAGACAAAGAAGTTCAGGTCCCCCAGGATGCTGTCCATCAGTCTCAGGAAAGTCGCCCCTACATGATTCTGAACTTACAAGAAGCACTTATCAATTATATGCGTGAGTATGTGCAGTGTCTCCTAACGCTGCTTGGGTCCACAGAATAAAGAAACAACTGCCACATTCATACCTCAACTTCCGAATGGTTATCCAACTTCCATAACATTACCTGCTTCATGCACTTGCTTAGAAGAATCATCAACTGCGTGTCAAACTTTACCGCACACTTTGTGCCATTCACCTTTGCCTCACTCATTCTTACATTCTGAAGGTTCTTCCAATACCTCTTTTAACACCAGTTTCAGGTGCTTTCTAGGTCTTCCTTTTTTCTCTCCTCTTGACAGTTCCGAAATGTACCACTACTGGTCAGTTACTTTCCAAGTCTTCCTTTCTTGTTTTCTCCTGACAATTCTGAAGTGTTAACACTTTTCACCTTTTCCAATTACATATACAGGTCAACATTCAGACTTTCTCTAGAATCTGTAGTCTCCATTGATTATCCCAATTCATTAGGACACCATCTGAAAAATCCAGCCAAATCACATTCCAATCACAACTCATTTTCTAGGTGTTGGAGTTTCAACCAACGTCTCATGCCCTTTCTGTGGTTTCTAACATCCATAGAAATATTGAACAGCCAGAAACCTATAACACATCTTTGTCAGATACCAAATTTTGCATCAAACAGTCACGCCCCTCTCTACATATTCTACAGTCACGCCCCTCTCTACATATTCTACAGTCACGCCCCTCTCTACATATTCTAACATACTTCATTTGTATCATGAAAATTTAATTGCTCGTAACAATCGTATATATTTTTTATACCATAGATACTAGACAACTCCATATTGTCTCTGTGGCAGATCATAAGCTTTTTATGTATGTCCACCTATGATACCCACAGCATTTCTCTGTAATTTTAAACTTCTCTGAGATCTTTTTCATAACTATCATTTGATCTAAACACCCCCCTACCTTTCCTCTTATATTCCCATGCTCTCATATTTTTCCGTACAATAAATTTTTTCATCTGTTATATTTTCCGTTAAAATCTTGCAATACATTTAACCCTTTATTATAAGTAATATAAAGTTGAACAATGGTTCCTTCCATCCATCCCTTCTGAATGTTTTCCTCATCCATATATTCCTTACAAACCCTAGCTAAGTACCCAATCACAATCACTGCCATACCACAGCAGTTCACTTTTGTTTCAGCCATATCTGTCTCTTCTGATTTCCAAAGTCATTGAATTTCAAAACACTTATTCTTTCGACTCGGAATTGCCCTCACTTCAAATACCATTTCTTCGTTTGCATTTTTTTTAATTCTAATATCCATTTGATCATTAATGTTGCTCTCTGCATATACTTCCTTGTAGTTCAACTAACTACTCTCCCTTAAGTTAATACTTCCATTCCCCATTCTATTTTTTGTACTTTTGTTCTCCCTGCTCTCTTCTTGGCCACTGTGTCCATCTTCATTTCCACCATAATGTAAGCTACCCTTCTGTAATGCAATTGCACTTCAAATAATTACTTATCTTTCCTTCACGAAACCCATCGCTTCCCTTGGACCACCACTTACAGCTTTTATTCCCTCTTCCTACCCTCTTATAAACAATTCCTGGCATCCCTGTGACCTTATTATGTAATTTTAGAAACTCATCATCTGCTTACACCTCCACATCTTCAAGTCTGGCCCACATTTCATCCATTTTCTCTGTATATCCCGGCCTCACTTCCTTATCATCACAGTCTTATGTAGGTACATTCCACTCCTTCCAAAGGAACTGAAACATATCTATCTTAGCCACGTTTCACCCATTCTTCTAGAACCTGAACTTATATTTAACGATATTTTTCTTTCACTCCAGTGATCAGACATGGTCTTCTTTGGAAACCATGTATTTCCAACAGTTGGGAAGGAGGAAGGGAAAGGGAGGGAAGGGGGAGGGGAGGGGTTTGTGTTGACGCTCTGACTGAACTTTTTTCATGTAGACGTTCATCCTACGAACAGTCGTGGGTGAACTGACAGGTATTACTGTGGTGAATGTCCCTTTTATTCAGATATTACTTTGCTGTCTGTCCTGGTTATCCAGGTATTACAGTATTGACTGTCCCTTTATCCAGGCATTATTGTGGTGACTGTCCCTTTTATCCAGGTATTACTGTGGTGACTGTCCCTTTTATCCAGGTATTACTATGATGTATGTTCTTTTTATCCAGGTATTACTGTGGTGACTGTCCTTTTATCCAGGTATTACTGTGGTGGCTGTGTGTTATCTCCAGGTATTACTGTGGTGGCTGTGTTTTATCCAGGTATTACTATGGTGACTGTCCCTTTATAGAGGGAATGGGGAGGGGAAGGGAGAAGGAAGATGGAGGGGGATTTGTGTTGACGTTCAGCCTACAAACAGTCGTGGGTGAACTGACAGGCATTACTGTGAATTTTCCCTTTTATCCAGGTACTAGCTGACATACCCAGCGTTGCATGGTAAAAACTCAAAGCGTAGAAAACACCCAGACCATAGAACACACCCAATGCGTTGAACACACCCAAAACTTAGAACACAACCTGATATAGTGTAATATCAAAGAATTTTTATTTATAGGTCTTTAAACATATCCATACAGTGTACAAATTATTAAGTAAAACCTTTCACAAATTCACTGTAATATTACTTTAACACCAAACTTGTTTGTAAAGAACATTTTTAGTTTCTCCATTAAGAGCAAGAATGAATAAATTCTTGGATGAACCCACCCTTGAACAAGCAACATAAAGTTGTCCGTGGGAAAAACATGGCAATCTCAAATCGACTCCACAGTACTTAATAGACTGTCCCTGTGCCTTGTTGATCGTGATCAAGAATGCGTGAGGAATATAAAACTTTCCACAGAAATAAAAAACTATAATTAATAAAAACATATACAATCATCTGAAAGAGCGAAATGAAACTGTCACATTCACTGAAAGATGATGAAATTGAAGACTTGCCGAGTTAGCTTCCCTTAAATACAGATTTCTTTTTATTTTTGCTAATTTTCAGAAGGGTCTAGCGACACCGAGTTATATTGATTTCCAAAAATGTTCAGGTTATACAGAGTTCTGTTCATTCTGTTTGACTAAACTTGGACTTCAGTGGCATTGGGAATGTCAATATTCATTTCAGCGACGCCGTAAAATATAGATCCGACACTAATTTCGGTCATTTTTCATATTTTTTTTCACCACTTTTCACCACACCTTCCTTTCGGGGCTGAACTTGGACTTAAGGGCACTGGAAATGTCACTGTTCATCTCAGTTACCTTGAAAACTATGGATTAGACACTAATATCCGTCATTTTCAGTTATTTTTGCATGCCACCCTCTTCCCACCCCACCACCTTTGGTGCCCTTTAGTGCTAGTGTTGTCTTACCCCTACAGTATTCTTTTCCAGATAGTAAGTCATATATATCCCAAGATTGGTTGAAATTGCTCAATGCGTTTCAGAGTTATGCTGGAACATAAAGACACATATACATACCTACATCCATTTATATATTTATATATATATATATATATATATATATATATATATATATATATATATATATATATATATATATATATATATATATTATA
Organism: Macrobrachium rosenbergii; assembly: GCF_040412425.1. Lineage (NCBI taxonomy): Eukaryota > Metazoa > Arthropoda > Malacostraca > Decapoda > Palaemonidae > Macrobrachium > Macrobrachium rosenbergii. Next base: position 68,521,404 of record NC_089743.1, read on the forward strand.
TACATGTACAGACACACACACACACACACACACACATATATATATATATATATATATATATATATATATATATATATATATATATATATATATATATATATACACATACAGCAGATTACTGTGCTGTCTGTCCATTTTCTCTGGGTATTACTGTAGTGACTGTCCCTTTATCCAGGTATTCCTGTGGTGACTGTCCCTTTTATCTAGGTATTACTGTGCTGTCTGCCCTTTTTATCCAGGTATTACTGTGGTAACTTTCCCTTTTATCCAGGTATTACTGTGGTGACTGTCCCTTTTATAAAGGTATTACAATGGTGACAGTCCCTTTCATCCAGGTATTACTGTGCTGTCTGTCAGCTTTAACCAGGTATTACATAGTGTGCTGTGTGGCCTTTTATCCAGGTATTACTGTGGTGACTGTCCCGTTTATCCAGGTATTACTGTGCTGTCTGTCCTCTGTAACCAGATATTACTGTGTCCCTTTTATCTGTCCTGTTGTCCTTTTATCCAGGTATTGACTGTTCTTTATGTTTGTCCCTTTTATTCAGGTGTTACTGTGCTGTCTGCCCCTTTATCCAGGTATTACTATAGTGACTATCCTTTTATTTATGACTGTTGGTGTTATGTATTACTGTGCTGTCTGCCCCTTTTATCCAGGTATTACTGTAGTGACTATCCTTTTTATCCAGGTATTACTGGGTGACTGTTGGTGTTATCCAAGTATTACTGTGCTGTCTGCCCCTTTATCCAGGTATTACTGTGGTAACTGTCCCTTTTATCCAGATATTGCTCTGGTGACTGTCACTTTTAGCCAGGTATTACTGTGGTGACTGTCCTTTTTATCCAGGTATTACTGTGCTGTCTGTCCTTTTTATCCAGATATTGTTGTGCTGTCAGTCCTTTTTATCCAGGTATTATTGTGTTCTCTGCTCCTTTTATCCTGGTTTTATCCAGGTATTTTGTGTTACTCTGCTGTCCTTTTATCCAGGTATTACTCAGGTGATTGTCCCTTTTATCCAGGTATTACTCTGGTGGCTACCCTTTTATCCAGGTATTACTCTGGTGACTGTCCCTTTTATCCAGGTATTACTGTGGTAATTGTCCCTTTTATCCAGCTATTACTCTGGTGACTGTCTCTTTTATCCAGGAATTACACTGGCAACTGTCCCTTTTATCCAGGTGTTAATGTGGTGTCTGTTCTTTTTATCCATGTATGACTGTGGTGACTGTCCTTTTCATCTAGGTATTGCTGTGCTGTCTGTCCTCCTATCCTGGTATTACTGTGTGTCTGCCCCTTTAATCCAGGTATTACTATGCTGTCTGCCCCTTTTATCTAGGTATTACTGTGGTGACTGTCCCTTTTATCCAGGTATTACTGTGGTGACTGTCCCTTTTATCCAGGTATTACTATACTGTCTGTCCATTTCATCCAGGTATTACTATACTGTCTGTCCATTTTATCCAGGTATTACTATACTGTCTGTCCATTTTATCCAGGTATTACTGTACTGACTGTCTCTTTTATCCAGGTATTGCTCTGGTGACTGTCCCTTTTATCCAGGTATTACTGTGCTGTCTGTCCCTTTTATCCAGGTATTATTGTGCTGTCTGCCCCTTTTATCCAGATATTACTGTGGTAACTGTCCCTTTTATCCAGGCATTGCTCTGGTGACTGTTCCCTTTATCCAGGTATTACTATCGTGGCTGTCCTTTTCATCCAAGTATTACTGTGCTGTCTGTCATCTTAACCAGGTATTACTGTACTGTCTGTCCATTTTATCCAGGTATTACTGTAGTCACTGTCACTTTTATCCTCTTATTACTATGGTAACTTTCCCTTTTATCCAGATATTACAGTGCTGTCTGTCCCTTTTATCCAGGTATTACTGTAATGACTGCCCTTTTATCCAGTATTACTCTGGTGACTCCCTTTTATGCAGATATTACTCTGCTGGCTGTCTCTTTTATCAGGTTATTACTGTGCTGTCTGCCTCTTTTATCCAGGTATTACTGTGGTAACTGTCCCTTTTATGTATTCCCTGGTGACTTTTATCCAGGTATTACTGTGGCGACTCTCCTTTTTATCCAGTATTACCTGGTAGATATTACTGCTGTCTTTGTCCAGGTATTACTGTGGTGAGAGGTATTACTGTCTGCTGGCTGCTGTTTGTCCCTTTTATCCAGTTATTACTGATGACTGTCCCTTTAATGCAGGTATTACTATGGTGACTATCTACTTATCCAGGTATTACTGAGCTGTTTGTCCCTTTTATCCAGGTATAGCTGTGCTGTCTGTCCCTTTTATCCAGGTATTACTGTGGTGAGGAGCAACATTGTTCTTGAATATTTCGTTTTCTCAGTTGGTCCCTTATCGTATTATGTACTTTTTCTATGGTCCAGTACATGAAATGCGGTGTGATAAGCCCCCTTTAGTGCCCAGGTACATTGGCGATTCAAGACCACAACAGTCGTAATGGCTGGGTTTGGTGATCAATCGGCTTTAGTCGCGGGCCTTGGACCAAAGAAAATAAAAGAAAAGTCAGCTGATTACTGTGCTGTCATACTCAATGAACCCTTTTGCATCGTTCAGGTATTACTGTCGGATGAGGCCATGTCCACATTTGGCTGTTGCTACAAGACAGCGACGTTCATGAAGGCATGACGATTTAGCTGCCACGTAGTTACATCACATGTCAACATACACAACGGCATCATAACTGTGACATGAACATGGATGCCACCATATATAATTGCCTGGTGAACTTGGCACCCATCATTCTCGTTGCAGTCGCGACAGAGAAAGAACGTTTGTTCATGGTCTGAATTTATCCAGGATTATTACAATGCCATGTTGCAATTGAATTAATAGTGCCTGAACATAAATCCAAGGTGCTGGGTCTGAACTCACAAAGAAGACATTGTGACAACTTGATGAAAGAATTGGCAACTGAAACTGGTGACTTTCAATGAAATAGTGGAATGCCCCAGGACCATCACATTCTGGGAAGACCCATTGAGCCAGGCCTGCATTTGTCCTACATTTCCTTTATCCCAGGTAGCTCCCAACACAATCAGCTGTGACTGTATGGCCATTGTGGCTACCTTTGGAGATGAGGTCATGCAGGTACCCAGCACCCCATACCAATGGAAGGGGTAGTAGTGGGTTTGAGCAACGATGGAATTTCCCCACACCCTTTGTTTCAGATCCCAGCCCATGCAATAACTCATTATTTTAATTATAAGAAGTTCTACTCTGTAATATTTGATGCAGTTACAAGTTCCTCTACGTGGATGTAGGTGCCATAGTGTCCAAGTCTGATGGTGGTGTATTTGCCAAGACACAGCACTCCAAAATGCTTGATCAACATGAAGCCCACCTGTCTGCCCCTGAAAGATTATCAACCGAAACTGAAGATAAACCCCCAGTCGACTATTTCTTCATTGGAGATGATGCCTTCGCTTTTAAGAAGTATACGATGAAACCATACCCTGCGCGAAGTCTGACAATACCTGAACGCATCTACAATTATCGACTAAGCAGGGCAAGACATTCAGTGGAGAATACCTTTGGAATCCTAGCAAGCTGGTAGATATTGTTCACAATTATTACTGTCTATATCTGGTGTGCTTGTTTAAATACGTATTTAATATGAAATCCCTTGTGTATACTGTGTTGGGTAAAATTTCCTGCTATGTTAAGGCAGCAGCCTGCCCAGGAAAAACCTCAGGTTCTGAAATATTTAGGTTCTAAATTCTTTTATGACCTGTTGGGTCATGTGGTAGCACCCTGACCTTTCATTTGAGAGCCTGGTGTTCGATCCGGATGTGAGGCAGAAGCCTGGAAACACGTGTTCATGTGTTCATTAGTTCCAAAATGAAACAGAAAAGTTCCAACTTCTTTTATGACCTGTGTGGTTACAACTCTGGACTTTCATTTGAGAGATTGCTTGATATGAGGCAAATTTACACCATTATATATATATATATATATATATATATATATATATATATATATATATATATATATATATATATATATATATATATATATATATATATTGTCACAAAGTGTTCAAAGCATTGCCTAGTTATTACACTACTAATATAGTATTAAAAATTTACTCACTTCAGCCAGATACCTGAAATCTCATGACAATAAAATTACGACTGAGTACTCTAAAGGCAACAGTGATCCCTTAAAAACTTACTAATCATGTGAGAAATCAGACTGTTTATCAAAATTAGTGTGAGTATCAACATTTAAACAAGAAAGATACTAAAGTAAAAAGGCATCACTCCATCAAACAACTTTAAGTATCTCCCCAGGTTAGAGTCACATCAGCAAACCTGAAGGAACGAAACATGTTTATCACCATGCCTTATGCACACAATTAATCCTACCACTGATGGTTAGTAAATGAAACGCTATTGTAAAAACTTTGAATACAAAAATTTATTTTTAAATTCAAAATTTATGATCAGAATTCACAATCTCACTTTTAAAGAAAAAAATATTACTTGAAAACAGCACAAAATTGAATTAATTCTTTAATTAAATCACAATTGCTAATTTATAAAGAAATTGAATTAATCAAGCAAAACTTAAACTGTCAAGAAATGCATAAGATTTGGAAAGTTAATCTAAGTAAATTAAAATCAAATCAAGTATGCAATGTTAAACTATTAAGAAACACTTAAGATGATAATTAAATAAATGTTAAATCACCACTATTTAAAAATGTGAAGAACTAAGAGACTGCAAATACAAAAACATACAAAAATACACAAAAATGACATGTGTAAAAAATGAAATGAAGTAGATTCACCAAAAACAATTTCAATAAAGCAAAAATCGCTTAATATATTGACCTTATTATACCATGCAATAATAAGTAAAAATCACTTTACATTACACAAGCTCGTGAAAACTTTCACAAGATTACCCCAATTGCTGCAGCTCGAAATTCACTTCAACACACTATTCTGATAGGTGCCGTTACCAATATGTCACTTATTACTACAGTTATCAGATCTCAAAGCTAAAATTAATATTAATGACCACACAAATATTTTACATTAATAACTTCTCTCTTTTGGAGAGAGAGAGAGAGAGAGAGAGAGAGAGAGAGAGAGAGAGAGAGAGAGAGAGAGAGAGAGAGGAGCACAAAGGTCTCTTAGAATAAGAATGAGCAAATTTTTAGGATTCCAGCTAGAAGCACCACAATCAGGTAGACGTCATTATTAAGGCATTTTGGGAGTGAGACGTGCTTTTACTCCCAGTAATTCGTTCGTATTTCTCAAAAAGGCGTACATGACTTAAAGGAAAAAAGTTCTGGACGAGATATCAACACTTCCAATACAACACACACGTGGCTAATCATAATTTGCACGTTTATAAAACACGAAAGACAAAACCTTCCCTTATATCGCCTGGGCAAAATATCTGTCAATGTGCTTATCTGACTGATGACAGCTAGACCATCTGGTCTGGCCTAATCTCTCTCTCCTACTACATTATTAAAATGATTTTAAATTATCCTGTTAAGTTATATAAATCATTAATATTTGTGAGATCTGACATTACAAAGACATTCTTACATAACTATCATTAATATACAGAATACACTACATACCTCTTCTGTATAGAAAAAATCATACGACAGTTGCAAAGTATATCACATTATTGTGGAAAAATCGTACTTTATACATTTTACAAGGCACATGATTATATATATATATATATATATATATATATATATATATATATATATATATATATATATATATATATATATATATATATATATATATATATACACACACACACAGAATGAAAATGCCTAACCCACATGCCTAACTCTAGTAATTTCAAAATTATTTATTATTAGACGTCCAGTTATTCAGTATTTGTAATTCCTGCCACACAAAAATAATAGCAATTACGTTGTAAGAGTTCCTGCACAAAACAGAGATATTGCTGAGTTCATTATTTCTTCAGTACTGTTAACTAGACATATTTTCAATTTTTGAAAATTTATAGTAGGATTACTTCATGTTGCAGATAGTTGTTATGTAGGCACAGTAAAAGGAAATTTATCATAAAATCTGACCCATTTATGTCATTAACAATTTCTGTTGCGTGTCTTGTTAAAGTCCTTTGAAATTAAACAAGTAAAATATAGTTAAAAATGCAAATTAGTGTAAGTTAAACACTGAATGTGCAAGATGGTTGTTATTCATCTCTTGGCATACATTTGGGGCAGTGCTTGTAAATTTCTAAATTGCACTCAGTTGTGCTAACTTCATATCCAATTAAATGGGACAGGAGTAGGAAAAGGAAGATGATGTGAATGTAGTTGATCTTATAGCCTTGAGCGTGTGAAAACAGTAGTTCAGTGGGATAGTTTTGTGTTACTGTATGTACAGAGAATACAGATATTTTCTTATGATACTTGATCGTTGCAACAAGTTAAAGTTAAGTACACCTTAGTTTTACCAGACCACTGAGCTCATTAACAGCTCTCCTAGGGCTGGCTCGAAGGATTAGACTCATTTTACGTGGCTAAGAACCAGTTGGTTACTTAGCAACGGGACCTACAGCAACAGCGTGTATGTTTGTGTGTAAATGCGTAGTGACAAGGTTTATTAGATATATAATGTTTGTGATGAAGTTTTCATCTAGTGTGAACATGCCAAGATGTGAGTTTATTTCTAAAACGTCTATTGTGCTTCTGTTATCCATAATGATCGCAAAGAAGTTGTAGTAATAACTGTAACATAAGCGTAACTGACAAACGGACACCAGACTTGACCAAGGAACATTATGCGTACTATATGCCTGAGTGTATTTTAAAGTATCAGAACCTTTACAGTGTAATCGAATACTGCATCTGAATGTTAGACATATATGATCTCATATCCCCAACCATGTTATCTGAATATCACATTTGGCTCTCATAGGGCGCTCATAAACTGGCTAATAATTGCATGGGCTTCTTCTTGGAAGGCTGGGCTGTTATCCATTTAAAGTGACACAAACTAGAATTTACCATTATCCGAGAGGGGCCATTGCACTAGAAAAATTTCAGATTTAAATAATAGTAAATGTAAACCAAGCAGCATAACACTAGTTCTGTAAATATTTTAAACACCACTGTCTGTTGCACCACCAGCAAAGGTAACAATCAAAACAGAAAAGAAGCATCAGCTATGGAGGAGTTTTTGTGATGGACAAGATGGAAGCAGTCCGTCGGAGCTCCAGGGTGATTTGGAACCCTTCTATGGGCAAGTAAAGGGTGGCACAAAAGTGTACTTGTACACTGTAATGCACCTTTTGAATGGTCATTCGCTATTTGGGCAAGTGAGAGATATCAGATCTTTATGCTGCCTTTTAAGATAATAAGCCGAGCTCCCTTCCTGTTTTGTCATCTTACCCATCCCCCGCAACCTGTTCCTCTTTCACCTTGTACACAATTATTCAAAGACTTGAGTACAATGTAGTCTAAAACCTTCAACTATTTTTTTCAGTTAGTACAGTCGACTTCAGTTAATGTACCCAATTAGCGAATTATGTAAATTTTGTCGAAAAATAAGCAGAAAAGATTGAGCAAAGTACAGCTAAATGAAAATTTTGTATAATAACTTAAAACTACATTTTGAGGATATTATTGATTGCTTCATTTGTTGACTGTAAGAGATTAACATTATAAGACAACTGCAGTGGACAAATATTTAAATGGGAAGAAAATTTCTCTATAACAGAAAAAGTTAAATTAAAACATATGAATTTAACTGTATACAGTTCTGAATGTGATCCAATATTGATAAAACATTATCCTAATGAAGATTGCTGTTCAAATGTAAAAAAATACCCAAGAACACGCCCATTTCCGTTAAATGATGAACAGTTTTTGTTTGACTTACAATATAGCGATGATCGGAATGGTTTCAGTGTTATTAAATTTTTCTTTATGATCCATGAATATACTTCTTTGGTTACTTGCACTGGCAGTTGTATCACATCAATCAGGCCACCAATTTCCGAAATTACTATGTAAAGATTGGTAATCCTTAGATGGCTTTCCCCCTATGTACGCTGCTTTGATTTGCAACTTACTCCTTGCTTTTGTTTCATGGGATATTATAATCGAGCTGAAAAAAAAAAAAAAAAAAAAAACTTTATCTGAACACACTAAATGAGCAAAGAAGCTCGCCTTCTGTCTTGAACAGATGATGAGGTTGAGCGTAAAATTAGCCTTCTCTTTTACACAAGCCTTGCAATTGATCCATGAAACAGGCCATTGTTCTTGAAAGATCTTGAAATTAAAAACAAATAATCCGTCTCTCGTCACTGGCTCACTGAATTAATCAAAGAAACAATTTTATTTGTATGCTTACTCATCAGTGCTTTCCCACACTTTACAAAATCTCTTAGACAAAAGCCTGTAAACGTGCTATCTAGCAACTTTATTGTAACCACACATTAAGACACCTCACATACTGGCCTATGGTTGGTGTATTCGAGGAATTTTCTACCTGTTCTATTTTGTATATGTTTTTCAATTTATTAAGATACTGTTGCAATATGCCATTAAATTAGAGGTCGTTACTATCATACTTCAAACCTCATTAGTTTGTGTAAAAATTACTATTTTTGTCCAAATGACATTAGCAAACAAAGGTCTTTGATATATACTAATACCATTTGTAAAGATTCCGATTTTGATTTATATCAGATATTATGATAGTATTATGATTAAACATTTTCTTTATTTGTATAATCTTTGCATATTTTGAAAATCATTTAAACTAATTCATCTTCCATAAATAGGTTTAATAAACACTAGTTGCAAAATGAATGTATATTTCCAGTGGTCTTAAAGAAAATTTGCTGCATTAGTCTCTCTCTCTCTCTCTCTCTCTCTCTCTCTCTCTCTCTCTCTCTCTCTCTCTCTCTCTCTCTCTCACACACACACACACACAAAGTGTTTTGTTTGTGAATGGTTTGTGCATCAATTGGAATATCAGGAAGTTTACATTACGTAAGTGAGGGTTCCACTGATCTTGATGAACAGTAGGCCTATAACCTTCAGGTTTAGCTGTGGAACTTAGGTTTAACTGCCAGGTTCAGCAACCAATTACCAAGTGCCTTTGCAGTCATGTGATTATACATCACTTGTGTTACCTGCTACTTGGTCCCATTGCATACCTGGTGGACCACCTGCAAATACATTTCTGTCCACATTTCATATCAAAATGGGTCAAACCCCAAGGGCAAAGTCAGCTGTTCATAGAGTTTTGAGTATGACTTTTTTTGCACTGGTGACCTCAGAGCAACCCAGTAGACCAGCATTGTTCTTGCATAACACCCTGGTGAATGGTGGACTATATATGGCCATATCATACCATAAAAAAGGTCACTAATGGATCAACTATGGTTCATAAGTTCTGGTTTTTTTCTCTCAGAGAGCACTGTTGTCCTCTTCTACCTTAGTAGGGACAGTGTGATTTTCATGTCAGTGCAGATGATTGACAGACTAACTACAGCCATGCCTGTAAATACAAATAGACACTAATGGACTAAATTCTGTGCCTAGGCTCTGGCTTGTTCTCCCTTGAGACCTCAAGTTCAGCCTTGGTAGACCTAGCTTGATTTTGGCATCAAACTTTCCAATAGTTGGCCTAACTGTGGCCATGCCCACTGACATAAAATGCATTGACAGAGTAAATACAGCACTCAAGCTCTGGCTTCACTCAATCTTGAGAGTTTGTGGGTTGCCCCACTAGTGAGGTAGATGAATTATGGCGTTTGCATATAACCCCTGGTGACTGACAGACTAAATACAGTAGTGCCTTCTACTATAAAGATGACCATGTAAGGAAAATATCATAGGATGTCCATAGACAGACAAGTAAACGTAAACATCATAAACCTCATTGTACCCCTCTCCTTGACAACCAAAGCATCTGATTGGCTCATGAGTGGACAATTAATGCTGACCCTTTAGTGTTCCGAGTTCAATGAAGGAGGCAGACTGTGTCCTTGAGTTGATCCCTGAAGCACTCTTCCCCTGGATAACATGTTGGCTTGACAAGCAGGGAGAGAGGATTGCCTGTACCAGTTACTGATAGCCGAGTCATCTCAGCCACCACCGACCTGTGCCTAACATGCCCTTAACCTGGTGAGCACTCCAGTGAGGGATACAATGGTTAGAGAGTCTTGGGATGAACTTTAATCCCTGTTTATACTCCCAAAAGTTGACACTGATGAAAGACCCAAGAAGTCAACTTGGAGAGGGAGATATAACTCCATCATCTTCCAACCAACAACAGTCTGCCATCCCCAGTGCTGAATACATACCCAAGGTGAACTTTCTGAAGAAGGCTGATGAGTTACACAGAGGTATTCTAGACCTAACAACACACTGCTCACACCATCTGTGAACCAGTGACAACCAGTACCAAGACCACAGCCCTCGCCACCTATCATTAGCATATACCACCACAATTTCAGGAAGACTGCCAAAAACTGGCCCATAAATTCTAGTGGTGAAAAAAAGACAAAGGCAGCCATCTAAGGAAATAATGTTGGCATCCATAATCCTGTCAGACACCCACTCCACGAGATTCTACAGCACTGACCACACCTTTGGCAGGATGTTCCAGGTAGACACTAGCTATTTCAAGTCCATACTGCCTGTGTTGACAGATGGCCATTAGATGCCTCCTAGACAGTGATCTAATCTAGTGCCCGCAGCAACACCTTAATGCTATACGGCCACTAGCCTCTCCCTAGTTACTCAATGGAGAAAAAATACCAGTGGGACCTAATCATTTCTGATGTCCTTTTGCTTGTTAGATCAGAGCAACATGGTAGACGAGCATAGTTCTCACATAACAGCCTGATGATTAATGGACTAAATACAGCCATGTCCTACCGACAAAAAAAGTCACTAATGGACTAACTATGGTGCTTAGGGTCTGGCTTCTCTCTCTCACTCTGAGTGCGCTCTGTCATCCCTTCTAGCTCAGTAGGAACAGCATACCTATGAATACAAAACGGACTAATAGACTGCTCATCAAAACCTCAAGATAATTCTTGGTAGACACAGCCTGCCTGGCTTTTTCATCAACCTTCGCAGTTATTAGACTAACTACAGCCATACCTACTGATAGAAAAAAATCACTAACAGACTGAAAATGACATTCAAGCTCTGGCTTGACTCTCAATAGAGAGCTTACAGATTGTCCAACTGGAACTGAAGATGCAGCACAGTTCTTACAAATAACTCCTGGTGACTGACATACTACAGCGATGCCTACCACAATAAAGATGATCTTATAAGTAAAATATCACATGATGTCCATAGACAAACAAGTAAACAAGAATGCCATAAACCTCCATCTGCCCCCATTCTTGACAAACAAACCACCTTGTTGGCTCAAGAGAGCACAAACAACCATTCTGGCTCCATAATGTCATGAGTTCACCAAAGAATACAGACTGCATCCTTGAGTCGATCCCAGAAACACGTGTCGCTTGATGAGGGGAGAGAGGATTACATACAATAGCCTGTCCCAGTTCCAGATAGCCAAGTTCTCCTTGCCCCACCAACTTGTGCCTTATGGGACTCCAACCGGCTGACTGTATGTTGGTTGAAAGGCAATGGAGCCTTATTTCCCTTTCCAAGTTGACTTTCTTGGGTCTTCTGTCAGTGTTGAGTTTTGGGAACATAAGTAAGAATGCAATTTCATCCCAGGATGCCCTCACCATTGCATCCCCCATCAAAGCGACAGCACTGAAGGCATACCCATGGCAAACCTTCTGAAGAAGGATGGTGAATTACATGGAAGCCTTGGAGGCCTTACAACAAAATGTTCACACCACTTGTTAAATCAGGAACAACCATTTCCAGAACCACAGTAATGAGACGCAATCAGTGCTATGCCAAAGCACCCATGTAATTAGCAGAAGAAAAGGTGACACCATCCACCTATCATCTGCATGTAACACCACAAATTCTGGAAAACTGCAAAGAACTGAGCAGGGTGGTCATCCAAGAAAGTAATAGTGGCTGTCATAACCATGACAGACACCCATTCTACCTGGTTCTATATCTATACCACTAGATGCCCTCAGACAGTGATATACATCTAGCAACTGCAACAGGAATGCCATAACATCGTACGATCATGAGGCCCTCACCCTTTGCCTAATGAGCAAAAAATGCCATTAGGATTTCAACAAATTTGATGTCTGGATGCTTTTGCCCAGCACTGATTGCCTTTTGATACTTCAGCTTGCTGGTGGGTGTTGTCCATCCCCACCCTCTGGACTTGGCCTACTTCCATATGGCACCATTCACCGCCTGCCCAAAGCAGTAGTTCATCTCTTAAGAAGGTCCCACTCACTTACACCCACCCCCACAGGAGAACCTCGATGTGTTCAAACCCAAACTAAGATAGACCTCTGAGATTTGAAGAAAGCATGGCATATACCATCATATCAAGATGACCAGACACATGGTCTGCCCCAAATTCCTTTGCCTGCCCTTGGAGGAACTGTCTGCCATGAAGAAGACCTTCCAGGAAATTGAATGGATGGGCTTTTGCCAGAAGACTTACCACCCTGGGCATCCCCAATCCATATTGAGAAGAAACTAGACAGCTCTTGGCATCCCTGTGGAGACTAGGGATGCCTCAGCCTACAAATGGACCCCAACCACTACCTAGTTCTCAACATGGTAGACATCATCTTCACCCTCCATGGAGTGAGAATATTCTCCAAGTTTGACCTATCAATGAGCTACTTCCAGGTTTTGGTCCATCCAGATGTCCCAAAAATGGTGATCAGCACATTTTATGGAACCTGCACATTCTGCCACTTTACACATTCACCCTCTGGAACTCAGGGTCCACATTCGAGAGGTAGATGAACAACATTTATGGTAACCTCCCCAGCTGTGTCTACTACACTGACATCATCCTCAGCTACTCCAAGAATTAGGTAGGCCACCAAGCCACATCAGAACCATACTATCCCTCTCTGAGGTAGTGGGGTAGTGGTGCAGCTCAGTAAATGTTATCAGGACATTTCCCTGCATATATTAAAAAGTAAATCATCGCTTAGTGAGTGAATCTACTAGAAGTGTTGTTGCAGAATTACTTTGAGTAAGTGTACAATTCTTTAAAATTAGGAAGGGAACTTGTCTTTTATATCGACTGGGTAAATGAGTAGATGAAAAGAAATAAGCATTTACTTTTTGTCACCTGGTGAAATTTAAAAACGAAGCTAGACTTCTTCCCTAAAGAGGTCATGAATTTCGGCTTAGAAATTAGTCTTCTCTGGGGCAAGTCAAGAGATTCAGTCCTTTTAAAAGTACTACAAAGCTTTTACTCCGAATAGGTCCAGAAATAAAAGGAAGAAATAATCATTGTCTATTTTAACAGAGGATGAAATGAACCCGGGAAATAGTATTTCCTCTGTAGCAGTAAATGAAATGGAGGATATACACATTTAGCCTTTTTTCAAGTGACTAAAAAATTAAAGATTTTTTTTCTCGATAATGTAGTGTTGAGCAAGTAACTACTTTTTTTCTTGAAAAATTATGCGATTAAACAAAGAAGCTCTTATAAGCTCTTGAGCAGTTAATGGAATTTAGTAAAGGATTATCAATATGGCTGGAAATCAAAGTGAATTTTTAAAAAAAAATTTACCAGGATTAGATTGCAGCTGATACCTCCGAGTACGATTATTATTATTTGTTGTTTGAGAAGAAATAGGTCAGTATTTTTCTTAAAAAGCGGAGGTTTCAAGAAGTGTTGCATTTTGCTATTATTCATTTAGAGCAATAATACAAATTTTATCCAGTCCAAAAAATATATTCCTCTTGGAAGTCAATTCAAAATTAATAAGAATACATGAATATCATTCTTAATGCAGTTGGCATCTATAATGACCATTGGAAAACTCCCGCCCCCTCTCTCTCCCTCTCTCTAAATGTTTGTGAATATTTTTTTTTTCAATTCGTAGGTTAAAGGCAAATACAACTTTAACACTAGATCAACAAGTGTCTGTCGGAGTGATCACATACGTTCTTTGAATTTATCTTACTTTTTATTGAATTTTTTTTTTTTTTTTTGTCAAACGTTTAAGAAATCAAGAATATTGAGGCCGCTCGCTCATGTAAATTAAAAGATGTGAGTCTCCTTTCATGAGCTTGCTCACAGAAGTAATAAACCCAATGCTGAAGGGCATTGAAGAAGCACCAGTAAAGGTAAATTAAAAGTGTTATTTGACTAGAAGTCCTTTATTTCTTTGCAAGTGCAGAATTCACATATTGTTCATTACAAGAATAGTTTATGATAAGCTAATAATTAAAAATTTACAAACACAATTTATGGTATATTGTGCTATGGTAATAGAAGTAGTAAGAGTAACTGCAGTAAGTGACGGAAGTTGTATGAAAAAAAGAAAGAATCACCTTTCAGCCAATCTTCACAAGCTGGAAGTAACAAGTCAGTCGTCTCGTTGGCAGCTATATTGTGTGTTAACAGCATAAAGTTTCATAAAGGGAATACGATCTAAGGTGCCAATTAATCCAGTATCAGTGAAGTGGGATGCTAGTCTTTGCATTGCATCTTAGATATGTTACCAACTCAGATATATTAAAGACATTTACACAGAAACCCATTACATGATGCTGAACTTGAACCTGTAGAGTGGGTAACGTGAAACTATTATTGAGGTAAACACTGTTCCCTTAAAAGGTGTGGCAGGATAGCGGATAGTTTCTTTTTAAAGATAACAAGACTACATCTTTTAGATTAAACATTCCACCGTGACATTTCAAGGAACTTCTCTTTACTCGAGAGCTTTTAAGCAGCTTCCCATAAAATGTCAAGTTGTTGAATTATAAATATTAAGTAAACGAGATGAAAGCATAACTATCAAAATGTGTTGCTGTTAATACTTTTGTGTTTATTTTATTCTTTTTTTTTTTTTTTAATTGTCAGAATTGTCGGTTTCCTTGCTTCCTCCTTTGCTTGCTAAGATTAGGGTTTACTCCACCTGCGTAAGGTCTAGAAAGATTTTTTATTCTTAGTTCTCACTCTGTATTTCCCGATTCTTTATTTTTTCCAATATTAGGTGATCTCATTCTTGGATAAAGTGTTTGTTGTCTTTTCCCCTTGTATTTTCATACTGCAGAAAAATATATATTGTCTTACAATTTTCCTGATGAGAATGAAGTCGATTTAATAAATCTGAAGATAATTTTGAGTAAAATATCGCCGGGTTGACATGTTTCAAACAAATGGTGATTTCTTATGACACAAGTATGGTATTAAGAGATGTCATTAAGATCAAATGAGAATCCAAATTGGAACTTGATAAAATAAGGCTGGTTACCGGTCCAATCATATGTGATGAACTTATACTGGAGAGAAGATTACTAGCAGACAACATTTGGTGGACTAGGTGTGGCAGCTGAGGAGTAATAGATCAAGTTTAGCTTCATCACAAGATTAGTTTCATCATCTGCTTCATGATCTGTACCTTCCTTCCATAGAAAGCTCAGACATACACAATGCAACAAATTTTGTGTTATAAGTACAAAGCTTTTACAACCCACATTTGACTGGAGTCCTATTAAATTTGAATACATAAACTTTATATATATGTGTGTGTGTCATATATAAGAAAATATTACAAGGGATACCAAGAACAATCAACGCAACTCTATAGCAACATACTCAAAGAAAGGTATATAACAACATACTCAAAGAAAGGTACTACCCATTTATTTGAAGAGTCTTGAGATGATCATTTCCCTGCTAGTTGTAAAGTGAAATGTAAAAGAAGTGTCCATTTCATATATTTACGTTTTAATAAAGCATAAATATACTGAAAATCAAATCATCATCCCATATATTTTCGTTTTAAATTATTTCTAGAAATTACAATCTAATTTCGATACTTCTAGAGTTGTGATTGATTCCATTGTACCCTATCCTTCTAAATAAAATTAATGTGGGCATGTTTATTTTCTTTCAACAACTGGATATATCCTGGAAACTCTGACAAGAATACACAAGTTAGGAATGCCCATTATGCTCAGTTAAAAATTCCTCGGTAGCTGAAAATCATTGACTGTTTTCACATTGAAAATGACCCCTTTGGTTTCCCAGTCTTACCTTGGTTGGAGACAATGCATGAAGAATTGCAGCTTGAGGCGTTAGGAAGCCTAACAGTAACTTGCTGGATGCAGGAAGAGTTCAGAATTATGGATCCACAGTTCAAGGACGGGTGGCAGAGGTCTAAGTTTCTGGTAAAACAAGCAGTGAGTGCGAACTCCAAGGTTATAGAGGTTAACAGAAACTTCATTTTCGTAATATTAGCAGTGCTCTTTTATACGGGATTGGAAATGATTATGAAAAGCAGTAACTAAATTCTGAAAAATAGCTGTATACATTAAAAATATGCCACAGAGTTTGAGCTGTTGTTCATGTTTCAGTGCTGTTCATCGTTAAATCTTGAGTTCATTCTCCAGGGGTTTTGTTTCCTTTCATTTTTGTCTTTTTCAAAAACTTTAAATGTTTTAATATACCAAGAAAGGTTTCTTTATGGCAAAATAGTTTGGGCAAGAAATGGTTCTGCTTTCAAAGAATGGTTATAAAATGCGTTTCAGCGACAATACGGTTAACAAGAATAATTATTCACACCTAGTATTTTCACAAATGCACAAAAGGTATCGTGTACACATCTTAGAAATATAAACAATCTTTTTTGAGATTATAAATATTGTCAGTGGCAGTGGTAACAACTTTACATTCTCTCATCAGTGGAGGGAAAATAATTGAATTTATATATGATGACATACTGTATTCGTAGTTTGTAAGTTTGCAAAATTGTGGATCATTAAGATTTGTCACCTGCATCCGGTCTGCTCCCAACTTTCACTAAATTCTTTATTGCTCCCATTTAGATATTCCGGCATATTGCTGGTAGTTTCAATTAAAAACTGACTCTTCAGGAGAAATAACTTTCTGCAATTGCAGCCCGTTATATGCTGTACTTAGAATGCCCTGTGTTGCTGCTTACATTTACATTAGCCGTGCTGTATGCAGCAGAGCGACGGTTATTGGATTCTGATTATACAAATGGTGAGATTGACCTTGATAAATATATTTTCTGGAAGATAATCAGAATTATTGTACAACCGAGTACCAGTACTTACATAATCTGGACATTGGGGAATACTGTCAAGTCTATGATTCCACCTTGATTAAAATTGCTACAAAGGTCGCCGGTGATCGTTACTGCTCGATATGTGTCTGGAGCGTCTATTGTTGAGAAGTTAATATTTTCCTGTAAAACAAAAGTTCAGGATGCTATCTTGCATTAAATTGCAGATGATTACAATCAATCATAAATCTTGTATTAGTATTTTTCATTATGTAAATTCATATTTAAATATTGAAGCGCTCTTCAGTTTCACCCATAAGAATATATTTGTATATTAAAGCATTATTTTTAATACAAGAGCACTCCTAGTATAGAATAATATATATTTTCCATCCTTATCAAGTTTTAAGTGTTTGGAATGTTTACAATTTATATAATCCTCCGGGCTTGCACATTTAATCTTCTCATATTATGTTTTATGAACTACTGGAAAGTTTTCTTCTTCTGGTTCTGTATGATACTATCAAGTAGTAACATACCATCATTGCAAATAAAATTTTAAATCCATAGGGAAAAGTATTACTTACTTCCAGAACCACAAGGTGTCGATATCCATTGCATGATTTTACGAGATGCTGAGTTTCCTTCTGCTGGGCATTTTCTAAGGAAAGTCTTCTCCCCGATCCACTTATTAGAGATTGGAAATATGCACAGATGTCGAAAGTTGCTGGTATCGGACAGAACTGAAAAGCAAAGATTCTTGTCATTAAATCAAAAAGAGTAATATAGTACAGGCTTCGGTATAATGAATGACAATCTTAACATGATTTCTTCCTCTCTATATATTTGTATGTCTATGGCTGAGAATTTAGAAGAAAGCATTGGTTAGCCAATTCCTATAGACGGGAATACCGCGATGAATAGACAAAGTTTAACATGGGAGAGTTAGTGTTCTGATATGAAATACATTAACTTTTAAAGAAGTAACTCAGTCCGATTTTTGGTGGCCAGTTTAAAATCCTTCATGTTTTCACAAAGCCAACTCTGATTTTTTAAGACTCCCATTGCACTGAAGTGAAGTGCTTTCTTATTACACTTGCTTCCACAAGGCAGATATTATCAGTCTTCAAGAGGAGCAAATGAAGACTCGGCAGTTTGTAGTAAAGAAAATAATCAGTGAATAGAAATAAACAAATAAATACATAAATATAATCATCCGTAAACAACAATGCAAGTCACAAAACTGAGTCATAGATGTTTGGTGCTCAAAAGTACTGTAGTAATAATATTTCTTTTTAATCTTGTGAACATTGTTATCAGTAATGCTGCCAGGACGACATTCCCCAGTTTATGAAATAAAAGAACAAAAGATCTGGAGATTGAGTAATGCAACAGGGCAGGAGAAAAATCAGAATGTAGATTGCATTGCTCAGCAGGATAGACCCAATACGGTAGTATTTGAAGCAGATTTTATGATAGGTAACCGCACTTGATATTTTTTCAATAATCACCACTTTTGTACATTTGGCGTACAGAAATGGCACTCAAGCTAGGCTGCAGACATCTAAACTGGAGACCCTTATTCATGAATGGTAGGAAAAATATGATCTTTAGTATGTGTCACATTTCTTGTTGTTTGGTGGTATAGGAATCCACATTACCAATATATAGAATTGTGCAGCCCTGATTGAAGCATTTTTACATTTTGTGAAGAAGAAAGGTTTAAGGTAAAACCAAGCATTCAGATTTACTAAGTAATGTGATAGTTAATCAAAGCAGATCCGAGAATAACCGTTGATGTGAATTGAGTAAATCCATCAAGTTTTAGTTTTATGGAGTCGGCCTCATTCTTCACTACATACTAGCCCTTGCTAATGTCTGTTAAATCTGACATTTCTTCTATATTCACTGTTACATCACTGGTTAACGCTAAAATCAACCAAGATCCAAAATAGATCTAAACTTGTGAAAAACTCGTACGAATGATTTTTTACTTCTGATTATTTATATGCTATGAATTGTGTTGGGAACAAAGCCTGTAACATCTATTACAAAATGTAAAGGATCTTCAGCTTTACCAAGTCAAAGACAACATTAAAACAAATTCAGTAAATTTGGATTCCTATCCTTTGTGTGAGATATGATGACTTAGAACTGAAGTTTTGTCTCAAGTGCCTAATTGTTTCCTGTAGGTATATCAGCTATCAAGAAACACTTCTCTAATTCCAAATACTTGTGAAAGGGTCAACTTTTCACAAGCTCGAAAGAAAAATGAGTGGGTTGATATATTATAAGGGTTACCGTGGTTGAACAGGTTTTGAGGCAGATCTGTTGCAACTATTCAACAATGCTTCCACAAATGGGAATATCATTCTATCGGGGGCTGAGAGAAGCCTTGAACTAATGGGGAAGATGCCCAAAATAAATAGACTTCGATATCTCATAACACAGTCTTCAATTCTTCAACACAGTTTTGACGAGCAATGTGAGATGCTATTTCCCAGATTGTTGTCAGGAAATTAGTAAAGGTGAGAGAAACTGTTTTCAACACAAAAGAAAAAAATAGAACTAAGGGGAAGTTTACAAGAAGCATGTTCGAGTAAGTTAAATTTAGAATTGGAGGTAAGAAATCGAAGACTTACTACTGCAACGACGTAGTCAGCGACTGAATAAGTGGGAAGTGTGACGTTTGTAGGCGGGTTTAGGCAGTTAACATAACCTTTAACATACTGTGGATATCCATAGTTATTGACTGCAAGATTCATAGTGCAGTTGTTGCATGGGAAAGTGAAGTAGATATAGAGTTTTGTTTGCCTAGAAAAAGAGAAAGCGTTAGTTAGAGTTTTTGGTTTTATTGTGGTGTATATTGTAGTTTATCGCCAGTCATTTTAGGAAAAATAATGCAGATAAATGACTGCATGTTTTCTTTAACTGCAAGATTTGTTAATTCGGAAAGTATATCTCTTCCCAAATTTAGCCCCAGATGACCTTAAGTGGGATTTGCCATAGTATTCCCAAGTTTCTTATTACCAGGCTTCTCAAAATAGTGTACGTTTTTACAAAATTTATGCATCCGTGTAAATGTATAACTGCATCACGAAAATATGGAACGTGATGAATATATAAATAAAGGCAATGCCACGAAGGAAAGAGAAACGACGGAGCGGTGCTAAGTCTTTCGACTTATTGCCCTTTAATTAGCAGGCTGTTAAGTAAAGGATACAAAGTCGAAAGACCTAGCACCACTCCGTCGTTTCTCTTTCCTTCGTGGCATTGCCTTTATCTGTGTAAATCCTTGCATCTACATATAGAAATTGAGAGAAAATGTGTATGTCATATGCAGGCAGTAACAAAGTTAAGAAACTAATTCCAGACTGAAATCTTCAAGTTGAAAAGGATTGTTTGTTTCTTAGCCTTCGACATCATACTTACGAAAAGTCATGTACAGCAAGGAATTGCAGGTTACATGTTTGGCAGAAACTGCATATAAGACATATCCCGCCATTCGACATCTGAGGAAAGGATTAGTTTGTTAGCAAGAGAATTGCAAGGGTAAAACGAAAAAAAGGTTTCAAACAATAAATTTTCCTAAAATTACCGAAGGAAAACTTGTTGATATATCTGCACATAAAATCCATACTCCAAAATGAGGTGGGACTGAAGGGACCTCTGCCAAACATTTAAAGTACACAAGGAAAAAGGTTTGAAAGTAGATTAAAAAACATCATTAGTTCAAAAAAGAATTCATAATTATGCTGGTGTCACATAATTTACAGACAGTAGCATCCTTTTATCTTTAATGAACTGTTCCTGGTGACCGGGTCTCTAAACTAGTATTTTGCACTTGCAACTTCAGACTTTCATTCAGATTGACTTTCTCGTGGTTTTTGCAAAAATTTACTTTGAGAATGCGAGTAATATGTTGCCTATACTGTTGGATAATTAGGAATGCTGTCTATTTTTTTACATAGATTTGTGACGAAGAAAGTAAGTGGTTGCAGATTCAATCTAAATTTGATTAACAGGATGTAAAATACTATGACCTGACGACTCGCTATTCTTTGCAGGGTTCACTGCGAAGAGCAGCGTAGCATTGCCACGTGTTACCTGAATAGACTCATTCCACATGAAAGCTCACCATGAAGAGTCTGAAATTTTGGCCATCAAAGTTATCTCTAAGTCACTGAATTTTTAAAGATTTTAACAAGGATATAGAGATTGTAGTTACTAAAAGCGTGCCATTGACCTTTTGCTAATTTTTTTTAGTAGATTTTGAAAGGTGAGTAAAAGGTCAGTTACGTATTGAGATCAGTAGTATTAAAAAGTCCTTAGTTGACAGAAGAATTCTCACCTTCAAAAATGCACTTAATAGATAAGGACCAGCAACGCATTCACTGTAAATTTGTAAGGTTTGTTGAAGCAAAAAAAGATCAATAATCCACTCAAATATTTTGTGTGTGTGTAAGACGATACCTGAATTGTTAAAGGTTATTCTAACAAGGACATAGATATTTCAGTTACTAGAGGGATGCCATTGATCTTTTGCTAAATATTTGGTAGATTTTGAAGGGTGATTAAAAGGCCAATTATGTATTGAGATTAGTATCATTGAAAAGTCCTTATTTGCCAGTAGTCTCATCTTCAAAAATGCATTCGGTAGGTATGGACTAGCACGCACTCTCATGAAATTTGTACGGTTTGTTAAAGCAAAAAAAGATCAATAATTCACTGGGTTTTTTTTAGTGTTGTAAGACGATATCTGAATTTTTGAAGGTCATTTTAACAAGAACACAGCTACTGTAGATACTAGAGGTGTGCCATTAACCTTTGCTAAATTTTTATAGTAGATTTTAAAGGGTGAGTAATAGATCATGTTATGTACTGAGATTAGTTGCATTAAAAAGTCCTTAGTTGCCAGAAGTATTCTCATCTTCAGAAATACTTAATAGATAAGGACTAGCACGCATTCACAGGAAATTTGTAAGGTTTGTTGAAGCAAAAAAATTATCAGTAACTCATTCAATTTTTTTTTTTTTTTGTGTGTGTAGTGTAAGACAGTACTTCCCTCGGGAGAGTAAACATACAGGTTTTATTGAGCACCCTATAAGAAAGATTAATATTTAACACTTATGATTAAAAAGTACAGCTTTGAGATTTTCTTTCGTGGCAAGCTGATAGACTAAACTTTAGCAACTATCTCTGCTTTCATATTGCAACCCTCTGAGAACTTACGTTTGAACACTGGCAGTAACTGTATCCCGGCAGCAAATCAGCACAGGCTGAAATATTAAAAAATGCGATCATTATGATAATGAGTGTATATTTTTTTTTGTTAGCGATTCTGTAGCCATAATTAATATTTTATTCGTAGAAATATTTGAGATAATTCCTTATCAGCATAAGTGTAGACAAAATGCTGAATGCTAAATTAGAGGGTGATCATTTTTAATTTTGTTCAACATGCTCACAAATTCAATTAAGGAAAATGTCTAATTTGCATTTTTCAAACATAAGCTACGTTGTCAAAATCAGGCATCTATACAGATTCGATTTAATAGTCTACAAGCCAGGTTTCTGATGTGCATTTTCTCCTGTACTTACAGTGAACAACTCGTCTGGGATTAGGTATTGCTGGTACGGTTTCACAACAAGTTGGAGTGCGTGTTGTAGTTGTAGACGTAGACGTAGACGTCGATGTAGTAGTAGATGTCGATGTAGAAGTAGATGTAGAAGTAGATGTCGATGTAGAAGTAGATGTAGATGTAGAAGTAGATGTCGATGTAGAAGTAGATGTAGATGTTGGACGGGTCGTTGTTGTGCTGGTGGATGTAGACGTGCTAGTTGAAGTGGACGTAGAGATGCCTGGAAAGATGGGGGTTCTTAAAGGTTAAAGGTGTAAATGTTTTTGTCTTATAATTGTCTAATCATTAATTAATGTTGAGATTTTTTATTCAGCATTCACCGGGGCATTCTTACTCATGTTACGTAGTTGTCAGGAGATAGTCCTTTAACATAAAGTGAATCCACTATTGCTGGTTCTTTGAAGTGCAGAATGTTTAAGTCTACTATGCATTTAAAGGAATATGTCTGTCAGAAAATAAAAACTCAGAATAATCGTTCTTCAATAAGTGTTCACATTACGTTAAAGTCCGCAAATGGAATTCTTCACTAAGAGCTCACTTCATGTTTAATGACTGGTCTGTTTTTATCACCTTCAAGAATATTAATTTGACTAATATTTTCTGGAGGTAATTTGCAAATCGTTCATTAAAGGTGGTGAGCCTAGAGGAAAAATCCTAAACCATCGTAAAAAAATTAAAGACAACTTCCAATAATAGCTTTTCAAAATGTGCGTGGAGTATTGTGCAAAAACAAAATCCAGAGCTTACCAATGGGAGTAATTATACAGCAAAATCCTGGCTTTCTTGTTCCATCGTCGGTTATAAACACCACATGGAGGTCATTTGTATATGTTTGATTAAATCCGTGGTGTTTTCCGCAAATCCTTGATCAGAAGAAATGCAAACAGATTTCCTTGAAATCCATCACTAGATTTTAAAATAAGTTTTGTACAGACAGTCCAAAAATTAAACAAGCAAACAAGTAAAAACTGATTAAAAAGCAATCCAGGATCCTGGCCTAGAACCAGTCTTCCAAAAAAAGTTTATCAACCCTATTATAGCCAATTATCATCCCTCCATTTTGTTGAAATTCAGAAATAACATTTCGAGGAAATGAAAAGACAGACAGGCAACAAAAAAAAACTGTAGTAGGTGAATACATAACGTACGTCTGACTTTGTTAAAGGAGATAATAAATAATGATTTGGATGACTTAGCAAGATTAAAGGACATTCGAGAATCAGGAGTATTCGAGAAGTCCAGGAAGTCGACCATACAAAGAGAATATGCAGATTTCTTTTACAAACTTCAACTCCAAATCAGTGTCACAAAAATTCAGGCTATATTCTCTTTTCTGTGCTTGGCTTTGTATCACTGCAGAAATAGAACTTCAAATAGGTGTTATATTTTCTTTAATTTTTTTTTATGTAAAAGTTTATCACTAGTAAATGAGCCCATTTATAATGCCAAGCTTAGTAGCTATAAAGCTTGATTGTCTGTAAAATTAGTCTATTACGTACTGATAGACAGAAGGATGCATTACACATCCACCTTTATGATAGATGTAAGATTACAAATTCAAACTTCAAAAGGTGTGCAGGATTGTTGAGACGTTGGGTAAGTCAAATTTAGTCGAAGTTGGAAAACTTTTAGCATTCTGTCCTTCTTGTGCATGACAGTTGCAGTGAGATAGGAAACCTGATGCTTTTTTATTCAAGGCCAAAATTAAACAAAAGTAAAAGGAAGAAAGACAGCTGAGGCTAAATTATGAAAGGAAACAGATATGTCTCATGAAGGCCAAAAAAAAAAAAAAATAAGGAGCATAAAGAAAACAAAATTTCAGGTTGTCTTTGAAGGCGGAATAAAGGTCAAGAAATCAAGGCATTCAAGAGTTACCCATTTTCACCAAGTGAATGTAGCAAATCGTGGTCTCACCAGTTTTATGAGACTACCCATTATAGGATGATGACTCTCCCTGAAGCTTTATAGAACAGGAGTCGAAATGCTTAAGGAAAGCCACCTCAGCCGATAAATGTCTTAGATTCAAGCCTTTCAAGCAAGAAAATAAAACTGATCGCCTAAAATAAGCAGTGAAGGAAGGACTTTATGACACTCCCACATTACAATGAATTTTTTAGAGGCTCAGTTGACAATAATATTAGGAAAGTGTGGCTCTTGTATGATAATTTTCAAGACATCTTAGCACCAAAATATTGATAGAAGAGAAAGGTGTGATGAAAAAGTAGTATTTACGATTATGAAGCAAGGGGAGGCAGAAAATAGATATTTATATATTTGTTTTCAGGAGGTCTCTAAAGATCAGAGCGGAAAGGGCAATTCAAGATTGATTGCAATAAACAGAAGAATATTGGGAAGTGAAGTAAGATGAATTCGTAGTCTTGAGATCTCATCAAACCACGAATAAGTGAAAAGGAATATTGGAAAGGTCATTTACAGATTGGAGGAAAAAGGCAGTTGGAAGAAAATAACCTTAATAACACCATTAGTAATAGGGAAGGGAGCTGTTATTATTCCAGGAACAATAATAGGTACAAAGTAGTTAGATAAAATGTTTGCAGTGATTTTCAATAGGTAATAAGGAAAGACGTACAAGGATGAAGATATCAAACATAACCTTTTGGGTAGACTCTCAAATGCCTCTTGTTTGCAAACTCATTAAGTTATTGTCCAGAAATATGATAATATAAGGGTATGATAGCTTGACAAACTTTGGAATTATGAGAACCGTATAGAATTTACAAAGCATTTTGGGGAAGACTTATGGGAAAAGGAAATTTAAGATGATAGACAAAGGTGCTAACTAAAAAATGATACCTGTAGCTTGAGCACTTTTCGCCCGGAGAGCAAACAGTAAATCCAACAGAAAAGATGAAAGGAGGAAATCTAGATTTACAGAATTTTTTTTAGAACTTGATTGACAAATAACCCGAATATTTTTCCAGTAGGCGATGAGATCAGGTTATAAGATTTTCTCATAGAATTTGAACACTTTCTTTAAATTAGCATAATACAGCAATTCTTAACAAATATAAAAGAAAGACATGGATAACAGCAGAAGAGAAGCTAGGAATGACTAATAAGGCTGCTCTCTCGACAGCATGGCAAAGGACTGAAAGCAGTCAACCAAATTTTAAAAATAATATTCCAATACACAGTTTACAAAAGTTCTTTCATTTGTTCACAACCAAATCTCTTCTCACCTAGTTTTTGGTGGGACTGGTGGTGAGTAGAGGACAACCCGATCCTTGAAGCAACGAAAGCTTCTTTCAATCCGGAAGTAGGGGCAATACATTTGAAGACTTTGTACTGATGGATCCTGGAGGGAATGTAAAAACTTACTGTTTCAGAAGGTAAAATTTTTACAAAGAGATGGGTTCCAAGATGGGTTTATAAAATTGCTTGGTAGATTACTTTTCATTTTTACAAAATAAACTAAGTTCAATTGAACTTCTTTATTTTGTAAAAAGAAAAGTCAAAAGTCACTTGGTTTTTCATCAGTTCAGAGGAATAAGAAAGACAGTAATGTTCGTCAAGAAAGTATGGCGTCACCATTTTCTTAAGGCGCTAAGGTTTTGTGTTACAGTTAATTTTCAAGATCTTGACCTTTTATGTTTGGTTGAACATATCATATATGAATCCCATTTTCCTTTGAATTGGTACATGCATTTTTTTCCAGTTACAATTTGTCTAAATATCCTGAGTCAATGGGTTTTATCGTATGCAAGTAAAATTTTGTAGATTTTTAGCTAATGGATGAATAGTTGTTCCACAGTGACAAAGGAAACTTTTGAGGAAATCCTTACCCGGACAAAGCTAAAGTATCGCATGTAGTTATTTGGGTAGCGGAGTACTGAGAATTCATTGTGACTGAAAATTTTGTATGTATTGCCCTGGGTCACGATCGTTGTTCCATCTGTGGAGAGGGAGAATTTCGTTATACTAGACATGTGTGATAGAAATGTTAGTCTATTTTTCAAAAATTAGTAAAGAAATAATGTAGAAGAGGATACACTGGTTGGTTAGATAAAGCTTGCATTGAATGGAAACTTAGTGGATTGTCTTGCCGAATTAGGGCTTTCTTTGATGAATCGTATAAAGATAAATGGCAGAAATAATGTTTTGCTTGGTCTGATACAACTAAAGATCGCACAGAGAATTCACTAATGCCTGACTACTACCGATTATCACTAAATTTATTGTATTTTACTTTTACTTAAATGTTCATGCTTTGTGAGAAAGGCCATTTATAAATTTCTGTAATAAGCCAAGCATCTGGTACTTAGTCTCTCTCTCTCTCTCTCTCTCTCTCTCTCTCTCTCTCTCTCTCTCTCTCTCTCTCTCTCTCTCTCTCTCTCTCTCCATAATTCGTACTTATTGTTGCATTAAATGCAGCCTTGCTACTGGGATTCATGTAAAAAGACGCCTTGGCTGCTTCAAGGTCTTGAAGCTCATCTTTTTTCAAAAGGCCATCGTCTGCTAGGTGGTCGGCTTCATCGTTGTTGTCTTCCAGTCCTTCATCAAATTCAAAAACTTCTTCGCTGGCGAATATTTCTGCAAGTCGATCCACAGACATCTCGTGGTTTGAGGTGGCCTCGGCATCGACGTGCTATAATATGGAGCAGTAGTCAATGAAGAGAGAACAAGGGATATCTAACGAGTTATTAATGACTTTTGAAGAATGAAATTTAGTGATGATTGTTTAATAAATTTGGAAAAGTTAGCATTAACAACTTGACAGGTTAAGCTAAAGACAAACAAGAGAACAATTAGTAGCAAATATAATTGTAACTATTTCCCAACATCAAAAGACTTTTATTCTCATTTTAATTAAGAACGCAAATCTTTTCCAACATGATAACATTCTGATAATGTATATCCTTCCGTAAGATTTTGGCGTAAGTAAATAAGTCTGGTAGACTCAGCTTGAATATAAATTGATCCAGATTTAAGTTGTCCCAAAAATTTCCAAAGATGGCATTCAACTTGGAAACGAGCTTTAAACGAAATAGAAATGAGAACAACGCATGTCTTGGCATTTGATATTTCTCAGAATTTAGCACTTGAAGTTTGAATAAACCCCAACCTTTTAAAAAGATAAATACCTGCATCTGTAGCCCAGCAACGAAAGCGAAGATCACATAGGATAGAAGAGCCAACGGCGGTGAAAACATCGGTGAGGCTGACGAAGAAATCCTCCAGAGCTTCATGGTGGTCGGGAATTCTTAACTGAATGACAGGTGAGGGCAGAAAGGACTTGATGGACTGGCCTCTTCCCTCCGAATGGACAAATGAAGGCTGGCAGAGCAAGGTTTTTATGGGCTTCTGGTTGACCTTGTAAACTTGCTGTCAGTCTCCCACCGTCTGCTCATCCCCACCACCACCCCCCCTTACTCCCACGAAGTTCGATCCATTTCCCTTGAACAAAAAAAAAAAAAATCCCGCAATTGCTGATTGCCAGCATGTAAGATTAAATCATAAAACCTGCCAGTATTTGCTCATTTGTTCTGTCAGTGTGTCACCAATTTACTTAATAGCCCAATTAGTGACTCTTCCAAATCTGCAGTAAAGACGGACACGAACATCAAACAGTAAGCGTTGCCATTGGTAATTACATTAAGACTATTCAAATAACACTCACAGGTGTTCTTAAATTTGATGTTGGTTTTTCCGCGACTCGTTAGTAGTTAATGGAACAAAATCTAAGGAGTCTTGTGTTTCAGGTATATTCGATCCCAGATGAAAGCAAGCGCATGCTTTCCGTTCAGACAATACATCAAAACGAGTAGCAAATAATAAAATTTCTAGGATTCTTTATTTGCCATAAGAATGACATTCATGTTGAGTGAATGATGACGGCAAATTTCGTGTTTTGATAAATTGCTTTGTAGTAATATTAGTGGTGGTGATTATGATCATTTTTGTCATTATATTTCTCCGTAAAGCGTACAGGCTTCCCGAGATACAAAAGGTTGATACAGAGTCAATTATAAAGTAATTCAAAATGTTTAAACCATGTATGTTTAACCTAAGATTTGCTTTGTAAAGAAATCGAACAGCCACGCAAATGCCCTTAGATAATATACTTGCCAGAAACAAGAATGCTCTCTCTCTCTCTCTCTCTCTCTCTCTCTCTCTCTCTCTCTCTCTATCTATATATATATATATATATATATATATATATATATATATATATATATATATATATATATATATATATATATATATTTATATATATATAAATATATATATATATATATATATATATATATATATATATATATATATATATATATATATATATATATATAAATATCGTGTTACTCGTACTAGGCTTCAATAAGATGGGATGGTATAGATTCTAGATTCTTGATTCACAGATTCAGAAAGCACAAGCTTTGGAAAACATGCAGTCTTCTTCTTCAGGTACTGATGCACTGAGGAGATAACAGCCACTCTTGGGTATAATTATGTGTACTGTATGTGCTCCACCCAACATCTGTTGTTTTCTGTTTCTAATGCCCACGATGACCTGCCCAATGATCTGCAGCTCCTCCTGCCCTTCCTGGCAGTCTTCTTGATCTCCTTGACGTACACTTAATCCTTCATTGTTCGGAATTATCCCCTTTCTGTCCATCTTTTTGTTTACGTTCTTAAAGTTCTGATAGATTATCTCACAAGTAATCTTGTCCTTAAAAGTGTTTCCAACATTTCCTCCTATCGCTTTTTCCTAAGAGTTGATGAGGGCGTTCTGTGTGATCACCCTCGATGTTTTATTCTTGTTGATATATTTAAAATTTGTATTTTTCCAGTTGATGTTATGGTTGTAATGCCAGCAGTGTTTTGGCCAGTGCCGAGGCTTGATTGTAATGGCGAATGTTCTGCATATGCTGGCTTGCTCTCTCCTTGCACGATTTGCCGCACTGACCAAAATATAATTTGTCACAATTGTCACAAGGTGTTAAGTGAAACCCGCACCTCTTCTCCTCCCCCTTTATGGGTAATTAATTTCTGGTTACAGTATTCCTAATGTCATTTTTATAATTCCCGACTAACCTAATATTTTCTAGTTTCTAGTTTAAATCCTTTATAATGTTATTGTTTGGGATGTCGATCGTATTTTTCTTGTTTATTCCGTTTTGTCTTGGTGCCTTTCCCCATAGTAGTGTTTCCTAGCCTTACTATATGCACTTTCCCCACTGGTGAGTCGTGTATCCCAGTTTTTTAAAAGAAGCGAATAGATATTAAAGCTCCTATTCTGCTTTGCTACCTGCCCTTGTGAGTCTAATATCCAGGATGGGGATTGTCCCTTCTTTCTCTGATTGAGTTCAGCGAAACAACTAACCAATTTCTCTTTCTCCTCACGGTGTATTACCAAGATGTCATTTAAATACCTAACCCATCTAACTATCTCAAGCCCAGGTATCTTAATTTTCCCACCTCTTCTGTCACACGCCATTCCACAAATATATTCGCCAAAATGGGCGATAGGCTAGAACTCATGGCCACCTCATTCTTCTGAGTAAAGTATTTGTCCCCGAACTTAATCACGTTCATACTTATTATTGTCTATATCACAGTTTTATATACCCTCATCCAAGTGTTTTCTGATAAGTTGTACAGTTTTCTTAACCAATACATTCGTGAAATCACGTTCTTACTTATTATTGTCTATATCACAATTTTATTTACCCTCATCCAAGTGTTTTCTGATAAGTTGTACAGTTTTCTTAACCAATACATTCGTGAAATCACGTTCATACTTATTATTGTCTATATCACAATTTTATATACCCTCATCCAAGTGTTTTCTGATAAGTTGTACAGTTTCCTTAACCAATACATTCGTGAACAGTAACACTACATCAAAACTAGCAAATTTCGAATCGAACCACACTACCTCCACCCCTCTATACCTCTATTCATTCGTTATTCCAGTCACTCGTCTTCCTTCCCCTTATGGAAATGGTACCTGAGTTTCGTTGGAATTCTTTTAATTTGCTTTTTATTGAAATTGCGTTTTCAGATGAGTAATTTTATTATAATTTCATTTTATTACTGTAAGATTCACCTTGATAATGGTGCTTTAAAAAGGTATGGTTATTGAAAATGGACGTCTCCATTGGACCCCTTTTTATACTATATATATATATATATATATATATATATTTATATATATATATATATATATATATATATATATATATATATATATATATATATATATATATGCGTGTGTGTTTGTGTGTATAAATTTTTGACGCACATCAGGATGGAACCCAGGTCTTTCAATTGAAAGGCAAGGCCGCTGCCCACTAGGCCATACAAGTCATAAAAGAAGCTGGAACCTGATGGCAACTGCACCCAAGGAATTACCTGGGCAAGCTAACTGCTTGCATACCAGAGTGTTTTCCCCAACTTCCCGACTTAGCAATGACCCAATTGACAGCATTTCATTCGAATAATCCCTTCTGAGTGAATAAGATAGAAATAATCAACACACACAATCACGTGTGGAACAGAAATAAATTTCTGACTTACATCAGGATCGAACCCAGGTCTTTCATTTGAAAGGCAAGGGCGCTGCCCACTAGGCCATACAAGTCATAAAAGAAGTTGGAACCTGAGGGCAACTGCACCCAAGGAATTACCTGGACAAGCTGACTGCTTGCATACCAGCGTGATTTCCCCAACTTCCCGACACAGCAATGACCCAATTGACAGCATTTCATTCGAATTACCCCTTCTGAGTGAATAAGATAGAAATAATCAACACACCATCACGTGTGGAACAGAAATAAATTTCCTAAGCTGAAGTTTCTAAGTAAAGGAGCCTGTGTGTGTGTGTGTGTGTATCGTGTGTGATAAAATTGTTCAACGTAAATTATATTTTTCCTGACCATGTATTTCATTTCGAATGATGTTCTGAAGATGACTTGAATTTTAATTAAGTTTACATTGCATGTTGTGGTGTGTACATGCTGTTTTTATCATTTTCCCTCCTTATAAATGTTATCCTTGTGCAGACCTACCGTAATTACTTTACTGTATAGGAAAATTATAATTGATAACATTTAAGTTTATGGCCTTATAGGTTGAATTCGTAGCAACACTGTACCAAAGTTACAAATATTCTTTTTGAATCCTTCTCCATTTTGCCTAACGGAAACACTGTAAAACTTCTTCCTTTCACAAGGTTTATTGCTTCTAACGCCATTTTTTGTGCAGGGGACCATTGTTTATTGGTTAACTACTAAGGGTTCTTAGGGTGGTAGTGCCGTCAGCGCAACTCACGTGGTCCACTGTAGGCATAACTTAAGGTTCTTTGCAACTTCCCTTCAACCCTTAGCTGCAACCTCTTTCATTCCTTTCACTGTACCTCCGTTCATATTCTTTCTTCCATGTGACTTTCCACCCAATCTAAAAATTGTTTCCTAGTGCAAGTGCGAGGTTTTCTTCCTGTTAACCTTTCAAGCCTTTTTACTGCCTATTTCCCTTCCAGCGCCGTATGACCTCAGAGCTTGGCCTTTGGCCTCAACTCCATATTTCATTCCATTCCTATACTACTAAGGGGGCATGATTAAGTGAGGGCTATTTCTTTTGCAGGAAGCGAAAGATGAATGGTTTTTTTGGCTGGTAAATTGTGTAAGGTAATAATCATGTTAATATGAGATTAGTGTCTTCTTTCATAGAGGAAACATTTTATTTCTTATAGTAAATTATTCGTCAATATCATCTCTAAAAGCTGTCTGGAAAAATTGTGAAAGAGAATTTCCGAGCATAGATATAGTGTTGTTGCAGATTCATATAGTAGTGTTTTCACTCCTTTCCGGTAACAGAAAAGGGGAATACTACTGTATGATTTTAGCAAAATTGAATCGAGATGGCATGTACTCAGGTTACCTTGGAAGGGAATTTTAACACCAGCTAAGGTATAAAAAGTTACCAACTCATTTTGCATATAATACCTAGCAATACGAATTCTGGAAAAGCCAGTGAAAGGTGGCCACTTTATTTGTCAGTACGTTTTGAGCCTAATGAATATATAAGTATACATGCATCTTATATAATAAAAAAAATATTCAGTATTATATTTGATTCATTCAGTTTATAAAATGACTCTCTCTCTCTCTGTCTCTCTCTCTCTCTCTCTCTCTCTCTCTCTCTCTCTCTCTCTCTCTCTCTCTCTCTCTCTGTACTCGTTGTTCAAAAGTATATACACACTATATATACATACATGCATTATACAGTATAATATATATATTTATGTGTGTGAGAGAGAGAGAGTTACCGCATCTCATTGTTTTCTTCATACTAGAAACAATTATAATTTCTCGATACGCATTTCATTTTTATCTACTTCAGCAAAGTTGGAAGTAGTATATGTTTTCATCCACGTCTGTTTGTGAATTACCCGGATATCTCATAAAAAGATCATCAAGAGACTGAATAAATGTTCATTAGGAGGCCTTCGTGATGATTTACCAGGTTGACGTTTTGTTGCCTTAAGAATACTTTACCCATTATTAAAGACAGGAATTTTCGGAAGTTGAATATGTAGTCAGTGCTTGACATTACATAATGACTTCAGACTCTTAGCACCCTTCATTACCTACTATCAACACAGTATCTTCTCTTCGTTCTTCTCATTCTTTTTCTCGAACTAACACCAATGCTATGCTTTGCTACGGGCTCACAGTATCCTTCCACGTCTTACCATCAACCTTGTATCTTATTTTCAATAGCTTCCACAAGTCTTCTCCATAGGCTATCAGCAACCCTTTATATCCTGCCTTCAGCACTGTACCTTCTCTTTAGGCTCTAAACCCACCTTCACAGACGGCTCTCAAAATTATAACATCTTTTTCAATTTTCTAATCCCATTTTCCAACGTGTTTTGACATTATTTATTCGTAACACGTTCGAAACTTTGTTTCAATGCTTTCTCAAGACTCATTGTGTCCATAAATAACTTCTTCATACTGAACACCGGATCCACACAAGTATTTACTTGCTTGACAAGTAAATACTTTCTTATAACTATGCTTAGATAGTGTCAGTGGAGGCCGGAAAAAGGCAATTAAAAGACTGAATATAAGAAAGGGTTGATTGAGTGTTTTGAGACGACAAGAGTATTTATATAGAATATAAAGGTGTAGGATAACGATGTTAGCGGGATTTTAAATGGTGGTTGACCTGTGATGGAAGAACTCAGTTGTAGTCCTTATTAGCTCCCACCTGTGTCGAGTCTGGTGGGCGTATCCGTTGAAACACTTGCTTAAGAAAAATGTTTCTTGAGATTTTATCATCACTGAAACCCACTTCTAGTGCCGTCCTGATAGACTTACATTCTATTTATTATTGACGATCGCGGGTTCCTGAATCTTCCTTTCTACGGGCAGATACTTTTGAAAAACAGTTCTTCCAGTTTATGGTATGACCAGTATTACCTATACATAAGAGTCATTTCTTGCTACTTGGTTATGCTGTATTTAAAGAAGTTCAACCCACGAGAGGCACAGAATTTGTCGCTACCTACGCATCCCGGATTATGACGTCAGAATTTATCTTCCGACGACCTTGTTTACCGTATGGCAGCCTATTGACATGTATATCTGTTCCTATCATTTCTTTAATAGCTGACGAACGTTATATTTTATATATATATATATATATATATATATATATATATATATATATATATATATATATATATATATATATATACACACACATATACACACACACACACATATATATATATACATATATATATATATATATATATATATATATATATATATATATATATATATATATATATATATATATATACATATACACACACACTAACATATACACACACATATATGTATATATATGTGTGTGAAATATGTATATATAAATATATATATATATATGTGTGTGTATATATATATATATATATATATATATATATATATATATATGTATGTATTTATATATACGTATTACATTATTATTATAAATATTCGCTGTTAGACCTCTCTGCCTTGTTCGAAATAGAATAAAATTAATTCTAACATTAGAGCTGGGAAGAGTAGGTGCCTCTCACAAGTGACAAGGGAGCAGGAAGTAGTTGATTTGTTTTGAACAGATTCCAACCATCAGAGGGGTAAGAATTTCATTTCAGGGGGATATAAGAAGAGATAGGTTTTGCTAGGACAGACCTTAGATAGACTGTACCTTAAGCTTACTTTTCTGTGACATTTGTACTTGTGAGGCAAGACGCATCTCGGCTGGTCCGCTAAAATGCCTTTGCCTCTCTTTCCCTCTCTGAACACGAGGGAGAAAATTGTTACTCCAAGTGGACCAAGGGACTAATACATCTGATCATTGTATTATCTCCCTGAGAGCCCTTCAACCGCAACTCTTATTTTTCACGTTTCATTTTCTCCTCTCTTAAACGGCCACTGACTAAGAGAATCCTAGTAAAACATATCTCATTTATGAAATTATCTATCAAGTACAATTAATGTTGTCTAGTGAAGTCGTCACCCCCTTGTGATTAGTTATGACATTGTTATCTGGATACGTCTTTTCCAGAATTAAGTACACCTTGGGCCTGCACAACATCCTCTCTCTGGGAGAAGAATCTGCCTCATTAATATCAAGAAGCCTTAATTTGACCTTATAGTAAATTCCTGATACAGTGTCTGAGAAGCATATTAATTGTTGCGTTCAGTCTATGTAGCATTGAAGTTTGTCTGAAGTTGGACTATTATTCTGGGCTGCTGTTAGCTCCTGTAAATAACCCATTCACTTTGTTTATTTTACTTGTTTTTACTGAAACTAGTGTTCCAGTAAGTTTACTGAATTCATTCCTGTGGTTATGAAATGACCTCTATTCTTTGTTAACGAGTGTTAACTGGTAACCTAAACTATTCACTATATGTCCTTTAGCAGTAAGTTTATCTTTAATTGAGAGAATTACGTGGGTCTTAGATAAAGCAAGGCAATACAAGTCAAAGTAAGTAATGATTAAACTCGGCAGCCGAAGGACCCACGTAACAATACATATATATATATATATATATATATATATATATATATATATATATATATATATATATATATATATATATATATATATATATATATATATATATATATATATATATATAATTCTCTTCATATAGAATTCATTTGTTTATGTAAAAGCTAAAAGCAGCAGAATTCTTGGTGAATGATTTAGTACTCAAAAGCCATGAAAAAATGCTTATGAGTTGAATTTGCAAGCACAAAACCAACTATTAGGTAGCATGATTGATACAATATCACCTATGAGGGTCTGTGGAAAAAAGGTCGTTACAAGATTCAGATAGGCTTGGGGAAATCTTCCAAATTGCTTGATATGGTAAACAGGCTTTAATATTTCGTGCATATTAACTTACAGGCTAAATAAGGACGGTCTGGAACATTTATTTGCTTACCTGTGACAAATGGGAGCATGTTACTAGCACCCATCACCTATTTCAATGAAGCATCGGGTTAGATCACATCTTCTAAAATGAGATAGCTCCCTCTAGTGCAGCAGATAAGTAGAAAAATACTTCAGTTTGTGATACAAGCATGAAATTTGGCACAACTGCTCATTTTAACCCCCTCTTTTGAAAAATCTGGGTATCCACGCAAAATTTCAATATGGCTGCCACTTTTCAAGATGGCCGCTGGTTGTTTTCATTTGTGACACTTTGAGTAATCAATGTTGAAATACATACATCAATCATTATTCAGATAATGTCTTCCTGGGTAGAAGAGTTAATTGAAGATATTACCAGAGCTCCTACTACTATATTTACCATTGTTATAAAGATGACATGCAAAATGGCTGCCATGAAACATTTTGTTTGGTAACTCTGCAACTAAGAAAGATAGAGACATGAAATTTTTATCTACGCCTACACTTATGAGGCCAGAGAATCTGTCTCTAGCATTTCTATTGGGCTATTATCAATTTTACATCTTGGAAAGGGACCGTAATGCTACTGAAAAGTATACAAGCACATGACTACAATGGAATATGATAACAAAGTATCTATGTTCAAGCACTGTCTCAGTGTTTTTTTTTATCCTGAAATGAATGCAAGATTTTAAAGATGCATGGTGTCACCCTTTAGTGTGACGACATTCTCATTATAGTTACATCTCGCATTATGATTACACCTCACATTTGCAGCTACACAAAGCTGTGCATGTAAGCCCAAGTCTGTAACATTTGCACCTACCATGGCAACCAGACTTGCAACCACATTTTGTAAGCTGTTCACAACTCTTTTGCAGTGGGGGAGCTGGCTGTCCAGAAGACTTTCCAGTCTTCGCCAATCTTTTCCCAACCCCAGTCAGCTGGACTCTGTGCTTCTGGCTGGCGCAGAATTCCCTGACCCCATACACAACCTGCCTGATATGCTGAACGTTTGGTGTGTTGAAGCAGAGCTGCTCTGGTTGGAGGGATGGCTTCGTACGGTCTCTGCTTTCTGGCAAACAAGTCAAGCCTGGCCTCATCCACATTGTCAGCAGTGCTTGACCTGTCATACATGAGGGCCACAAACTTCTCCAGAATCTTCAAATCACCATCTTCAATGGTTGGTGGGTACTTGCTGAGTTTGGAAAACACTGGAGTGGCCTCGGGAAAAATGTCCCATGTGTACCATGCTGTTTTCTTTCCTTTATTTCTAAAGGCTGAAACCACATCATAGCCTGTAAATGCATGGAAAAACGGCATGCCTTTGGCCTCCTCTTGACCAACATTGTTGTACAGGTTGTGAATGCCAGTCCATCAAAGGCTCTGTCCTTGGCCAAATGCCAGCCACAGCTGCTGCAGACTCATGCTTTGCAGAGTTTGGAACACACTCAGGCCAGTGACAAGGACATCTGTGTCATTGGCTTTGACCATGATAGACTTGCTCCCCTGTCCTGCAGAATATCTGGCATGGATTAAGATGCGGCTGTCTGCCTCCTCATGAGAACATTCGTCCACTTCAAGTAAACTCACATTCTAAGGTGGGACCTCTCCCTATTGTAAAGGGCAGTGAGACATACAAGATGGTATTTCAGCTCTTGTGCAGTTGCATCACCTGCACCTAGTTTTGCCAATAATTTACCATCATTAATTGTGTGGGCGCACTCATATAGTCTCCTGTTGAGATTTATGGTCACTACTTGTCAAAGATCTGATACAGGTGCCACATTTTCACAAAAAACGCATGCTTCATTGTCATGACTCATTCGATGCTGTTTAGCATGCTTTTCCTGTGGTTCACCACCTCCAACTGTAGATCTTCGCTTTCTTGAACGTTCAAGTTTTGCATTATTAAACATGACCCTACATCTCTTGTGGTATTTTGCCATGTTTTGTCGCAGTGTTGCCTCTATGCCACTGGCTTCATCCGGCCTTGCTGGGTCAAAGTTAAGTGGCATTTCACCAGTCTCCTGGAACAATGGCACATTGGTTAAAATCATCGCACACCCATCATGTTCAGGATTATGATGTACAGAGGCTAAGGGTGAAGTTAGACTTTCATTTTTCTTGTCTTCCTGGCAAAGACAACATTTGCTCCAGTCAGTCTTCCTTTTGCCTGTGATTGAATTTACACTTGCCATTGTGAGCTCTTGACTAAGGCCGAGGGGCTTTACTTTACCACCTTAATCTGATATGCACATTGATGTATGGGATGCAACTAGGTTCGGTCACCCTACAACTAGCCCGACAATCATCCAGTGCCATTCAAGTCCCATGTGATCGGTACACCATCCAGGCAAGTATATGAACAAGCCATGTAGAGCCCCACTTACCCTTGGCTCGGCTCTCCCGCGCTGGTGCCTCTTGTCAATTCAGGCGCGGCTGTCTAACTAGATCTACCAACTATATATATACTTTCTATCAGCTAATTGATATAGGGCTATTAGACAGCATTTGGGACACTAAACTACCAAACTACACTAAAGCAAAGCTACATTACAAATTGGCATAAATAGTTATTGAAAAATGTGCACTTAACAGCTAATCCTTAAGTGTAAAATATGACATCACTTGAGTGATGAATTTATATAGGTTGGTGGGTCACATTCTCTCGCCTATAGTCTGTGTAGCAGAATGGCATTTCTGGTGCTCCAGATGCCAGAGGGGTTATAAAAGCAAGATCATCTTCCTTCACCTGAAGGAATCTGCCATCAGCTCCAAGAACACATGGATATCATCATAAGAAAAGGTGAAAGACTGCTGCCTATGTCATCATGATTTCAGCCCTTGAACCCTACCAGAAGCCTGAAGAGGAATGTGAGTGCAGTAATCAAGAAAATTAATTCTTAGAATGAATCCATCAAACTACTTGCAATTAACGGAGACTATGGGCCAGGGTTATGGCACCATTAAGGCCCATAGAATCCATCAAACTACCTGCAATTAACGGAGACTATGGGTCAGGATATTGTTATGGCACCATTAGGGCCCATAAGGCTGGCAACCTGTTGCACCCTGTGATTGTACAAATTAACTCCCAACATAAGAAAAACCATCACTCCTTCCATCCCCAAGGGGTTACTCTGTGATTTCTCAGGTAAAGTTCGTTGGTATTTTGAATACTGCGTCTCCAAGCTCAACCATCACATCTCTGGACATAGAAAGCCTATTTACTAACATACTGGTAGACGAGGCCATCAGTATTACGTTAAGGAGAATCTACTACTTGGATGTCACCCCCTTGACATACCAGAAAATGCCCTTTGACGTCTTCTCCAAATCTGCACCAAGGAGGCTCCCTTTCTCTCAAATAGAGGGGACCCTCTTTCGACAGGTAGATGGTGTCACTATGGGATCATCCCTTGGTGTCTTTATTGCTAAAATGTATATGGCAGAGATGGAGGAAAGAACCTTCAATTCCTATCCAAAACCAAGGATATATGCCCAATACACAGATGACATCTTCATTGCCATCGTTGCTGATGAAGGAGGCACCTGCCTATAGTATGAATAAACGACATTATCGAATATAGCGTCGAAGGCAGACATACTTTCTTGGATTTGAATGTGAGGCAGAAAGAGGAAAGGTACAGTACCGTCTTATACCAAAAGGCAACAAATGTGGGACGGTGCCTTAACACCCAGGGAGAGTGCCTTGACACTTACAAAGGTTCAGTAGTAGCGGCATATGTGAGATGTGCAATTACACACACTGACAACGATTGCAAGCAAGCTCAATGGAACCATGGGGCAATATTCGAACATTATGTTGATGCCTAAGGCAGTAAACCAACATTAGGGTGATTATTATAAGGCGCAGATATCATGCATAGAGAAGTCTGCATTAAACATAAAAGGAACAAGGACTTCATCCTCCCTCCTTCAAGGAAACCACAAGACATCTGTGAGAATCTGATGGAAGAAATGAGCGACAGAATACTCCTGATCACCACAGAAAACACCAACAATGGAGCAAATCAAAAGTACCATTCAGAGGCGGAAATCACAGACTCACTTATGTCTTCTGTTGCTCACCGTGGTAATGGGCACGTCGCACAGAGAACAGGATGCCCTTGCTGCCATTGCGGGACTATGAGTGAGGGAATGAGACCCGCCGATCAATAGAATTTCATCGCTCCATTAACGTTATATTTTACATCTAAGGATTAGCCGTTAAGTCCACTTCGTGTGATAAAAACTATTTATGTCAGTTTGTAATTTAGTCCTGAATTCTGAAGACACCGCTGATAGGTGAGGAAACAGACACTTTATTCCTGGGAAGTATAGACTGACTAAAAGTCCAAACAAAAAAATACTCTCTGTAAATAATGTCATCGACTTCAATATAAATTGCATAATAGAGAATATATGACCAAATAGTCTACATATATATATATAAATATATATATATATATATATATATATATATATATATATATATATATATATATATATATATATATATATATATATATACATATACATAGTTTATGTAATATGTAAAAGCGTGACTTTCTTATATTGCCAAATATTAAGCCACAAACGTAATTTAACTACAGTATGATCTATTAATGTATCTGTGGGTTTGTTCTCAGTTCCACCTTTAGAGCCTTATACTTCATCTCCTTTATTTTCTAGATTTTTTTTATTTTGTTGTTCAACCACACCAACTTCTCCATTTTACTCTCTTAAGACTGAATGGCCAAGAGTGCCGGAGTGCATGCTTGACAAACTAAATTTAAAAATCAATCATAATATTTAATTCACTACATTTTGGAACTGACTTCTACCAAGGGGAATTGCATTTGTTAATTGCATTTGCCCCTCCAATTTCTGTACATAACCGATTGCTCAAGTCTGCTGTTTATTAGTGTATGCAAACTGAAGGTCCAAGTGCGAATACTAGCTGGGCACATGCACTTATCAGTTTTAGTTTAAGTTATCGTGTTTGCACACTCAAAAATGGTCATCAACACCTACTCACACTAAGCGCTCTCGCGCGCACATACACACACACAGATATATATATATATATATATATATATATATATATATATATATATATATATATATATATATATATATATATATATATATATATATATATATATAATTAAAATAGTCACAATGCCCTCTTAACCTCTCGAATTCTTCGCTTTTTTGGATACACTTGTCACTACAAAACCTTAAGATCCAAGTGCAAGAAATTGAAGTGGTTGTGATGTCTGGGAGAGGGAAACGAACCCTTGTCACCATAATCACAAGGAGGTCATGTTGCTGACCTGACCACGAGAAGGATAAAAAGACTATTGCCTCTCATACATACCTGTCGTTTTCAGATATATTTATTAGAGCAGGAATAGACCCATCCTCACCATTGTAGCCAAGTGGACAATCGTTTTTATTGCTTTTTAGGCTGAAATATATATGTAGAATCTACTGGTCACTTTTTACAAGGCAATAGACATTTTAACCTTCTCGTGGTCAGGTCGGAGATGTGACCTACTTGTGATTATGGTGACGCGGGTTCGTATCCCACTACCAGACATCACAACCACTTCAATTTCTTGAGCTTGGATCTTAAGGCTTTGTAGTGACAAGCGTATCCAAAAAAGCGCAAAGAATATGAGAAGTTAAGAGGTCATTGTGGCTATTACAATTTCATATGTATCTAATAAAAAGTGACCAGTACATTCTACATATATATTTCAGCCTAAAAAGCAATAAAAACGATTGCCAACTTGGCTACGATGGTGAGGATGGGTCTGTTCCTGTTCTAATAAATATATCTGAAAATGACAGGTATATGTATGCATGGGAGGCAATATACTTTTTATCCTTCTTGTGGTCAGGTCAGCAACGTGACCTCCTTGTGATTATGGTGACACGGGTTTGTTTCCCACTCCTGGACATCACAACCACTTCAATTTCTTGCACCTGGATCTTAAGGCTTTGCAGTGACAAGCGTATCCAAAAAAGCGCGAAGAATTCGAGAAGTTAAGAGGGCATTGTGGCTATTACAATTACATATGTATCTGGTAAAAGTGACCAGTAGACTGTACATTTATATATTTATATATATATATATATATATATATATATATATATATATATATATATATATATATATATATGCATATATATATATATATATATAGATATACATTTATATATATACATATATGTATATGCATATATATATATATACATATACATATATGTATATATATAAATGTTTATCTATATATATATATATATATATATATATATATATATATATATATATATATATATATATATGTATATATATTTATGTTTATATAATATATATAAATATATATATATACATATGTATATATATATATATATATGTGTGTATAATTAGTAGTGTGCATGTAAATCGTCTTTATTATCGCATGTGTTCATTCATCTATAAGCTCAGGTGAAAAGACTAATATATCAGGATATGTAATAGCAATCTGAAAAAGTATTACTTCCAGGAATTCGATTTTTTGAAGCAGTGCTTAAGTGGTATGAAGATGTGGACAATTATTGTAATTTGTGTTTAAAAATTAAAATGTTAGTAATTATAGATTTTACGATATACTTACGTAGCTTTCAGCGTTTTGTGGCCATGTTAACAAGAGTCAGATGCTTATCTTACAATTTTTCGCAATGTTTCATCCTATTTTCTTAACTGTTTGTTTTGGGAAAACTACATTTGTAAACTTTATTTGGTTTATTTGTTTTATTGATAACCTTTCTGTAAATACATTGGATACTTAGGTTCTTGGCAACTTCGTGGCTTTTTTTTATCTTTAGTTTGCATATTCTTTGAAAACTAGAAAGGCTTTTTAGCCTTTACGTAGCTTATTTTGATCCGTCGAGGAATCCATTTTTCTCATTCATCATAATTACTTTCATGTAACAAAATATGTACTGTTACCATAATGGGAGATAAAAATTCCATAACGATGTTGGAAAATTATGCTAATATATATTTCCCTAAATAAACAGTAACCATGGCTTTCGACCTGCTCTAATGACCTAGTCACTAAAAGAAACCAAAATTATTTAGCTTATTTTAGTGAGCAAGTCCACAGGAGCTGGAAGAAAGCTGCAGAGGGACATTGCAGTTCGGAAAAAACCAGTCTGTTTACAGCATCATTTTTAAATAATATTGTTGATCTTTTATCCCTCTCACTGTATTTAGATTTCCTCTGGAATGTATGGTGTGTTACATGTTAAATTACCCAGGTAGTCAGTCCATCCTATAAAATTAGGCCTTCGCTGAATGTTGCCGGGAAGTAATATAAAACAAATTCACAAAATTTCCAAGTGAAATGATGCTAATAATTTGAAAGTAAATTATTAAGCCCGTGTAAAATTTACATCGTCTTTGTTAAAGAAACCTTAAATCCTCTGAAGCATCAGAGAAAGGTTGCCTTACGGACGTCAGAATTGATTCATGTTCATGCATTTAGATCTCATGCATTGCGGTGAGAAGCGTATCCAAAAAGTGTGAGGGAAATGTGGTTATACAATGATTATATATATGCATATATATATATATATATATATATATATATATATATATATATATATATATATATATACACACACACACACACATACACACACACACACACATATATATATGTATATATATATATATATATATATATATATATATATATATATATATATGTATGTATGTATGTATGTATGTATGTATATATATATGGATGTGGATGTTCAGTGGATGTAGATGCAGATGCTGATATTTCTAGCACACACACAAACACA
Organism: Macrobrachium rosenbergii; assembly: GCF_040412425.1. Taxonomy (NCBI): domain Eukaryota; kingdom Metazoa; phylum Arthropoda; class Malacostraca; order Decapoda; family Palaemonidae; genus Macrobrachium; species Macrobrachium rosenbergii. Next base: position 68,565,535 of record NC_089743.1, read on the forward strand.
ACACACACAACACACACACACATATATATATATATATATATATATATATATATATATATATATATATATATATATATATATATATATATATATATATATATATATATATATATATATATATAAAATATATATATATATACACTATATCTCAGGTTGAAGAGGTAAAGGCATGCATGTCTCTTACAAGATCAAATTTATTCTGCCAACTTTTCACATCACATGATGCGTCTTCAAGGCTGGAAAATTACAGGCAATAAATACTTAAAATGTCACTTATATAATGGGAAAAACTTCTTTAAAAATTTAAAAATTTTAAACATTTACAAATACAAAAAATTAAAACAAGAACTGGAAAGGAACACCTACCAAGGCAAGAGCTAAAAAGTGACTAAAAAGACAGGGAGAAAATAAACAAACGAAAGAAACATATAACGAACGTGGAGAGTAAACAAACAGGCAGTTATGCTATAAACAGTTGTGTGGACAACGATTGGGTGTTTGGTGTTGGTAAATTAGTTTTTATAAAAAGCGACTCCAACACCATCAACTCGTCGTCCTTACGGGCAGATCCAATAATTTTAAAATCACTTATATCCAAGCGGGTACCACAAATCTTGGAATGGTTCCGAACATTGGGTATTTCGGGGTTGGACAATGTGCAACCCGTCCTGAAGCTGACACCTTGGTGGGAGCAGAAACGGACCTTGAGAAGCCTCTTAGTACATCCAACGTAGGTTCCCAGACTACATCTGGGACAGGTATATTTATAGATAATGTTGGATGTCAAGGAAGGGCTCAGTCTGTCCTTCACTCTGAAAAAAGAACGGATATTTAGAGGATTTCGTGGAATCAACTTCAGATTTACTGCTGGTAATTCATGATGAATTAAATTCATACATTTCTTTTTAAAGCTCTTGTCATGAAGGAAAGGGAACTTAGCATAAATACGTAATTTGGAAACGGTATATGTGGGAATAGGTTGTTTCATTTTTGCAGGTAAGAGCTTATTAAGTACTCGATGGAAATAGTGGGATGGAAAACAGTTGTTGCGAAAAAAATTACCCAAGAACTCTACTTCTTTATGAAAGGCTGTCCAGCTGGAAGTCAGAGAATACGCCCTGTGGAGGAGGGTAGAGAGAGAATTCAAGTCCATCATATCTAACTAATTATTGTCTCTACATCGTTATCCCACAGTAGGTCAAAATAACAAGTCCAGTATATTCCCTCTTCCTCAGCGAAATATCTGAAGTCAAATAAAACCCTTGTTAAACAAAATGCATAAAAATAAAGATATGGGAATTCCTCCCATGTTACTTATAAAGTAGTTCCTCATTGGACGGGTTGGTATCATTCTCGGCTAGCCCTCTGCTAGGCCCACGTTCGATTCTCCGACCGGCCAATGAAGAATTAGAGAAATTTATTTCTGTTGATTGAAATTCATTTCTCGCTATAATGTAGTTCGGATTCCACAATAAGCTGTGGGTCCCGTTGCTAGGTAACCAAATGGTTATTGGCCATGTAAAATAAATCTAATCCTTCGGGCCAGCCCTAGGAGAGCTGTTAATCAGCTCAGTGGTCTGGTTAAACTAAGGTATGCTTAACTTTTTACTTATAATGTACACACATTGTAATAAATGCTTGACACAAGTGAGTCTTATGTTAAATGAAAGAATCAGTCCACAGTTTGGGAAATCTAACACAGCCCCTACCTCCAAACAGCAATGTTCAAAGTCTTAATCGACAGGTCTCGAACCACAGAGTCTTCACCGAAGACTTTTAATAATGTTCAGTGTTGGTCTTCGAATAATCATTTGTGTGATAACTAATCCCTTCACACCATGAGACTCAACCCCAAAAAAATGCACGTACTAACTAATTAAGCGGAACCTGGACATTTCCGGCAAATGCACTCACAAAGTCTCGCCGCGAGGCAGAGAAGGTCCCACGTCTTGAGGATACCTGACATATACAGTTTTACTAACTAGGAAATGCACCAGACAGCAGCTAATCATCCTCTCACGATTCGTCACAGTGCCTTTAACCACTCATTAATCAAACATTTACTGTGTGTTGTAATTCATAAAGTACTTGTGACCTATAAGCTTTTCATTTATGTAAAATTTGTGAGAATATATCAAAGCAGAAAAGGGGGAGTGTTTTCAGAATAGAAGTGGACATCAAGATCTACATAAAACATTACAGGTGGTGTGATTTTCTTGGACAAATGCATTACTGAAATCTTGGTATTTGCTTTGTACAACAAATAGCACCAAAAATAGAAATATTGTCCCTTTTTTGAACTTTTGATGAAGAAGGTGGAAATATCGTGGATCTAAAGCCAAATTTAGCCAACTATTTCTTAGCGTATGCACCATCCCACCAATGACTTTCCTTTGACATTTGAAATTCATCTTGAACAGATGCTATACACACATTGTGTTCAAATTCCTGGATTTTCACAAGTAACCAGACCTATCTCAGAGTCCAATCAACTCTTTTCTTGGTCATATCCCAGCAGGTCACAGCATTTCAATGAAATTCATAAATAACATTTTGAAAATTTTGTGAAAATATAAACATTCAGGCAAAGAGGCACGTATCATTACACAGCCTGTGCCCAATTATAATAGAAAAAGGAATAAACAGTATTTTGTATTACTGCTAAAGAAAAAAGTGATGTAGACTACGGAGTACTCAATAAATTCCAGAACCTGGATATTACAAAGATAAATTTCATGTGTATTAGAAAACAAAGGATTTTAAGTACTGTACCCAAAACTAGTTTCACTAAGACTTAGAATATTCTTATCTGTACGAAGATGAACCCTTTCTTTAAGTTTATTGAAGCCCTGTTTTTTTATATGCTAGATTTGTTGAAAGATTGAATATGTCAATTTTGATTAACATTGGAAAATTGCGTAAATTTTTTGTAAGTGCACAGGCCATTGTGACTGGCCATAAAATTGCGTTTTCTTAACCCAGACCAGATTATACTAAAAAAGGACAAAGAACGAGGTTGGGTGAGCTGTAATTTGTAAAGAAGGAAGATCTCCCTCTTGAGGGGAGAGAAGATTATAGGGATCAAGAAAATGAGAAGAAAGAAAATTCCAATGCGTGTCAATGACAGGAAAGGAGCTGTCAACAATATCCACGTAGTAAATTTAGCAGTAATATGTTGTGAAGACTTCTAGGAAGAGGAACCTCCCTTAAGCTTACCTGTACAGTAGCCAACAGTAACCAACAGTACCAGTATAAAAGTAAGGGAGAAAATGTTATTGCAGAGAGGAGGAATATCAAGAAATGAGGTAAGATTGGATGAATTCAGTCCTATCAAGGGTGAAAACTAAATAAAGATTCCCCAAATAAAACCAGTGCTCCAAACATGGACAAATCACTTCAAATAAAACTCTGATAAACACGAAGAAGAAAAGGATTTGCGCATCTAAATGATATACTCGTATTGGACTATAAGGTCGTTATAGAGGTGTTTGGAGAAACACTACGAACCAGTATATTTATGGAGTGGAGAGGAAAAATGTAAGAAAGTATTGTAACAAAGAGTATAATAAGATAAGAGACAGAAAATACAATCAACAAAAAATTATAGGAAATGGAGAAAGAAGCAGTATTATTATGACTCATTCTTATTTCATAGTTGGAAAGGTCACTGATAGAAACTGGGAAAAGAGACATCCAGAAAAATAACCCTGAGGAACACGAACAGTGATAGGGGAAAGAATCAGATCTTATATGATGAAGAACAACTTGCTTTGTTAAATTCTCTGGTATGTTAGGCGGCAGCCTGCCTGGGAAAAACCTCCGGTCAAGGAGTACTTACAGTACATTTGACCTTTTATGACTTGTGTGGATCAATTGGTAACTACTTGGCCTCTCATTTGAAAGATCAGGGTCCAGTCCCCATGTGAGTCAGAAATTTATTAATGTGAAACATACTCATGTGTTCTTTAGTTTCATCATATTTATGTTGAGGTAAAATTCAAATGAAATGCTACCAGTTGACTCACCAATGGGTCGGGAAGATGGGTAAAATTCGGAAAGTGCAGGGCCCAGCAGCCTGTCCTGGAAAAACATCAGGTGCAGGAGCACTTAGCTTCCAACTTATTTTATAATGTGTATGGGCTAGTTGGTAATGTCTTGGCCTCTTATTTGAAGGACTGGGGTTTGGTCCCCATGTTAGTCAGAAATTTACTCCTGTGGAACACATGTTCATGTGTTCTTTAGCTCCATCATATTCACACTGAAGAGGCAACTCGAATGAAATGCTACCAATTGACTCAGTGCTGGGTCCGAAAGTTGGGTAAAATTTGCCTGTATGTTAGGCGGCAGCTTTCCCCAGAAAAGCCTCAGTTACAGGAGCACTTAAGTTCCAACTTCTTCCATGACCTGTGTGGGTCAGCTGGTAATGCCCCTGGCCTTTTGTTTGAATTAAATATATATATATATATATATATATATATATATATATATATATATATATATATAAATTCTGACTCACATCAGGATCGAACCCAAGTCTTTCAATTGAAAGGCAAGGGCACTGCCCACTAGGCCATACAAGTCATAAAAGAAGTTGCAACCTGAGTTCGATCCTGAGTTCGATCCTGATGTGAGTCGGAAATTTATTTCTGTTCCACACGTGATTGTGTGCTGATTATATATATATATATATATATATATATATATATATATATATATATATATATATATATATGTATGTATGTATGTATGTATATATACAGTATATGTACATATGTATATATATACATTATATATATAGATAAAATCCCCGAGGGAAAGGAAACACTGGAGTGCTGCGAGGCCTTTCGACTCTTTCGTCCTTTACTTAGCAGAGTGAAGAAATATAAAAGTAAAGTTTACAAAGAAATCTCATATAATTACAGATAGTGATTATAAAGGAAAAGTATGTACCTGGAATCCAACACAATTGAAGAATTAGTAGAACTGCCAAAACAGGGTTATATATTTAAGAGGTTTTACAAAGGATGAGGATCAACTGTTCAGAAGCAGGGATAGGACAATTAAAAGATTATACAAGGGTGTGACTGACCACCCAAAAAATATTAGTACAACAAAATAATTCTCTTTTTTGTAAACAGTAATCATTTTTGCAAGATGAACATTTTTACAAATAGAAAATTATGTTAAACATACGGATACATAGAAAATATACATAAGGTAACTAATTTGTAATTAAGTCAGTGATTTTATCTTTTAGGTCATTCTTGAACATTTTTCTAATACAGGAGTCCAAGCAATACATGCCAGGGCTAAGATTAAAATTACAGCTGGAAATAAGCTGGATAATAGCGAACTCCACTAGATTTCTTGAAGAGAAATCTTTCGATCTGGCAATCACTGTACTTTCAGTCCAATTTATCCTGTGAGAGTTTTCACTTAAATGAATGAATATAGCACATGATGTTTGTCCAGTTTTGACTGAATACTTATGTTGCTTAATACGTACACCTAAATCTTTGCTAGATTGGCCAATATGAAAAGAGGGGCAATCCAAACATGGAATTTTATATATTATGTTGTTGTTTTCTTTAGGGCTATTTTTTTTATTAACATTCTTTTTAGTGTGCTATTATAGGAAAAAACGAGATTGACCTTAAAAGGTTTTAACAATGATTTTATGTTTTCAAAACCACTAAAATAAGGCAAGCTAAGAATATTCTTAGGGGTTTCTTTCTCCATGTTACTTTCACTATAAAACTTTGTGGGCTTTATTATAACAAAAATCTAGTATATGTGAAGGATAACATAAATCTGTCCCTATTTTTCTTATGTATTCAGTTTCTTGATCCAAATATTGGGAACTGACAATACGCAAAGCTCGTAAAAACATAGAGGAAAAAATTGATATTTTGATGTTAAGGTAATGGCTAAATAAAAATGGACATAAGTTAAGTTGTTGGTTGGTTTCCAAGAAATACTGAATTTGCATTGAAATGGTTCTCTATGTATTAAAACATCTAAGAAAGGGAGGCAATTGTCTTTTTTTAATTCTAAAGTAAACTTAATGGATGGTACCTGGTTATTCAAATTAGAGAGTAAATCATTTACATCAGTACCAGCAGGCAAAACAGCTAAAATATCGTCAAGATACCTATACCACTTTAAAGAAGTATAAATGATATTAGGTAAATATCGTTTTTCAAAGAATTCCATGTACAATTTTGAGAGAATTGCTATATTCATTCATTTAAGTGAAAACTCTCACAGGATAAATTGGACTGAAAATTCAGCGATTGCCAGATCGAAAGATTTCCCTTCACTAAATCAATTGGAGTCCGCTATTATCCAGCTTACTTCCAGCTGTAATTTTAACCTTAGCCCTGGCATGTATTATTTGGACCCCTGTATTAGAAAAATGTTCAAGAATGACCTAAAAGATAAAATCACAAATTAGTTGACCTAATTACAAATTATTTGTTGCAAATATTATTATTGTTTACCTTATATATATTTTTTCTATGTATCCTTATGTTTAGTATAATTTTTATTTGTGAGCTTTCTTTTGTAAAAATGTTCATCTTGCACTCCAGTGTTGTTTCCTTCGTGGATTTTAAATATTATTATTGTTTACAAACAAGATAATTATTTTGTTGTACTAATATATATATTTTGGTAAGTCAAAAAGTTCCAGGAAAAATTCAATATACTCTTTATTTAAGGAAATTCAAACATCATTTTTCTACATATCTACCATCTAACTCTATCCTGTTTATAATCTTTTAATTCTATTCATGTTGAAACTGCATGTTTAGCAGCATCCAAAGACTCAAACCGGACTCTCTTAAGTGTTCCTTGAGTTTTGTATAGATCAGGACTAAAGGAGGATTTAACTTTTCCCTTGATGAATGTGCTGGAGCGTTATCATGATTTTCTGCAGTTCTCGACGTTTTTAGCCAATTTCTTCCTTTATAATTGTTTTTTGTCCCAATCAAAATCTTTGGAGTCCCAAAACACTGTTGTCATTTATATGGTAACCATTGCTTTGATTTTTTACTTTCTTCATATTGATGGATATCTCCAGTAACAATCCGGTCAAAAAACTCTGATTCATTTGATTCAATCTTTTAAAACTGCAAGAGAAAGTTCAGCTCTTTTGATGCAGTTGGTCTTCGCGCAACGCTTTTGGGACCCAACGTGCTGAAAGTTTACTCAAACCAAGATTTTCATTTAAAATTGAAAATGCGGAACCAAGAGTCATTAGCTATCATATCGATAGTAATCCGACGATCTTCATCCACTAGATTCTGCACCAAAGCCAACTTTCATTTTTGCAGTCGATGGTCTTCCCTCTCTTGGGTTGTCTTGAGGTCCTCCCTGACCATCCTTAAATCGCTTTATCCAATCATAAACAACTGATTTAGATGGAGAAGAATCTCCATAAACTTGTTTTAATTTTTCTGGTTTTGTTTATTTTATTTTATGGGTTCAGTTACTTTTCTGAAGCAGATGTTAACATACGGTAGCAAGAGGATGACTTCTATATGGATTACATCACAGATAATTGTTTACCAAGTATTTATACATCATTCAACAATTTTTCCTGGAACTTTTTACTTATATATATATATATATATATATATATATATATATATATATATATATATATATATATATATATATAATATATATAATATATACAATAGTGTGAATGGATAATTTGAAAGAATGCACATTTTTTATAAATTTTTGGGACTCATGTCTTATATGGGTTACCAGAAACATGTAAAGGAACTACACAGTTACGAACTGTATAGGAAATTTAAGACACTATCCAGTAATTTATACTGGCAAAGTTTGTTATATGATGTACTACCTCTCATAATTATGACAAACATATCTGAAACATTCTTATGATTTTGAAAATAGCTAGCATTATCGAAATTTTCCTAAAGTTTCAGTCTTGCCTGTTTTGACTTAGTGTTCTGTTTACGAACTCCAGGAAGAAAAGATAAACAGCAGTACGATTCATCATTTTGACTCATTGTAAGAAACTGGAAAACTCAGATTTTTAACCATGTTAACCTTGTGAGTTGAAGATATTAAATTGGTATTTCATAAAAAGTACTTCGTACAAGATGAAGGATTGGCTTTGGGTTCTCCATTGATTCTTCTTTTGAAGTGAAATGTAACGTTACCACAGTAAAAAAAAAAAAATAAGCAGGCAGAGAAAATTACCGATAAATTTAAAATCACTTGCCTGTACTATTTGAAAATTCTTGGAAATAATTACTAAACGAAACGCTTACTGCTGAGTGTTCGTGCCAGGTTTTTTTACTACAGAAGTCGGAAATTCACTAATTGGGTTATTAAGCCAATCAGCGAGGCGTATTAAGGACAAAATGAGAAAATGATAACAAGTTTCGTGATTTAATGAACCTTCTCTTCAATCAGCACAAGTGCCTCATTTTTTTTTTCCGGTTCTATGAAATGGTTCGAGCTGCGCGCAGAAATGGTGAGGGAGTGGGATTTTCGTTGCTGGTCCACAAAAACAGAAATTCGTCAAGGTTTTAGAGCCAACGTTAATTTCAAGTCAATCCATAAGCAAAGTTGAATGTTACATCAGGATCTGACGTGGCATTTTAATAAAGTTGACGACACTGCTTAGCACTTTATACTTTTTCTTTAGTTAACTCTAATATTATTATACTTAAAACATGATTATCACACATATAACAGCACACAAGGGAATATTTTATCACTGTCGATATTGCATTTCATCTGAAATAAAATGTTTACATTCATGTTTTAAAGGTTTGTAGAGAGAAAAAATAGTCATACAGCCAACCTGTTGTTTCAAGATCTGAGAGGTGAAGTTGTCAGTATTCGAGAATTTTGCTGAAAAATATTTATCATAAAATATATAAATCTTAAGGGCCCCTCTGGCGATACGACCGGCGGATCAGGTTCCGTTCTAACTCTGGAATCTGCGGTGCCCACAGACGTTCACTTTCGGATTCACTTCAGTTTTCCGAAACCTGGTAGAGTGAAGACATGTCCGCTTCACGCAGTGATGACGCTATAGACTGCGCTCTTGCAGCAGAAATTGGAAAACCTCAGTGAAAAAGGAGAGCCTGGATTAAACTGTGGTTGAAGAAGAGAAATTAACTATCTCACAATTGTTTATTTAATGAACTGAAACTTTACCCTGGTCGCTGGGTTAATAACCCGAGAATGGACGAGCAGACCAACATGGAATTATTATGTATGGTGTCCCCTCGTATAGAAATAAAAAGCACACTTGTATGAGACAACCAGTATCACTGTACGAGAGTGTGCTTGACACACTTCGCTTCCTCACCACAAGTCGTTCCTTGGGGCATGTAATCTCAGACTGTAATGCAATTATTCAAGTTATGTAACACGAGTTTACAAAGGTAAAGAGTAACTATTTTGTATACTCAGCATCTTGCATAGTCTAGTGGTATATACAGTACTTTAGTCTAGTACACAATAAGTCTATGATCTGTTAAAGCAGAATAGGCCCTGAAACCTATTTTTCTCTACCAAAGTAAGAGTACAGTTTTCAACTCTGTTGTACACAAAACTTTTAATTTCCATAAGAAGAATTTAAATATTATTAAAAATATCATAAGCTTTTACTTTATGTACGGAAAATAACAAAGTAATTTAGACAATACTACTAACACACACACACACACACACATATATATATATATATATATATATATATATATATATATATATATATATATATATATATGTGTGTGTGTGTGTGTGTGTGTGTGTGTTGTATCCTTCTCCTGTAATTTTCCAACTAATTTATCAATAATCCTCTTCGTTTTCCTGCGACGTTCAGTAACCTCTTCTCAGAACTCATCTGCTGACTGAACTGAAACTGAACTGAAACGGAAGCCTTGAACTTAGCAACAGTGGGTTGCGAGCTGGTAGGCGAGGCCGACAGACTCCGCCCATTTTTACTTCCGGTTCAGACAACCTGATCCGGCGATCGTATTGTCTATGGGGATTTATGCTATGGTGACGTGTTTTATATACAGATGGCGCATCTTGCCTATGAGACAAAACACTAACAACAGAAAAATGATGAGAAATATTTATAATGCAAGTCTTGTCACGAATTTTGTCACAGATGCTGGCAAAACGTTGAGTATTTTATAACAAAAGATCGTCTCCCCTTCCCTTCAGGGCCCCATAGACGATACGACTGGTGGATCAGGTTCCGTTCTAACTTAGGTATCCGCAGTTCCCATAGACGTTCAGATTCACTTCGTTTGCCGAAACTTGGTAAAGTGAAGACATGTCTGCTCCACTCGGTGATGCTGCTTATAGACTGCCATATCGCAGCAGAAATTGGAAAACCCCAGTGAAAAAGGAGAACGCAAGGATTGAGTATCTGATAGCTTTTTGGTTAAACGTTGTTGTCTTCAAAGTAATGGACTCTCCATTCATACACAATCAGACCGTACATTTACAAAGCCCAGACCAACTAGCATGAGACATCGAAGATTCTTCTTGTGTGGAAAGTTTCTTTTCAGCCTAAGATTCTTACGTATGAAGACCTTTGAGTGGAAGTATCTCCAAAGAATGTCATTATTTCTGTTGTTGATTTTTCTGATAGCAAGAGATCATGTACTGTGGTACCTGGAGCTGTTGATATGGCTAATGTGATATCACTGAGGATGACACTGGATGGTAGGTAATACTTTCAGCATTTAGCCTTCGAAAAACTAAGCTAACTATGGTACTCTGTCTCCATGATCTCCGAAAGACTCACAGTGAGGAAGATTGTTGGACTCCTTGCAACTGTTTCTGGCCTCTGGGTTTAGTTTGTCCCCTCACAGTTCATGGGAGGCTCCTGATCCAGCCTTAGCTTGAGACAAACATTGCATGAGACAAGTTTCTAGATGATGTCATTACACAGATAATCATTCAGCTTGTCTCGCAGTAACACGGTTTAGAGAAAATTTGTGCACCCAGTGAAGCCTTTTCATGATGAAAGGAGAACATGATATTACAGATGCCTTTCCTAGTGTCTACATACCCTGGGCTTTCTTCATCGGCATTGTTAGGGCCCCATGTCTGCTTATTAGTAGCGCCTGAGTAGCTCGTTTACCGATTCCTATGATAAGTAGTTAGAAGCTCATAGACTTCACCATTGAAATCACAGTATGTATACATGCACTTCTTGATTGAGTTGTTCAGTTGTGCAACGTCTGTGGAAACTCCCAAATAGCTCTGACTGAGTGCTGAGGTGGTTGTTGAAGTAAACCATGCTATAGAAATTGCCTACAATTTGAAGGAACCTGGCATCACCTTCTTTCTTATTCCCACTTTAAAGAACCATTTCAACTTTCCTACCAGAGACAGAGCCTAATTTAGCATGACAGCCCCATTGTTGCACTCAAGACGTTGCTAGATATGGATACCAAACTCCCAAGGACAAATTCGAGGAGATACCACCACCTTGGATATCATTTTCCTGGATACAATTGCAGGAACAACCATCCAAGCAGACCAGTGTCTTCCCTGTAGGAGCCCAGTATATATTGTTATTAAGCAAAGCAATCAAGAGTTGAGCCTTGCTGAGAAAGGATGAGTACTTTCCTGATTTGACTGCAGAAGGCAAAACTGGAACTTCGCACTATTCACCAGTTCTGCATGAACTATAAATGCACCCTGAGGAAGATGTTCATTTAGTATTCCTAGAAGCTCCAACTCCACTTTTAAGACATTCTTTTTTGCAGTATCAGGCATCATTGCAGGCTGCACAAGCACTATAGCAACGTAGTTTATATATATATTTATATATATATATATATATATATATATATATATATATATATATATATATATATATTATATATATATATATATATATATATATATATATATATATATATATATATATATATATTTATATATATACATATATACATACATATATTTTATATTATTTTCCATATATTACAACATTAAATATCAAATATCGTTTAATACCTAAGCTGACAATGCATGCAGCATACCTTGTACCCAACTGGAAGAAGTATTTATCAGTGTTAATTCCTTTTTGATGCATAAGGCATTCTCAAGGTATAGTGAGCTGGATATTAAACGATATTTGTGAAAAATATATTTTAATATAAATAATCACAAATGTACGAGTATAAATGATATGAGAGAGAGAGAGAGAGAGAGAGAGAGAGAGAGAGAGAGAGAGAGAGAGAGAGAGAGAGAGAGAAGGCATTCATATTGATACGAATTTACAGTATATTTGCCAGGGTGGCAGTACAAACATACTCTCCCACAGATGAAAATTTATTCACACTGATAAGAAAGAGTAGGAGCCATAAGCTGATTAGCGAAAATGTGTTTGACTTCCCATGTATTTGGCTTCAATCTTTGCCATGAAGCCAAGGTAAACTATCTGTATTACAATGGAATGTTACATTGCTGTTTAACTTTGAAGATAATTGATCAGCTTTCACCGAAAAGTATACATGACTTAAAGTCATAACTTAGCAAAGTCAGTAGTACCACTTACGCATGCCTCTGAATTCTCATGTATCATCCTTTTGCCTCCTCTGACTGTATATGTTTTTTTGGTAAGGTACATAGTATGTTAAAAATCTTACTAGTAATGATTTAAGTTTTTGGTTATGACATTTAAAACTATCCTCTTTTTCTTGAAATGAATGTAGGAAAAGAACGATCCAATGTTTGAGGTAAAACAGAATGGTGTCGATATTCCAGCAAGGAAAAGAAGACAAAAATTTGATTTGAAGTCCATTTATTTCTTGGAAGGGTCATCCTAATTCATATCTATAAAAATGAAGCATCTTTACTTAAGTTTCTTCAATATTAAAACTAATTCAGAGTATGTAGTTGCTTGGAATAAGTCGCATTCGTATCAGCGGTATAATATTTGCCTTTCATTTATTGGGCCATCAGCAACTTCATAACAACATTGCCACAAGTATTAAATCAGGTTCCCACATTCTGATTGAGAAAGGCGAGTTGTAAGCGCCATTAGGTACCTTTAAACGAGTCCCAAATTTCTGCAAACATTCTCATACAGGTGTCAGTGTCCGGCATACGATACAGGATGCAAACTGTTCCAGTAACACTGCAGTGTGGGAGCATGTCTGTACAACGCCAGAATCATTAAGAGATTAGTCAATTTTTCCCAGAGAGCCATAGCATGATACTGACGTTTGAACTGGTGAGAGGAAAGCTGATAGCTTCCCCCAGGGCTATGGCTGGATACTATATGGTCCTCTTAAGGTAGCATTCTTAAATCATGGCAAGACTGTCTAAAATTTATTAAATTATTTAAAATTAGCTTCACAGAAAATCGTAACAAGAAGCCGAGCAATCTTCTGTTAAGTGAATAGAAGCAAAGCCTCACTGTAACTGTTAAGGGTAATATTGCTCCACAGTCAAATTTAGTTTCAGTAGTGTTACTCTGACTTTATTAAAGAAGAGTAATGAGCATGAAAAGTGACAATTAGACCTTTTGAAGAAAACTATAATTACAATACCACTATATATGTCAAAAATGAAAATACATAAATGTTTTGTGAATAATGAAAATGCCCTGCATATGTTTTACACAAATTATTTTCCAAGTGGCCTTCGGTGTACAGAAGTTTTCATTTAAATGTAGGTAACTTTGAAAGTGCTAGGCTGGGGGTAGCGTTAACAGAACACAGTTTTGCACTTCAAACAAACCAAAGATATGTGTAAATAAATTTGCAAATAATTACTGAAGAAAAATTGTTACATTCCCACCACCATTTTCATTTTGCAATTTGATGGTCCACTACAAGACGAGATTCTCAGTTTTACTTTGCTTGGATAAAATCACGAACAACAATGATAATTTTTCTTTTCGTTTAGTAGCATGGAGAATTTCATCTTCTCGTGGATCACTTGTTTACATTACAATCGCTAGGAAAACAAACTAAAGAACAGCACCAAAAAAAAAAAAAACATGAAATTATTAGCTTCGTACATCAGCGAACACTTCGCTGTAAACGCTGATAAAAATAAGGAAATCAGCTGCATAAGCTGGCAGAGAGAGAAAAGTCTTGTAAGAAGATCGGTAATTTGAATAGATAAGTTGAAGCATAATTCCCCACCACCACCAATAAAAGAAGGCAAAAAGAGACGCCTCTTTGTATTGTTGAAGAACACTTGGTCTTTTTTGAAGTTTATATAAAGAAGAAAGGCATCTGGTTAGTGATGTGAGAAAAAGCAGCATGTGATTTCTTGAAGCTCCTTAGGTTTACTATTAACTGTAGGCGTTGACAAATTATTTTTTATACTTATTTAATTATTTGCTCAAAGTCTCTTGCAGACAAAATATTATTGATGAAGTGAGATTATTAATAAATACAGGTTCTGTACGAGGAAGTTGCTCGTTTGTAAACTTGTCTTGCCCTGGTATTCCTTTATTACCTCATACTATAAGACATATAACGTTTCCCTGCAGTTTGTGCAAATCTCTTCTCTTTCGGTATCTCTTCTCTCAAACTTTTCAGAATGTTGATATATATTTACAAACCATATTTACTGCTTCAAGTTCATGAACGACCATATAACTCAAAGGTAGCCATGTCAGTCACAGTTCTCATACCCATACAAAATTCTTAATGGAGGTACCAAGCATTTCAGGCCTTTCATTTTGTAGTACTTTTTTAACAAAACTTTCCTGATGAGTGATCGTGTCACTATAGTTTTGCAGTTATTTAAGAAGAAAGAATTCAGAGAAGGAACTATATTGATGGCTATTTGGTTATTGCTCAATAGTTACCTCCTTTTACCAAGTTGCTTTCTGTTTACAATGTAGTCTCTTTAAATTTTTCTTTAATTTTAATTTTCATCCAAGTATATTCGCGACTTATATTATCTGTGATTCTTCATTGATAGTTACATTCTTTTCAGCTGCGCAAACTAACCTTTTGAACACAGACTTTCAATGATTTTGAACTTTGCAACCACCATAGGCTTTACCCCAAACAGTACACGTAAACTTAACTGGCTCATGGTGTTATCCACAAAGTTTACAAACACAGAAGGACTTTCCTTCACCCCTGACCTTCATAGAGTTTTCGTGTGCTTTCTGGTCACTCAAAGAATTCTTTACATAACTGACTGCTACGTCATATACACTAGATTTCTTTTGTGTTTTTTGTAGCCTCAGATACCTGGTATACGAGGTATGTTCAATAAGTAATGAAAAAATGTCAGGCGAGACACTAAATATGATTTGATCAAAATACTACTTCATGGTGAAGTACACATACATATATTCTATAAAATGATAAACTGGCAACTTTCTATATTCGTAGGTCTGAGTGCAGCGGTGAACTTGGTGGAACCAGTCTGATCCGGTTTGCCGATCTGTGAACACTTGTCAAAATGCAGGGAAACATGGAGCAACGTTACGCCATCAAATTTTGTGTTAAACTTAAGAAAACCAAACAAGAAGCTTATGAAATGTTAAAGGAGACCTGTGGGGGTGAACAGATGAGCCAAGCAAGTTTCTATCGGTGGTTTAACAGATTTTCTGAAGGAAATGAACAGGTTGAGGATGAACCCAGACCTGGAGCACTCCCAGGGGCTCATTCACATTGAATGGGTTCCTCAGGGTCAAACCATCAATAAGGAATATTACCTTATTGTTCTGAAAAGGTTCAGGGAGAAGATGAGGAAGAAGAGGCCTCAGCAGTGGAGTAGTGGTCAGTGGTGGTTCCACCAGGACCATGCCACAAGTCAATGCTGGTGACCACCTGGATGGCCGACAGGGGAATGAAAGTGGTACAACACCCACCCTACAGCCCTGACCTAGCCCCTTGCGACTTCTTTCTGTTCCCACGCATGAAAGACAGCCTCAGGGGACCCAGATTCCAGTCAACAGAGGAGCTGAAAGAGGCATCGGAAAGTCACCTGAAGGGACTACTGAAAAAGGACTTTGAGAAGGTCTTCCAGGATTGGGAGAGATGCATGCAGAAGTGTGTAGTTACGAGAGGCAATTATTTTGAAGGAGACAAAGTTGTGTAAGCTTATGAAAATAAATAGTGTCTCTCCTGACATTTTCTCAGTACTTATTGAACATACCTCGTATTTCCACGGCTTTACTTAAATCCAAGTTATTTTTTCACATCAGCAATTCCTCCGACTTAACAGTATTAGAAAATATGATCTTGCCTCAGTACATTCTAACTCGCACTGCAAAATTCCAGTATTCAGCTTTGACTTGTAGTTCAATCAAAAAAGAATAGAAGGGTTCCGTGTTTGCCATAATCTAAATAACAGCAACATTTCATTAGTTTCCGCATAGCACTATTCTTTTAGGTTGCTGAGAATCACATCTGGATCACCTTTGTCCAAAGGACCAAGCACTGGTGGAAGCCTCAAAGATGCATGTGCCATTTTGCTTTTTTTCCACTCTACTGATCTTCAGAATATGTTTTCGGTTGACTAAGAGTAACAGTTCACCACATTCATGTTGATGATTGACTTGAGACAGGTGGAATACTGCAGCTGAACACTGAATATATAGGTAGAAAGAAACGAAATGAAGGTAAACAACATAGCCGCTTTCCTGATAGTTATATGGTCCAGTAGTCTTTCGAAACACCTGTTACAGCGTAAAAAGAGATAACCATTGAGCAATAAGCTAATAGTAATCAGCAGTTTATGAGCGCATTCCTCTTTCATTGACGATCGTTCATATTTCTTTATTTTCTTTTTGCTACATTTTATATTTCTTACCTTTCCCAGATTTTATTAATTCCATATTTTGCACGCTAGGAATATGATGGTTTTTGTTTTCAAGATATTTATATATAAAATTTGCTAAGTTTTTGCAAAGTTTAATGGAGAAACTGACACATGAAAAATTATTAAACTTATTTTTGTATTTACTTCTGAGTACTAGAAGTCAAATCAAAGTGCAATGGTCAGTCAAGGTTTCAGGTAGTTTCGAATTTTAGTTCTTAAACTGATATAAAAGAGCGATTTTGCTCAAGAAGTCGTAGAATTGGCAAGAGAACAATTGTGACTGATGGTGGTTAGATTTGGAAGAAATTCGAAATAGTAAAACCAGGCCAATATTGATTCCTGTTATTCAGGAACCTGTAGCTATTGATGAAAGCTACTTTGCTCTTTCGCGCTTGTTGTGTGAGTTTTTGTTTTACTTGTCAATGCTGTCGATATCCTTGCTGCCTCTTAGGCTTGCTACAATTAGGGTAAAATCCGCTTACACAAGCTCTGAAAGGATTTTTTTTATATTTTCTTTCTAAATATTTATCTTCAGTCTCATTCTTGGGTGTTATGAAAGTCCTCTTTTTCCATCAAATCTGCTGGCTGCAAAAGAAGTATTAATTGTCTTAGAGTATTTCTGACCAAAATAAAGTCAGGTTGATTTAATTGAAGATATAACCGAGTTCTTATATTAAATTTCAAACCAATGATTTCACATGACAGACTTGTTGTACCAAGGTACATCAGTTTGATCAAATGAGAATTCATATTAGAAGTAAACAAAATGCGACTGGTTACCGGTCTAATCTTTTGTGGTGAGATTATACAGGAGAGGAGATTAAGGGCAGACAACATTTGGTGGAGGTGTCGCAGCTGAGGAATAAAAGGTGAAGTTTAGTTTCATCATGTGCATTATGCTTTCCTTCTCAAAAATTTCAGACATAATGCAACTAGTTTGTTTTAAGAGGACAAATCGTATACAGTCCTGATTTGACAGAGACTGTGTGAATTATTACAATATGAGAACTTAGAAAGAACGATGACATAGTGACACTGGCTCAAGGAACAAGGAATATGATATATATATATATATATATATATATATATATATATATATATATATATATATATATATATATATATATATATATATACGTAGCGTATGTGTGTTTGCATCTACAAAGGAAGCATTACAAATAGCAAGAAGATTAATCAGCGCAAATCCCCTTCACAACTATACACAATAATGTTAATATTAGTTTTGCCTTTTAAAAGAATCTTCAGATGACTGTATCCTGCTATTTGTACCATGCAATGTGAAAAAATGGTGTCTTTCACAGATCAGTTGTTTCATACAACCTAACTGTAATGGAAATCAAATGCTTTTGCCATTCCTTCTAGTTTCCTAAGATTTCCAAAAGTTATGATCTGTTTTGGATGTTTTAAGTGTCATTGATTTTAGCAGCCATCATCCCTCCAATAAAAGTTTCCTAAGGGCATATTTATGTGCTTAATGATAACCCAATATGCCCAGTTAAAAAATGGTTTTCAACTGAAAACCTCCTCTGTTACCATAATGAAGAGGTCGTCTTTGTTTGACAGTCTCACCTTGGTTGGAGACAATGCAAGAAGAATTGCAACTTGGGGCGTTAGGAAGCCTAACAGTGACTTGCTGGATGCAAGAAGAGTTCAGTATTATGGATCCGCAGCTCAGAGACGAGTGGCAGAGGTATAAGGTTCTGAAAAACGAAGGAATGATTAGATTTCAGACATTTTCTATATCCTTTACAGGAACTTTGTTCTTAAAATATTAGCAGTGGCTTATTCTGAAGGATTGGAAAGGATTTTAAAATGCAGTATGAAAATTTTGTGAAATAATTTGATATCAGTGAAAGCTATAAATTTAAGCAGTTGTCCGTGATTCAGTGTTGCTCATCAGTTAAACCTCGAATTTTGTTCTCTGTGGCTTTTTCCATTCTTTTTATTCCTTGACAAAACCTTAAAGGTGTGTTCATATGTCAGGAAAGTTTCTTTATGGCCAACTAGGTTAGGCTATGAATGGTTTTGTTTTGGTATTCTCATGAAGAATCATTATAGAATACTTTGCTATTCGTTCGGACATTATTTAGGAATACTGTAATAAAAAGCTTATTCACAATTCTCATAGACTAGATCTCTGACATTATAATATTCTCTCCAAAGTACAATACTTGTGTCACTTTTATCTTAGAAAATACGAGTTTAGAACATTAGTATTACGTTTTCCACAAGTATCGTGTGTCTATAAATTAGAAAATAAAAGGTGAGGGGAAAATATAGTCATTCATAATACTACTCTCATCAGTGGTGACAATATCACTGAATTAATGATGACATATTTCGTCCTTAGATTTTGTAAATTTAAAACATGTTTGGTTCACACAGCATTTTTCAGCTACATGCCATTTACCCTTAACTTAGAATTCTTAGTTAATCTTTTATTGCGTCCCTTTTGGCAATTTGTTTTTCGTTCTATTCATAAATTGACTTTCCTAAAAAAAATGCTGCCTGCAGTTGCAACCTGTTATCTGCTTCCCATAGCGTGTGTTGCTGGTTACATTATATTACCTGTGTTGTATGCATAACAATCACAATTATGAATTCTGGTTATCCGAAAGGTGAGATTGTCCTCGAAGAAATACATTTTTCATAAGATAATTAAGATTACCGCATAGATAAACCTAATACAGTTACTTACATTATTTGGACATTTGTGAATGCAACCAAATCTATGCTTCCACCTTGATTAAAATTGACGCAAGAGTCGCCTGTGATCGTTATTGCTCGGTATGTCTCTGGATCGTGTATTATGGAGGAGTCAAAACTTTCCTGAAAATCAAAATCTAAAGATATAGTTTTGCATTAAATCATAGATGATTATAGTTCCTAGCCTTGATATTTTCCTTTATGTAAATTTATATTCGGACATTGAAACCCTCTTCAATTCCAGCTACGAGAATGCATCTACTTTATATATATATATATATATATATATATATATATATATATATATATATATATATATATATATATATATATATATATGTATATATATATATATATATATCTATATATATATATATATATATATATATATATATATATATATATATATATATATATATAAATGTCCTTGTGTGTGTGTACGAAAATATCTGTAATTTCTTTTAATTGAGAACAGTTCCAATAATGATTTTTATGTATTTCCATCTATAACAAGAGCATGAAAATGCCTATTTCATCACCTCATCATTACAAATGGGATTTTAGATTCCAAATGGGAAAGGAATACGTACTTCCAGAATGGTAAGATGTCTAAATCCATTGCATGATTTTGCGAGATGTGCAGTGTCCTTCTGATGGCCATTTTCTATGGAAAGTCTTCTCCCTGATCCACTTATGAGGGATTGGAAATATGCACAGATATCGAAACCTGATTGTAATGGACAGAACTGAAAAGTAAAGTTCCTCATTAGTCTATGGGAAGTCACAGAGGCTTGAAGATAAAGAATGAAAGTCTTCACTTGGAGATGGACCTTCAGATTTTATATTTAAAGATATTATTCCAAACATTATCACTGTTGTATCATTTGTTTTTTTATGATATTAAGGTTGAAATTTTAAAGCATAATACAAAAACTATGAGAACTATTGTGAAATCTTGACATAGTGAACGTCAGTAAAATTTTGGCTGACACTCTAGCAGAGACAGTAAAAGTACTCTTCATGATTCAATAGATTGTTGTGTATCATTAGTGACTGAATGTATCTTGGTTAAAAATACAGTGTTTTAGTAAGAAGAAAAATTGCTTCCAGTGAAAGAAAAATCTTTCATGAAATGTAGAGATGTCTCAGAGATAGAAGTAAGGAAAATCACCAACACACAGTGTTTAAAGGAAGCCCTGAAGATTATAGCTAAATTAGTCCCTTTAGTAGATAGGTGACGTCACCGATTAAATTTTGTGACCACAATATCCTTCCGATCCTGGTCAACTTTACTCTTGCAATATCAGTGGCTGTAATGGTAAGCAAACTTGGGAGCAAGTCTTATGTGGAATCGACGGGGGTAAGGGAGAGAAAATGTCTTCGTCAGCTCAGTCAAGGGAAAGAAAAGCCTTGTACATATGGGGGAGATACTTAAAGTAGACTTTAGTATCTCATAACGCAATCCTCAATTCTTTAAAAGTTTTGACTGTTAAGGAATCAGTAATGGTGGGAGATGGATAAAGGGGCCGAGAAACGGTCTTCAGCTCACGAGAAAACAATAGATCTAAGGGGAGTTTACAAGAAGCATATTTTAGTAAGTCAAAATAAAAATTGGTGATAAGAAACTGATGACTTACTACAGCAACGATGTAATCAGCGACTGGATAAGTGGGAAGTGTGATATGTGTAGCCGGGTTTAGGCAGTTAACATACCCTTTCACATACTGTTGATATCCAAAAGAATACGTTGCAAGATTCATAGTGCAGTTGGTGCAAGGGAAACTGAAGTAGATATAGAGTTTTGTTTGCCTAGGGAAAGAGAGAAAAGTAGTTACAGTATTTTTTTTATTCACGTGTACATTGAAGTTTATTGTTCTTCATATTGTGAAAAAGTATGCAGATAAATAATTGCTTATTGTCTGTATTTATAATGTTAACGGCAATTTTAAACTTATATCTCTTCCTGATATTATCTTTTGAGGAATATGAATGGAGTTTGTAATAGAATTTCTGTCGTTCATATTACAATGTTTCTCAAAATAGTCTACGTTTTTACGAGACACTTTTATTGCAGTATATTGATGCAAAATATGTTGTCCTACATTTAGACATTGACCGAAGCTGTGTATGGTCACATGCGGACAAAAAAAAGTAGAGAAGTTTGTATCATACTGGAACCTTCAAGTGAAAAAAGCTGCTTATTACATTAGCCTTCTTCATCATACTTACGAGAAGTCATGTACAGCAAAGAACTGCAGGTTACATGTTTGACAGAAACTGCATATGAGACATATCCCACCATTCGACGTCTAAAAAGAGGAATATTTTGTCGTAAGAGAGTTGCGTTGAAAAGCTTAGTATGAAATCCTGTTTGAAAAAACATGATTTTATAAAAAGTACTGAAGGCAAATTTTATTGATATATCTCCTATCGAAAATCCATAATCCAAAGGAAAGTAGGTTTTAAGGCACCTCTACCAAATATTCTGGGCACACAAGAAAGGTGATCTGGATCGAAACCCATAACACATTATTAGTTTCAAGGAAAAATCTTAAACATGTTGGTTTCAGATATTTTACAATGAGCAGCATATTTCGCTGTAAAAGAAAACATAAGAGATAAATTTTTGAACTTGAGAATGAGTTAGGAGCAGCCATTAACGAATACACATTTTTATCATGAATTTATGCTGGAGCTAGTAAGTGGATACCGATATATTTTCATTCCAATGGTGGTAATAATGGTTATTAATTTCACCAGTACATAAAAACCTATAACCAACTGACATGCAGTGTGTTCATTCAAGTTCCTTCGAAGTCACTGGCTTTTAAAATCTCATGTTGACGAATGACGAGGACCTACAAATACTGCAATTACTAACATGTTGTTCGTAACTTTAGTATTGATCTTCTCTAAAGTTTGCAGTGCCAGTTTTTTTTTTTTTTTTTAAGAAACTAAACGGTCTACAGGATTTTTACGTCGGTTGCTATTAGAAAATCCTTAGTTGTTAATGTTATGTTTCAAAAGTGCTCTTATTTTCTTGAATTGTTAGAAATCACAAATTATGGATTCTTTGAGTATTTTAATGTGTCATAACTCGCTAACTCCCCACAAAAGGATAAAGTTTAAGCCATCTTATTAAACAGTTACTAATAAAGAGCGTGAGGTTTCTGATTCCTTCAGATCGCAAAGAATGTCTTTGAGATTTTTGGTTATAGCAAGCTTTGATGAGAAAACTTTAGGAAAGATCTGTGCTGTTATGTTAGAAGCCACTGACAACTTACGTTTGTACACTGGCAGTAACTATATCCAGGCAGCAAGTCAGCACAAGCTGAAATGTACATAAATATTTACATTATAATTATGATTGTAGGTTTGGTAGATTCTGTAGACTAACCAAACATGATAAAACAATTGGCACATTGTTAAATAACAGCATATACTTGCAAGGTTTTGTCATTATAAGCATATAAAAGGTGGTTACGTTTGATTGTTTTATTTTCCACCGGATTTTGATTATTATTCAGTGTAATAAAGCTAACATTCTGATGAATATCTACTTTCCTCTTGTATCATTAGAAACAAAAGCACTATTAACTTCACATTAACATTTGTGCAATCATATTCACAATATCCAGTTCATATCATATATGTAGTCAAGACCCAGAATGATAAGAAAACAAAGTTTTTAATATTTTTTATCGTGTTAACCTGTTTCCATAATCATTAAAGAAGGTTAGTCCTCTATTTCCAAAAGATATGCCAAATTACCTATTTCAGATATCCATTACAGATGTGAGTTAGTGATCTACAGGCTACGATCAAAAATTAAGGTCCAAAGGGAGACAGGTGTCTGAAGTATGTTCTCTCTTTTACTTACAGCGAACAACTCGTTTGACAGGAGGTGCCGTTGGTATGATATCACAGCAAGTTAGAGTACGTGTTGTGGTGGTGGTTGTAGTTGCAGTTGTGGTGGTTGTAGATGTGGATGTGGTGTTCATTGCTGGAAAAATGGGGGATCTTAAGAGACAAAGGTATTTATTTTTCGTTGTCTGTTTGCTTAATCACTGATATTAATCATTCTTACTTGGGTTGAGTTCTTATGGAAAGTCCTGTAACATGAAGTAAATCCGCTACGGCTATGTACATTGCAGAGCAAAATGTTTACAAATATTTTGTATGCATTTAAGCAATTTGGTAACTGAATATTTGCTCGTCCTGTCTTTTCCAGAGCCAAAGTTGGGGTAAGCAATATTTTTATTTTGTTTGCTGTCTGTAAACCCTCTTTATATGCTATGATACTCCTTGTGCCATTTTCCATAAGAATATTACTGACATTCCCATTTGAGAAAAAAAAATTCATCCCTTAAATTATAGATAAATTTGGTATGCTATTTTTACTGCACTTGATAACTGAATATTCATATTGTATAGAATTTTAGTTCAATCACCATAAAGTGCTGACGACTGACGTCAGTTATTTAAGAACTGGTTTACAAGTAACTTTCTTGAATACCAGTTCATTTCATGGTATTGATAATTTTGTTTATTTTAAAGAAAGCAAGCTACTTTTATTGATCCTTATTGAAGTTTATTTGAGAAATATTTTCTATAGATTAGTGGGAAACCATTTGCTTACAATTTGTGTGATGCAGAGAAGAATAACCTAAGCCCTCACAATGATTAAAAGCAAGTTACTAGTGGACAGTATGTAAAAAGGCATTTAAAACTCACAAAACAAATACTGAACTTACGAATTGGAGTAATCTCACAGCAGAATCCAGGCTTTCTTATTGACGGGTTGGTTATAAACGCCAAATAGACGTTATTAAAGTATGTGACATTTAATCCAGGATGTCCTCCGCAAAGCCTTTAAGCATAAGAAACAAAAATAAATTTCAGGCTGAAGCACATTCCAAATTTAGTACATTGAGATTATTCAAGTTTCAAACCATAATTACGTGTGATAACTGCTCTCATTTTTCTTTCAGTGTCAAAATAAGCAAATATTTCCTATCTCATCAACAAATACCTTCAGAAAGTATAACAGTACTGCCTTCGGCCAGTCATTAACACATCATCAGGTATTGCTCCGTTGTGATCACATGTTGGCATAGTTCAAAGATGGCTAACTAGGTTGATGGCTGACCACCTTTGATTGCTTGCTTATTTGTAAGTTATTCTGGGAATAATGGTCATGGCATGGGATTGTGAAAATGAAAGTAATTTTCATTCTGATAGAAGAAAGTGGCCAGTGTGATAACTCAGGGACACAGCAGTATGTGAAGGGTTAGTTTTGGATGTATACCTACATTCCGCAGTTAAATGCGGTTTGTCCAGTGACCTTGGAGTGAATTGTTAACTTTGTGTGTTCTTTCTGCTATGAATGATGCTATTCCTTATTCTGTTATTCCGCGTGTTTGTGGTTTTACAACTCCCAAACGTCTGATTTCCGACGCTAATGAATATCAAACCCATTGAAATCACCACCTAAACATCAGCCTCTTTACCACTGTTATAGTAAAGTGGACCACTGTTGTAGCAACTGTAGGCAGTTGAGTTTTGGGAATGTCTCCATTAATCTTAAGTGTTTCCAAAATTTATGGAAATATTGAGAAGCTCGAATAATCTATTTTAGTTTCAAAATAAAGGTATAAGGATTTTTCTAACTGTAAGAATAAGGTTTTCAGGGGTTATGACTTATAGCATCATTAAGGTAACGGAAATCTGCAAAGCAATAAAGTCAGTTTCGGTTATCCTTGACAGATGATTGCAATATGAAAATTCATATTTTTACTTCAGGAACATATTAAGAAAAAGAGGACTTCTTTATGCTTTTGGAATAATTTTAAACTCATTGGCTTGTGTGCTAGGTACACTTAAACGAGCTAAATGGGAGGGGATATAGCTTTCCTATATTTGTGGTACATGATTGTAGGTAAGAAAAAATATTTTTTGTGCTCAGCAGCTTCATGTCCTTCCCATATTATGGCTTGGGATCAGGCTCGTCTTCCATTCCACCACGACTAACAGGTGATGATAGATTGGCTACTGGCCCTAAGGAAAAGGATGAACTACTTCATCAAGCTTTTGAAGCTAAGCAATGAACTGAGAATGTCCCTCTCCGTGTTACTTCTCGCCTTTACTTGTCATCCTGAACCTATTCTTACAAAATGTGCATTTTGCTGTAGATATGTTAAGAAAAATCTTGATAATCTTTATAGCTAGGGTGGAGATGATCCTGATGGTTTCTTCCCTGTTCCACAGAGAGTCATAAATGCAGACTGCAGTAGCTCCAGGCCAGTTTCTATTTTCTATGTTCTCCAAAGTTATTGAAAAACTTTTATTTAAGCCACAATACAAGTATGTGGAATCCAAAGTATTGTTAGCTTATAGTCGATATGCATATAGGAAGCAGTTAGGCATCTGCAATACTCTTAGATTTCACGTACCACTTCAAAGAGAACCTTGGTAAGGGTTTAGAGTGTAGACAAAAATAGATTTTAGTGCTACTTTCTATTTAGCAAAACATAAGACACTTATTTATAAACTTCAGAATCTTTGAGTGGGTGGATATGTTTTAGGATTCCTTCAAGATTTCCTTACAGGTAGGCAACAGAGAGTTGTTGTGGGATCTTTAACGAATCTAGACCTTTTGTGTCTGGAATTCCACAATGTAGTGTTTTGGTCCGCTGTTATTTATAATATATACAAGTGATATGGTTATTGGCCTGGAAAATAAAATTGTTCAGTATACCGATGATGTAATACTTGTGGGTATAGTATATTCTTCACTAATGAAAAATGAAGCTGACCTTAGTCTCATTCGGGACATGGAGTGGATTAGTGAATGTTGCAGCCAGTGTGGTATAAGACTGAACTTAAGTAAAACAAAAATATTGTTAATGAGTAGATCTCATACTGATTTTTCACCCCATTCTCCCCTTCAGGTGGAAGGGGCTCTGCTGAATGAGAGTGAAGCTTTAAATATAATTGGTGTAACTTTTTGACTAACATCTTACTTTTAAGGAACAAGCAATGAAAGTTTCAGCAAATGCTGCAGGAAAGTTAGGCATTGTACGATCTTGCTAAGATGAATGGTTTGTTAAGCGATGCCAGTAAAAACGAACCTCTGTTATCTAACCCATCAAAGAGAGTACGCGAATCCTCATATATACATACATACATACTTACATGCATATATATATACATACATACATACATACATACATACATACATACATACATACATACATACATACATACATACATACATACATACATAATGTATGTATGTATGTATGTATGTATGTATGTATGTATGTATGTATGTATGTATGTATGTATGTATGTATGTATGTGTTATGGCAATATAATCACTGTAACCTGTTTTAGGTCATTTGTCCTTCCTTTACTAGAATACTGTTCTCCCATGTGGATGTCTGATTTAACATGAGGTTCTTTTAGATAGAGTGGTTCATGGTGGCAGGTTTCTCTTTCCTAACAGTAGCAGATATGACTTGAGCCATCGATTGGTGATCTCTTGTTAGTCAGTTTCTCACAAGTTATATTTTAAGAGATATTTCTCATTCACATTTGATCCCTAATCATCTTTTCCTGCCCGAAAGCAACCAGAATTTCTGAACAGCATCATCAATATGTAGTAAATGTGGCTCGCTTCTCAGTTATAAAGGCTCTTTATTCCTCACACTGTTGGATGTGGAACTGTCTCCCTGAGGATGCTGTGTAACTGGAACATCAAAAGATCAAGCGAAAATGCAATGCATTATTACCCTAAAACAATTTTACTTGTATTTTAATATTTTACATTGTTATGTTTATTTCTTGATTTTTTTTTTTTTCAATAACTGATCTCTTCTCTCTCTATTTCTTATTACCTGCTGTTACTTCTTTTAATTGAACACATATTATTCGAAGCTTGAATTTTAAGTCATTGACCAATGTGGGCTTGTTCCATATGAATAAGGTTCCTCTTCTGAATAATAATAATAGAAATCTACATCAAGTCAGCTCTTACTGCAAAATCTAATCAACTCATTCTTGTCAATAGCCCATGGCTCCATAGTAGTTTGCTGAAATCCACAAATGAAATTTTTAAAAGTTTTGGAAACGGATAGACAGGAAACAATCATGTATGTGTGAATACATAACTTCTGTCTAATTTTGTTAGAAAAATAATAAATTATTATATCTGACATAGCAAGAGTAATTGGTATAGACTGCAGTGTAGTGAAACAAGTCCAGAACTTAGATGTCATACAGAAAATTTTGTACTTGTTTAAAAAAATTTACTTTATACACTTTACCCAAAATTAGTTTCCCGAAGTTTGGAATAAAAACTCATTTCTTTACAAAGATAAGCTCATTTTTTAGAATTATTAAAGCTCTTGTTTATATCAGCATATGTGCAAACTCAAGTAGTCTTTTCTTTTACTATACGAGTTTGCATTCTAGTAGAAAAGATTATTACTTAAGATTATCAAAGCTCTTGTTTATATCAGCATGTGTACGAGCTCAAGTAGTCATCTCTTTTAGTGATCTCTTTTACTAAACGAGTTTACATTCTAGTTGAGAAGTCAATGGAGTCTGCTTAACTTATAGCTTCGTAGCTTGAGTATCCTTCCTTAAAGAAGGAAGACGTCTCTCCAAAGGGGACAGAAATGATATAAGGATCAAGGAAACAGAAACTGAGAGAATATTCCAAAGTCTGTTGGTGAAAGAAAATGAGCAGCCACTTATTGTGTCACATAGTAAATTTTGTGAACAGTAACCAAAATAGTACCAATACAAAAGTGAGATAGAGAGCATTTTTGCAAGGAGAAGGAGGATATCAAGAAATGAGGTGAGATTGGGCCAATTCAGTTATATAGAGGGCACAGTTATATTAAGCTTTCCTATATGAAACCTGTGCTCCATACAGAGGCAATAAAGTCCAAATTTAGCTTTCATAATTGTGATGTCGAAAGGAATTTGATGCATCTAAACAACGCGCCGAGTTTTTTAGAAGTAGAATTAGCCATTTCAACTTTGAGATTATTCCTTGGTGTGTTGAAGGAACCAAGAACCAAAATATTCATAAAATAGAGAGGAAATATATAACAGAATCTGTATAATGAAAAATAGAATAAGAGAGAGATAGAAAAATAAAATCAACAGGAAATAGCTAGGAAGTGGAAGAAGCCGACTGAGTTCTGAATCACAATTTTTTAATGATTGAAAAGGTCTTTGATAAAAACAAGGAAAATAGAAATTGAGACAAAGTAGCCCTGATGGCAGATGAAAATAGGGAGAAGAGAAATTGAGAGAAAGTATCCCTGAGGGAAGGAAGAAAACAACATGCATGAAATGGTTAAATAAAAAACAAGAAATAATCTCACAGGTGGAGGAAGTATAGCCATAAGAGTGAAGTTTTGATAGAGAACATAAAGGTAGAATTTCTAACGTCAAAAAAATGTCAAGAGAAATGACAAATGATTTACAGAAGTCAAATTAAAAAAAGCAGAGATAACATCGTGCAGAGAAGAAAGATCACATGTAGAACATTTCCTAAGGAATAAGATTTTGAAGGAGTTAACTTTCCAAGCTTTGAGAATATGAAACCCCTACAGATCTTATGCAGAGAGAGTATTAGGAGGACATAAAAACAAGAGAGCACGTGATAAGGGGCTAAAGTTACTGAGAACAAAATTATCTGCAAAACAAGAACTGCTGAGTGACGCATTTCCTAAAACATGCAAGCTATACATCCACCAGGACAGACTGAGAGGGTAACTTTATGGACAAAGAACCAAATGTTTTCGCAAAAGATGAGATCAAAATATCACAAATCATCATCGCACAAAGGAAAACCTCCTAAAAAGTACTGTACTTCAGCAATTCTTAAGTGTGAACCACGTGTGACAGCAGAAGAGACACTAGGAATAACTTGGCAGTATTGCAGTCCCTCTGTCATTGAAACCAAAGGTATAATCATTTGTTCTTGACTAATCTCACCTGATAATCCGTGTAGGCGGGGGCGAGTAAATGACAACCCGATCCTTGAAGCATTGAAAACTCCTTTGTATTCTGAAGTACGAACAGTTTATTTGAAGGCCTGCTACTGATGGACCCTGCAGAGAATATGAAAAACAGTGCATCAGAAAGTCAGATAATAAGAGCTGGTTCCCAAAGTAGGCCAAAAGACATTGGTTGAAGAATTTATTAATTTTCTTTTTCACAGTGGAGATCTGCAGCAAAATAAAGTTCAATTTTGTTCTGTGAGGTGAAGGGGTTGGAAATATGCATCAGACTAATGTAAGTGCAGAGGACATTGTCACGTTCTCTTTTCAAGGCAGTAAGGTTTATTATGGTGACTAATCTGGAAAATTTCCACTTTTTACATTTGGCACAACCTTCATTGAGTCACCTGTTTTTATCATCCACAGGTTGACTAATAGATGGATGTCCGTGGATCAGATAAAAAAAAAAGGACTAGAATGATGCTGCTGGCAATTTTTATATTCTATTTTGTTCTGAAATTCTTGTGTCTGATTTGTGAAATATTTAAGAACTATTGATTCCAAGTTTAAGAAGTCCATTTTAGTTCTAAGGGGCGGTCGATATGCTCTGTATACTAAAGAGGGTTTCACCACCTCTCATAAGCGACTGTGTGAGTGTGGATGTCATGAAACACAGGTGGTTAAAATGTGTGGGAGACTATTACATCTCTATGTTTTGCTACCTATAGGAACTCGGATTCAGATGACTCTATGTATGGCTACTTGTTTATCAAAATGGTAGCAGTTCATTTTCGTTCGTAGTTACAATGCTCATCACACTGAATGGCTGAGGTCAGTTGATGCCAAAGATAATCATGGAGTTGCTGCTTTAGGTTTGTGTTCTATTTCTGATTGTAAGCAGTTAATAAATGAACCCAGACATCAATGTGGCAACTGTCATGACCGTGTTTTCACAGATATTACAAGTGATTGTATCTTCTGGGGTAAGTACGTCAGTGGGCTTATCTGATCATAGTTTCATTAAGGTTAATTTGGAGGCGGATCAGGTTGCTCATGATGTTAGATTTTTAAGAAAGGTATACTTGAATTACCAAGCCAGTTGGACTGTATTCACCAAGATTTTATTGAGCACAGGTGGAGCAGTATTTTAAGCAGTCCAAATAATGTTGCGTAATTAAATGATCACTGTAAGACTATGATCGAGCGAAAAATTCCTTCTAAAATCTTCAAATTCCATCTTAAAGGTAAGCTATGGTTACATTCAAGCTTATTTATAGAGGAACAATCTATTAGACTTTTTGGGGTGTAATTTCATTATGCTTAGAAGTCAAGCTGTGGTTGTCTGTGAGAGATCTGAAAGAACTTATTATGAAGGTGTGAAGGATCTTTCTCCCCAGTGTTGGTGACCATAATTGGTGGTCTACCCTTAAGTCATCTCTCTTTGAAGTTCATTGTAGCATGCCTCCCCTTGTAGTAGGTGATAGAACTGCTGTATATTGCCCTAAACAGAAGGCATAACTTTTGGCTCAAGTCTTTGTGAACAGAAAGTTTAGTGAGTCCTTGGTGTTGCCTCAGCCATGCTCTCCAGAACCTAGATAGTGATCGATGGCTTTCAGATTTAGTGAAGTCAGAACTTTGTTTCTGGGCTTGACAGTTATGGAGGCATAGGCCTTAATGGAATCTTTCCCATCTTTTTTAAAATCATTGCTGATTTCATTGCTGCTAAGATTACTATTTTTCGAAAGGTCATTGGACTTGCAATTTTTCGTCCTGTTTGGAGGAAAAGAAACATTGCTGCATTACATAAGGGACTAAGTCCATCCTCATGCCCCTGAGAAATAGGCCAATTTTTATTTATCCCTGTTATATGTAAAGTTTTTGAGAGACCGCTCTCTAAGCATCCGTGTAGACATGTTGAAGGTAATAACCCGCTACCAGCATTGTAATATGGGTTTTATAATGCACTCTTGTCGATGCCTACTGTCTTGCAGAGTGCTCTTGATGAGATTGCAGATGCACACACAATCAGTTTAGTCTTTTGTGCAGACTTCGACTGTGTGAATCATGAAGCAGTTATGTACAAGCTTAGAATATTTGAAATTGGTGGATCTTTTATAAATATTTTAAGTGAATTTTTAATATGGCAAACCAGAGGGTCAGTGGTGAGGACCCTTACAGTAGCTTTAGTAATGTCATGTCAGGTGTTCCTCAAGGTATTTTTCATGAACCTCTGTTGTTTATGTACACTAGTGACACTTGACAATGTCTGGAGAACAAAATGATTGCATATACCGATGATATTACTCTTGTAGCTGATGCTCCTCAGCATCTCAGGTCTGTGGTTGCAGAATACTTGAATAGAGATCTTACACATACTCAGGAGTAGAGTCGATCCAGAACACTTTTGCCTTTGCATCCTGACCTACATTTAGATGGTGCAGTTTTAAATGTCAGTGCCTCTTTAAAGATTATTTTCAAAAGCATATTTTTAGTCAAGTTGATATCTTGAGGCAATGTTTTCGAATGTTTCATGATGAAGCTTCTATATCTAAGTGTTTTAACTCATTTCATCTTCCCCTGCTTGGAATACTGTTCTCCACTGTGGTCTTCAGTTGCTGACTCTCGATCTCAAATTTATGAATAGTTATGTCACCAATCAAATTTATTTCTCCAACTCTTAATGTTGACTTGCGACAGAGACGTCAAGCGAGTTCATTATGTTTGTTGCACAAAATGTACTATAACAACAAACATCCTCTTTACCTGACCCAGCTGTTTTTGCTCGCAACATTAGGCAGGCTGCAGCTGCAAACAGTGCGTTGTTTTCTAGTATCGGGTTTCATACTACTCGGTTAGCTGGGAGTTTAATCTTAGCTGTAACTAAAATGTGGACTAGTTTAATTAGTGCAGTTATGAAATCTTCTGATCTGTAAGAGTTTAAACTAGGAGCAAATTCCTTCCTGCTCTCTGCTGACGTTTCATAAATCTCAGGTGTATGAGTTTTATTTTCTTTTCCATCATATTCATTTACTTGTCACTTTTTCCTGTAACTTGTTCCACTCTGCAGGTCAATTTCCTTTTGGAACCCTCTTCGCTTATAGTGTGTTGACTCTGTCCATAAATGTTATCAGCTGAAGATTTAAAGAAGGAAAGAAAATAGTTATTTGCACGAATACAAAACTATAGATTATATATAACAATCTTACCAGGACAAAATTAAAATATCGAAAGAAGTTGTTTGGATAGAGAACTCGTGAAAAGTTTTCGTGACTGTACAATAAGTACGTGTTGCCCAAGGTCACTGTTGTTGTTCCATCTGTGGGAAAGAGAGAATTCGGTTATGTCAATATGCAGTTTTCGTAAGATATATTATTTATTTCATTCTTTAATTACGTATATTATTAAAGAAATAATGTTGAAAAGGATAAACTGCATTGTGAGGTAAAGATTGTTTGGATTGGAAACGTGTAGGTTGTCTCGCCTAAAAAAGGTTAAAGTTTTTTCAACTCATCCCAAAATAAACGATAAAATAATGAGAACACGGAAATAAATGATAAATTGATGAGAACAAAACTAAATAAAAGAGACAATACAAGACCTACTTTTGCTGTGATAATATTACTGATCATATACGCTTTTGAATCCCCGCTTAGTTCCAATTATCAGTGATTATAGTTTTTTTCATGTTGAAAGTTATAAATTTCTATGGAATAGCTTATCACCGATGTCGAACACGGATCTCTCTCTCTCTCTCTCTCTCTCTCTCTCTCTCTCTCTCTCTCTCTCTCTCTCTCTCTCTCTCTCTCTGATGACTCGTACTTATTGTTGCATTCAGTCTAGCCTTGGTACTGGGATACATGTAAAAAGACTCCTTGGCTTCTTGAAGGTCTTGAAGTTCATCTTTTGTCAAAAAGCCATCGTCTGTCAGGTGTCCAGCCTCTTCGTTGTCGTCTTCCAGTCCTTCATCAAATTCAAAATCTTTTTCGTTGGCAAGTATTTCCTCAAGTTGGTCTTCAGGGCTCTTATAGTGGAAGTTGTCCTCAGCTGTGGCACGCTGCAATGTGGAACAGTAATTAAGCAAAGAAAGAACGAGTGAAGTCTAACTAAATGATATAATTGGTAAACCATCGATACCGAATTTTAATGGATACATCAGTTTCAACATGGTAGCTAAACTGTAATTTGGTTATGGACCTACATGAAAGAAAAAACGTGTCCTTTCCCATGTGGGCACACACCACATGCAAAATATAAAGTAGAATCCTTGCGGAGTTCAAGAAAAGAAGTCGGTGGTTTTACGTTATGAAATTTTGTGATCTACTGTAGCTGCCATGTAATTTTTCCATGTGTAGCATCACATAGCACCTGTGGCCATAATCTTCCTCCGAAATGCTGTTGGTTTGTTTTCCTACCCATGCACATGTGTTCATACCTACATACATACATACATACATACACACACACACACATATATATATATATATATATATATATATATATATATATATATATATATATATATATATATATATATATATATATATATATATATATATATATATATATATATATATATATATATATATATATATATACTGTATATATATATATACTTATATTTATATATATATATATGTATATATATATACATATATATATACTATATTAGACAGTTTTTCACGTGATATGTTGTATACTGTGAATTGCTATGACATGGGTACGAACCCGTTCCCGTTAGTGTTGGTATGTGGAAAATATACAGTATTAATCCACTCCGACAACTACGGAAATGAGTAGTGACCTCATCTCCATTGTACAGGTTGCTGTAGAATTCAGGACTCTGTTCCTGAGAATCAAAATAAACAAATATCCACTTTGATATTTGTTGATTAGTTTGTCACTATATGCCACAAAAAGGCTAAATGACATGGATTCGAATTCTAGTTGGCATTTTAAACTAATCCCAGTTTATAGTGAATCTGATATGAAAAGGCTACTTTTGTCTGTACACAATATATGTTATATATATATATGTATATATATATATATATATATATATATATATATATATATATATATATATATATATATATATATATATAGTGTGTGTGTGTGTGTGTAATGATAGCGAGGAGAATATTAATTAGGAATAGCGTAAATATAAAAGAGAGAAAAACAAATGAGGGAGAACCATTAATAGGCAGGTGATAGACAGAGAAAGAGCGAGAGAGAGAGAGAGAATAATGATCAGGAAGTGTCGTGAGTAACCTAAGCGCATCAATTTGTCTGAGACAGTTTCGACAAGCGAGACAGACAGACAGGAAAAGCAGATAAGTAACCAGAACAAGCAAGATAAAATAGAAACAGTTGAAAAAGAGGAATTCTCACACTTACAGAACACAGAATTGTTAAGATGTGCACATGCAGATGATATATACTCAGATATAAATGATTACTCAGATATAAATAATTGTGATGACCAAAACACTGAATCTAACGAAAATCAAGGCGCCTATACCTATAACTATAGCAGTGTAGCAATGAGTTGTGAAAGCAAAAGGAAAATACTAAATGAAGTATTGCTCTTAGATAAAATAATTAAATCATATATAAATAGTATAATAGAGGTAAAAGAAGAAACTACTGGAGATGCAGAACTGTGCTATTTTTCAGACATAGAAGAAGAAATATGTTTTGTTAGCACAGCTGATGATAATAAAGTACAATTTATATTCAACAGATTAGTAACTTTGTATCCAAAATGTTTAACAAAAATATATGTGAGATCAAAAGAGGATGTAAAGGATACGGATATTCTATTATTGAATGAAGAATTGCCAGACTTTGTCAGAATGGATAATTCACTAGTCCACATGAATGGTGATAACTGCGAAGTTTATGTCCAAAACTGTTCAAATAACAGACTAACACTGTACGCAGGCATTGCCTTCTGCATAGAGATTTCTAATTAACAGTCCTTTACTAACAGTAGAAGAAAAAAGCATTTTTCTCTATGAATGGCCAAAACTCTCAAATAAATCAACAAGTAAATAAAACAGATTTTCCAGATAACAGACACAAGTTAATTCAGGTGTTAGAGAAATACAGAAATGTAATAGCAAATGTTCTACAACATAGAATTTTGTTAGATGATGGAGCCAAGCCTTTTTTATTCCTAATTACAGATCACCAATAAGCCAGAGACCCATAGTTGACAATTTGACAGAGGAAATGAAAAGAGATGGAGCAGTAATTCCTTCTAAATCTCCATACAATTCCCCATTGTTACCTGTTCCAAAGAAGGATGGTAGTTGAAGACTTGTAATAGATCACAGGAAGTTAAATTCCCACGCAGTTCCAGATAGAATGCCGATGCCGGGTAATTCAAGATATAGTTAGCTCAGTTAGGAGGGGCCAAAATATTTTCATCCTTAGATTTGCTTAGTGGATATTGGCAAGTACATCTAGGTGAAGAATCGAAACAATTCACAGCATTCAGCACACATAAAAAACATTTACAGTTTGAAGTAATGCCATTTGGACTCACACCAGCCCCATTAACATTTGTCAGATTAATGTTATAAATTCTAGGAGATAGGAAACGTGGCAGTATACTTGGACGATGTTATCATTTTTAGCAAAGACGTAGAAAGTCACCTCAGAACAGCAGAAATGGTCTTAGAGAGATTAAGAATTGCAGGATTAAAAATAAGATTAAAGAAATGTCAATTCCTGATGAAATCCTTAGAATACTTGGGTCATGTAATTAGTGGAGATGGACTGCGCATGCAGGCAGGTAAAATAAAGGCAATAATTGATTACCCAGCTCCCACTGATTTGAAAGCATTAAGAAGGTTCCTAGGTATGGTAGGTTATTATAGACCTTTTATGAAGGGTTTCGCTACTATAGCCAAACCTTTGACAGAACTAACCAAGAAGGATGTTAATTATGAATAGAAGGATGTATGTATGTATATTTAGTGGGTTATTGTGGCTTTTACTTAGCAATATTTATTTCAGAGTTTGGCATCCTTGCCTACACGAGTCAGGTTAGCAGTGACTCTTTAGCCTTAGTAGCAACTCTTCTAGCAGAAGGATACTCCGAAATGGAAGAGACCCTTTAGCCTTGATAGGCAGCTCTTCTAAGATAAGGCAACTCTATAAACCTTGTTCTCCAACCTTGGACTATGACCTTCCATGATCTTGGGTTTGAGTTCCCTTGCTTGAAGGTATGAATGGGTAGTTTTCCTCTTTTTGTTTCACTTTCTTGTTTTTTTTGTTTTTTTTAGAAAGTGTGTAGGACAGGCTGATGAGGAAGCAAAACTTGCTTCGTGGATTATCAGGAAAGTGCTATTTTTACTTAATGTTTTTCTTGCCAGCTTTTTATACAATTTCTAAATCCATCCCGACTGTCCTCCCCCAGTTGAAGTAGCAAACCTGGCCGGTTCTTTTTTTTTTTTGCCTTGCAAGGTATCCTGGCTTCACTATGTTGACCAGTTTTTTCCAGCTCCTTTTAAATGTTATATGGTCAGTATTACATATCCTTTTAATGGAAATGTTATACATAACGTGAATACTGTTGTTAATTTTATTGTTTGCTTTGTTGATTTTTACTATGTTGGTGTTATAATGTATGTATTAGGTCTGCTTTTAATTTTGTTGGTTATTTTAATTCTTTCAGGAGGAATTAAACTTAACCCAAGGTCTGCTACTTATTACCTTAAGAAAAATTTAGATGACTTTACTGAGATATTTGAGTTGTTCCTATAACTTGATGTGATTTGAGACGCTTTTAAGTAGCAACACGTCATAGGTTGAATTTTTTATTTCAGGGTTGGATGACTCTGACTTCATTTATTGTCATAATATCCCGAATGCGCAAGATACGGCTTATACACTAGGTCAGAAATACTTTGAGTGTATTTGCATGAACTTCTTTGTTTCAAGATTCATGTAATTTCTATAATGTTATTTATTTGCCCTTTACTGTAATCCAGATATGACTATTTTTTGGAGAGAATTAGCATGGCTGACTCAAGATTCAAAAGCTTCATTTGCTATTTTCGGAGACTGCTTCCAGCTGTTTAGGAACCCACACATATTTCCTTTAGTAGATTAGATTTTATGTTCACAGATGTTCCAGCTATCGTTAAGTCTAAGGTCTGTGAGCATGTAGGCACTCCGATCATTGTGCCATTGAGATAGACTTAGTTGTTAATCAGTGTATGCCTAATGCAAATAGTGTGGCTGAAATGTCGAGCTAGTTGGGATTCCTTAATTGAATCTTGTCAGGCTCTTAATATTGCAGATGCTATATCTTATCCAAATCCCAAGAGGAAGTTGAATGAAATGCTGATGGCTATTTTAGTAAGGTATGTCACTAGAAAGGTCATCGTGATCAGGACAAATGACTAGCCATGGTTTGATGATATATGTAGATGAGCTAACCTTGACAAACAGACCTAATTCAACACATGGAGACAGAATCTTTCAAAAGAAAACAACAATGTTTTCGCTGAGTCACACTGTCCTGCAAATAGAATGTACCATATAGCTGGGAGAAGTTACAGTAATTCGTTAAAAAGGACACTCAAAGAAATTACTCATCCTTATCTATGGTGTCCACACCCCTGATACTTGTCATCCTGAACCTATTATTACAAAATTTGCATTTCACTTTAGGAATGTTAAGAAAATTCTTGATAAGCTTGACAGCTGGGGTTGAGAAGGTGCTGATGGTTTCTTGCCTATGTTTTTATAAAGATTTCTAGTGAGTTGTCTCCAAAGATTAGTGGATTCCATAGATTTTTATGCTGATACAGAATCTTTGCTGATGAGCACAAGCTTAGTAATGCAGTGCCTGTTCCAAGGAGTTGCTCATCTACAGACTGTAGTAACTACAGGCCAATTTCTATTTTCCCTGTGCTCTCCAGAGTTGCAGAGAAACTAAGTCACTATTCAAGTATGTGGAATCCAAAGGATCGTTAGCTAATAGTCAAAATGTATATAGGAAGCAATTGGGTACCTGCGATGCTCCCTTAGATTTGACATGCCATATTCAAGACAACTTTGATAAGGATTTTGAGTGCTGAGTAATTCAAACAGATTTTCGTGCTGCTTTCCATTTAGTAAATCGTAAGGCACCCATTATAAACTCCAGAATCTTGGAGTGTGTGAATATGTTTTAGGATTATCCCAAGATTTCCATACAAGTAGGCAGGATCGAGTTGCTGTTGACGGAACCTTTAGTGAACCAAGACCTATTGTGTCTGGTGTTCCACAAGGTAGTGTCCTTGAACTGTTATTATTTTAGTGTACAGAAGTGATATGGTTGCTGACCTGGAAAATAAGGTTGTTCAGTATGTCGATGGTGCAACACTTGTGGATGAAGTAAAGTCCCTACTAGGAGAAATGAAGCTGACCTTAGTCTCAGTTATGAATGGTATATCGAATGATGTAGTCAGTGGAGGTATGAGGCTGAACTACAGTAAAATGAAAACACTGTTGATTAATGCACCTTGTACTGATTTTCCATCTCAGCCTGCCCTTCGAGTGGATGAGTCAGCTTTAACTATACTTGGTGTAACTTTTGACTCACAACTTACTTTTGAGAAACATATAATGAAAGTGTCAGGTGATGCGGCACGAAAGTTACGTATTAAAAACGAATGCAACCTGTTTTAGGTCATTTGATTTTCTTATACAAGAATACTGGTCTTTGATATGGATGTCTGCTTCTGCCAGAGATATATCTCTTTTAGACAGAGTGACTCGTGGTGGTAGGTTTCTGTTTCCTAAAACTACCAGTTGTGACTTATATCATCGATGGTTGGTCTCTTGTTTGTCAAGTTTTCATTAGTTATATTTTAACAGAGAACTTTCACTATCACAATGATTCCTGGACAGCAGCAGTAGCAATATTATTTCTAATATTATTATTCGGAAGAAGAACTCTGTTCATATGAAGAAGCCCACAGACGCCATTAACTTGAAATTCAAGCTTCCAAAGAATATGGTGTTTATTCGAAAGAAGTAACAGAAGGTAAAGCGAAATACAGAAAGAGGAGATCAGTTATTAGGAAAACAGATAAATTAATAAATAAATAAGTAAATAAATAAATAAAAATACGCGTAAATTATTAAAATACAAGGAGAACTGTATTAGGCTGTAGTAAGTCATTGTACCTTTGCTTGAACTTCTGAAGTTCCAATTGCGCGACATACTGTTTGAGTAATAAAGGACGTCTGGGACTGAGTAGTTCGACAGCGAGGCACTTTTACTGCATATTAATGCTGCTGTTCAGAGAATCTGGTTAATCTCGGCTGGCACAGGGGACCAGGGATCAGTTGTGAATGTGAAACACCTCTGTTCAAATACAACTTGCGAAAAATTGACAAACAAGAGACCATCTGTCGATGGTCCAAGCCATAACTGCTAATATTAGGAAGCAAAAACCTACCCCCATGAACCACTCTATCTAAAAGAGATAAATCTCTGGCAGAAGCAGCAAATGTGACTGACAAACTTCCCAGTTCCAGAGGTTTCTTGTTCTTGCACAGGGAAACAGTCTCCCTGTGGATGTAGTGCAACTGGTGCTCAAAGGTTCAAGTGAAGATGCAGTGCATTACTACCCTCAAACAATTCTCCTTGT
This sequence comes from Macrobrachium rosenbergii, assembly GCF_040412425.1. Taxonomy (NCBI): domain Eukaryota; kingdom Metazoa; phylum Arthropoda; class Malacostraca; order Decapoda; family Palaemonidae; genus Macrobrachium; species Macrobrachium rosenbergii. The sequence goes on from NC_089743.1 coordinate 68,605,757, forward strand.
ATTTTACTGTTTTGTTGATATCTTTATTTGTTTTGGTTGATTTACGGATTTGTCTTCTTAATTCTTTTCTGATACCTGATCTTTTCTTTCTGTTTTTCCAATTATTTTATGTGACTACTTTCAAATGAATAACATATTGTTTAGAAGGTTGAATTTCAGGTCAATGGCCCGAAGACTTTTTCCTTAAGAGTAGGAGTTTATCTTCTGAATAATAATAATAATAATAATAATAATAATAATAATAATAATAATAATAATAATAATAATAATAATATAAATGTATGTATACAATAAATATAAATATGTGATCTTGTATTTCCAAGCGTTTATGTGAGGGGTAAATATATCTGGTATGCATAAGGTTCATGTGACGATGTCTCATGATATATGCAAATAGTTTAGTGTTTCTGTTAAATCCGCCTTGTGTCGAATACTGTCGCTTCCATAACAAATCTGAATAAAAGCCGATAATGACCTTAAAAGCATTATTACCAAAGTAATAAACCCTATTCTCCAAAGTCTAATTTGCTTAGGGATAAGCGCCAGTTTAATCACTTCCAGTTTTCAGTGTTACTGATGAGATATAAAACATGAAATTTTTCTGTAGTGCATTCTACAAAATAAGATTACTGTAGGCTGTCAGCGAAGTCCAGTAGGACTTTCATGTCACGCGACCTGTATCATCAAAATTTTCAGAGTGTAATTATGCGATATATAGCTACTCTGTTGTGAACATCATGGAATTTCATTCAACCTGTTCTCCTTTAGATTTGATATTAAAACGTTCATTAGACTAATAATGATAATAATAAATGGTGAACCAGTGATGCTTGGCTTGAAGTCATGCTTCAGTTCAACATGACCATCAATCCTAATTTGCATCTGGATTGACTTTAAATTAACAAATGTCATCAGCCCACTATGTCCACATACTGCATGAAGAATATTTATATTTTTCATGAGGATTTTGTAGGTAAAGATTTTCTCTGGGCTATACACTTTTTCCCGTATGGCAGTCTTACCACGTAACGGTGGCATCACTCCACTCACTCGCAGAGCCTACTGGTGTGCATTTCCGTCATATATTTTTTGTTTAGGCTTTTCCTCTCAAATGAGGTAACCTGCTTCTCAAATCTAAAAAAAAAAAAGATCTATTGCCTCAGAGTATCGTCACGTGACTAAATACACCTGGCTGTGATAACCTGCCTTTCAAATAGATTGGCCTTAGGGTAACATTTCACTTACTAGTAAATGTAAATGGCGGATATAACAAGTTTGTCAATAGATGAAACTCTGTTCATGTTTTTAGCAAAACCCAATATGGCTTGTATGTCACTTGGCGCACGTTGTCAAAGTTCTCAACTCATAAATCTCAGGTATCCAAGTATTGTAGGGTGAAGTCTCTTTTCGTTTCATCTTTCGTTTCACCTAACCGTTTTTCCCCTTGAACTCCCCGAAAATCATCCAGTAGAGAATACAACAATAGTGATAATTAGTGAATGAAAAGCGACTAAATGCAAAATTTCTTAACATGACAGGATGAGTTAGTATAATAACAGAGAGGTTAAGCTAAGTACATGCAAGATAAAAAGCAGTGTCAATCTAGACACTCCCTTCAAGATTAGGAGTAACTGCAGAGTATAGGTTCTGATGAATAAAAATATTTAGCGCCTTTTGTCCAAGTTTCTCTTTTTGGTGTAGTATTTTTATAAGAAAACGAATTATATATGTTGATTTTGAGTCCGCATCCTGTGAGCCAAAGTTCTGTCGCACTCCTTTCATCTTTTTGACATAAGCACAACTATCAACTGTTTCCTAACTTCAAATAATAGCGCTCAATTTTTCCAACGCAAGCATAGCGCTCAATTTTTCCAACGCAAGCCACATCATATTTCATACGGTTTTTAAGATGCTTAGGCTTTTGGCACTCATAACATTTTTGGGTACCAAGGTTATTGTAGTGTAAAGTAAACCACTTTTATATAATTTTGTTGACTGCAGAATTAATCCACATTTTCAGGTTGTCTGGAAATTTCTAAAGATGATACTCAGCCTGCAGAGTGGCAAAATGTAAATTAAAAGTATCGTAAAGCTTGATATCTCTAAATTGGGTTTTGAAAACGTGAATAAATCCTAATGTTGTTAATGGATGATTACCTGTATCTGGAGGCCAGCAACGAAGACGAAAATCCAAATGGAGAGTAGAAGAACCATCGATGGTGGAAACCTGGGCAAGGCGGGCGAAGAAATCCTGCAGGGTTTCATGATGGTGGGCAATGCCTTCCGAAGGACAGGAGAGGGCTGAAAGGACTTGCTCCACTGACCTCTTCCCTCGGAATGGACAGTGATGGCAGGTAGAGCACGGCTTTTATATGCTTCTTCTTGCCCTCATGAACCAAGATCCCCAGGCGCAACTCAGCCTCTTTCATGGGTCCAAAAAATTAATAAGACTCGCCTGTGCTGATAGCCGACATGAATATATAAATGAGAAAACCTGTTATTATTTTCTCATTTTGTTCTGTACACGTCCCCTGATTAGCTTAAAGAGCCAATTAGTGAATTTCCTACATCTGCAATAAAAGCGGGCACGAACATCGAGTAGCGCTCGTTACCTTTAGTAATTATTTAAAAATATTCAGATAACGTCAACAAATGATTTTAGTTTTATCAGTAATTTGTCCTCCTTACTTTAAGCTTATTTTATGATAACGCTACACATCAACTCAAAACCAGAATCAAAAGAGAACCCAAAGGCAATCCTTCCTGTTGTAGGAGTTGAGGAGTTCTTACAAAAAAGAACCAGGTCAAACCCCGCAGGCACTGACGCTGGGAAAATTTCAATTATGCAAACTTTTTAAAACCATTAGAATGTTTCAGAATGAATTGGTTATAATCACGACAGAAGGTGGATGATGGCTACAACAAACTTGGACATTATAAATTAAAGGATGTTTTCTTAAAACTTCTCATAAGGTTCGTAATAGTGTCCCTCTTTTTTACGGTTTTTGGTAACTCATAAAAGACATAGGCCCGAATAAATTTACATGCAGTACCCAGTCTGTCAAATTATGTGCATGCGCTACACACACACACACACAAATTATATATATATATATATATATATATATATATATATATATATATATATATATATATATATATATATATGTATGTGTGTGTGTGTGTGTGTGTGTGTGTGTGTATACAAATATGTGATTATATTTATATATAATATCTTTTATTTGTATACATATTTGTGTGCGTGTGTATGTCTGTCTCTGTCTCTGCAAGTTATTGTTTAAAATTTATGCATGAATTTATATGGTGCTTTCTTTGCATAAATAAATGCGGGTCGGATGTGCAATTACATTTATATCATCCCAGAGTGACTAAAGTGCTGTCATATCTTTCACAGTATTAAATCCTCTAATAGGGAACGATAATGTCAGTAATAAAGTGATGAACTTCTGTGTGAGTTCATATTTTCTTCAAATGCTGTTTTCTTGAAGAATATGATTTTTAAAACCCGAATACTGGATTTTTTATTAACCGAATATTGTAACTTGAGCATTCTAGGTATTCTGGTTTCACTTTATAGGTCAGTTGAACTGTATTAATGTTTTGTAACTCCCAAAAATTGTGAGGATGTATATATATATATATATATATATATATATATATATATATATATATATATATATATATATATATATATATATATATATATATATATATATATATATATATATATATATATATATATATATATATATATATATATATATATATATATATATATATATATATATATATATATATATATATATACAAATGTATTTATATCAAATATATAGTATCTCCGATGGAGAATTATCACGAAGGGGAATTTATATAGTGATAAATATATGGATATATCAACGACTCCAGCAGACGTTACCACCGCGCCATCTCTTGATGGTAACGTCTACTGGAGTCGTTGAATGGGTCCATGTATCGCGTCCCAGTGGTACCTGTTCATTTATCACTTATATAAATTCCCCTTCGGTGATAATTCTCCATATATGAGGTAGCGTGAATTTGATATTAAACGGCATTTGTAGCTTCATGATTGTATATAAATCACGGTGTGATAAAAAATTATATATATATATATATATATATATATATATATATATATTATATATATATACATATATATATATATATGTATATATATATATATATATATATATATATATATATATATATATGTATATATATGTTTATATATATATATACATATATATATATATATATATATATATATATATATATATATATATATATATATATATATAATGTATATATATATATGTGTGTATATATATAATATATATATAAATATATATAATATATATACAGTATATATATATATATATATATATATATATATATATATATATATATATATATATATATATATATATATATATACATATATATGTATATATATAAATATATATATATATATATATATATATATATATGCATATATATATATATATATATATATATATATATATGCATATATATATATATATATATATATATAAATATATAATATAGCCTATATATATATACACTCCAGTTATGCCAGTGCAGGTTTCTAATGAGAAACTAAGTGCAGTACCCTACTGCTAGTCATTACTGAATCTGACCTGACCCTAGTAAATGCACCCCTAAGGTGACATTTTTAGCAGCCGCTTGCAAGCAGCATGCCCCCTCTGAGAGTTCATTTTATTGTTAGCATTGTTCTCAATTCCCCAGTCACACGTGTCCCTTTGTATTTTTCTGAGTTTCCCCTCCTTCCAAACTATCTGCGATGCCATAGGGTCACCTTTCTTGAACTGACCCACACCTGCATCCCTGCCTACAAACCCCTTGACTCTCCCATGTAATTGTCAACCCCATTGACACCTCTTCTCTCGAACCCTTATCTGGCCGCCAAACAGTGACCTTTCCAGGTACCCAGCCGGATTAATGGCACACTCAGCGAGGAGGACAATGGAGGAACCGTTAATAAGAGGCTGTCAGAAGTCTCAAAATACAGTTGTCGTCGGCACCGCCTGTGGTATATATACTGGCCCCAATGAACCATCGATGCGCTTGTCCTTCTTCAGAAGTTACACTGCTAGTATAGTCTATGCTAGTCTCCCTTCAGCCCTTTAGGTGTCTCCCTGCTTGTAGACACTCCGCTTAACCTTCTCCTGAAGACACACTGCTAACGTACCCCGTGCCAACTACCTCTACAATGCCACTCTACGATGCCAGTTCTCCTAGCTTCACTCCACTTGACACCTGATGCTAGCCGCCTCCCACAATCATTCACCACCATTCCCCTGCTGAATTACCTAATGACGTCCCCTTGTCCAGAAGCCACCAAGAGACTATGCCCAAGCCCTATGCTGCTACGCTGAAGAGTTGTGTATCCAGCTACTCACCTCTGTGCACTGATTGCCTAGTAGTCTACCAGTGCCCCTACCTTCGACACTCCTCTGGTGGGGAACCTTGAGTGACAACACTTCTGCTGATGCCCTACTGCAGAAACTTGGCTCTACAGTCGTCATGTCTTGTCCACGTACCTAAGGTAATGTAATCGGGAGTTGCTTGTCGGCCAGTTAACTCTATTCTAACTGTGCTTATATGCCTGTTCTCATAATTCCTGTAACCATATTCCTGTCCCACTCTTTCAGAGATTCCTGTGATTTTGATTGTGGTGGAATTGTGATCAATAGTGACGTGTTTTAGCTTCATTCGCGTATTTGTGTATTTCTTTAGATTTTAATTATTGCGTAAACAGTGCTTTACTATTTGCCTATATCAAATCATTATCGTTACACGCGAATCCATTTGTATGCGTTCAACTTTCCTGCTCTTGCAGATGCGTGGCTTCGAGTCCCTGTTGTGTAAGATCAACTGTAGGTTAATGGTGCCACCTTCTTGCATACCCAGGTGCCATATCCGGTCAAGATATCTAGATATTCAACAGTACTTATGCGTTTGCTCATCGTACCCCTTACTGTCTGTCTTTGGATTCTCCCTGAACTCTATTTGCATGTTAGCCTAGAACCGGCTTAGTATATAAGATTTGCAGTTGTGGCACTTTGCTTGAGTACTTTGTGATTCTTTGTGTAACGTAATTCTTGAATCGTGCCACGGAGCTCCATTGATAACTCCTGCACATATTTCATCTGATTTGATTAGTGAGTTATACTTTAGTGGGCATCCCAAGTTTACCTCCAATCCTTTTCATTTATTGATAATTTAGAGTATTTTTCACTTGCGTCTTTCCTCTTTTTATTGAAGTACAGCCACCTTCCGTCAGGTGTAGTTTCCAGAAATCATATTTTAGAGCCAAACAGCAAAAGTTGTAGGGTTCAGTATTTGATGCTGAAATTGGAAAGCCCACATAACATACATGAAAGCATCATGTGAAAAAGCTTTAAATCTAATTTTAAAAAAACTCTCCAAGATTACTTAGGGAGCCGAAGGATAGACGTACCCTTACTATACTGTACAAAGCACCAGTGTTGTCTGTCATTAATTATGGAAGTGAAATATATGGCTCAGCATCAGACGCAACGCTGAAAACATTAGATCCAATTTACAACGAAGGCCTTAGAATATGTTCAGGAGCCTTTACATCATCACTAAACTCATCTTTATAAGTTGAATGTAGTGAACTACCGCCATATCTTCATAAAGAATTAATAACAATGAAAAGTGCCCTAAGAATTCAGACAAGTGATTCACCAACAAAAAAAAATTTAGAGCGAAAATATTGTCTGAATCACTGAATATAAATATACAGCTACCTTCTGTAGTAAACTTACCTCCTCCTTGGACTATGAATAAAATAAGAATTTGTACAAACTTAAAACATATAATTGTCAAAAAGTTACTCATATACCCCAGAATACCATAGGCAACATACAATAGATCATAAAAGCCGAAAAGATCCACATTACGCAATATACACAGACAGACTAAATCACATTATGGAGTGGGATATGCAGCGGTATCCCAACACAAAACATATCCATTCTCTCTACCTGATAATGATGCCTCAGTATTCACAGCAGAGTTGTGTGCAATTGCATCAGCCATAAAAATAATTAAAAAACATCATTCAATAATTTTGTAATTTTTAGCTACTTAAGAAGCGATATAGAAGCTTTCTAAGTTACAAGGCAAAAAATAATATTGTACAACAGATTAAGCTATTACTCCATAAGTTATATGATAATGGGAAAATATAGAAACATGTTGGATCCCTGCCCATATAGAGATTAAAGGAAATGAAGAGGCTGATGAAGCAGCCAAAGAAGCAGCCCATATGACAAGATCAAATGCAAATATCCCTATAAATGACTATATAACACGCGTAAAAATAAGTATTATAAATAAATGGCAAAATATATGAAATGAAGAACCTGACAGTAAAAAATTAAAACAAATAAAACCTACTGTTGGAAAATGGAGTTCATCATACCAAAGAGAGAGACACATGCAAGTAATTCTGACATGTCTCCAAATAGGTCATTGTCGTCTAACGCACAGACACCTAATGAGTAATCCACATAACACATAACCCTGTTCCTGAATGCTCTGGGTGTAAAGTAATGATAACAGCTCGACATTTCTTGTGTGAATGTCCAAAGAAGTAGTTCAAAAATCGTCCATTTGATGAAATTTTTTCAATGTAACGAATTAACAGTTTTGTATTTCTTTTGAATGAAAGTTAAAAAATTTTCATTTTCAACAACCAATTTCACTTGAATGAACAGTTTTGTAAGGTAATTTCATTTCTGATAATTGTTTTATCAAGATAAACTTCTGAAGCAGAGGGGATGCCAAAGTAGACCTTAAAATTGATTTTGCATCTTCTTGTATCTGTTTGTTTCTTGGGAATTAAGAATATTGATGCTAAACCTGACACTTGTTGCTTCAACAACAATAATTTGTCTATCTGAGTCTACTTAAAGGTTTTAAAACCTCTTGAAATCCTGAGAAAAATTTTTCTGTATTTTCACCCTTTTCACTTTTAATTGCTGGTGAAGATGCTGTAAGACTTTTCTACAGGCCTCTTGGTTCTTCAATTGATGAATGAAGAGGAACTGAATCTTTGAGAGCTTCAAGAGTCGCAATAAAGTCATTTAATTTATCCGAGTAGCTTTCTTGAGCTTCTAACTCTATATTCAGCTATGACTCATTTCCCTCTTCTGCCCTATAAAATCTGCTGAATTTTAGAATCATACATCTTCAGGTCTGCTGCAAATCCATGAAATTTAAGAGATAAGCGAACGCCGGTAAACATCAGAACCCAATTACAAGTCCTCGATTTTATTAACATTCTTAGTCATTTGACTATGGATGTACTTCCGGGAATTTATAAAAGTGATAATTTTGACATCTTTGTTGATTGCTAATAAAACAATACTTCAGAAAATAACAGATCAGTTTAAAGAGAAGATCCAAACCAGCCGAGTTTAAATGTGTGGCTTTCTTTGAGGCGTTTAGTTGCAGAGGAAGGCAAGCGCCAAATAAAAAGTGGAGAAAAACGCAGTTAAAGTTTGGCAATATTCAACACGCGATAACTTTTGAATGGAAAGAGCTAAAAAGCTGGAGATGGTCTTAAAAATTAACTCATCTCTTCTACTTTATGTAATAAAAATCAAAATTCTTTAATATATTCGCATTTTGAATGTTGCCAAAAATAACACATTTTTCAGCATTTTTGTGCGCGCAATATGCGCAAAAATATTCCTAATGTGTTTTTTTACAGCTTAAAATCACCTTTAAATTTATTTATTTTCCTAAAATGTATCATACATTCAGTTCGAATACTGTCATGCAATTGTGTGCTTTGCGCGCGTACGCGCCCCTAAAAGTGCCGCAAAAAAATGGTTGCAGCCAAAAAATTTATATAAAATGAAATTATTGTTTTGAAGTTTCGAGTTTTATTTTCCGGCCTAGCATTATCATAAACATTATCATGCAATAGTATTGTGTTTTCACTGTCTCCCTCTCTCCCCCAATAGCAGTTCCGGGTCCACCCTCGCTGTTGCATCTTTTTCAAGTAACTTCGGTCGTTAGACCCCGCGATAAAAAATTAATCTCTATCCACTAGCAAAGGCGCTCTGTTCAGCCAGCTACCCTAAAAGGGTCCTGTAGCTATTCAGACTGCTGAATATGGCTGAAAAACAACATGTCTGATTCAGACATCTTTTGCGTCGTGAAACCGACGTTCTGCATCGCTTCCCAGCTCTAACTAACTATAGGCCTAACCATCTGTGGCATCATGACGATTTCGTACTGTGCTTGTTAAGCAATATTACTCGTTTTAAACAAACAAACAACAGCAGGTGAACAATCTCTGGTAATTTTACGTTTTAAACAAACAAACAAGCAACAGCAGGTGAACATTCTCTGGTATTTTTTACGTTTCAAACAAACAACCAACAGCAGGTGAACATTCTCTGGTATTTTTACTAAAACAAGGGTGATTAAATTCTTTAGTATTAATTTTTTTTACTGATTACTAACAATACTATTCAGTGGTAACAAAATTATTATTAATAAACACTGCACGATATTATACCTTGCATAATAATAATAATAATTATTTTTTTAGTGATTATAAACTTCGTAACTCTGTCAGTAGCAGTGTAAAGGCTCTTATTAATAATTTCATGAAAAAAGCTTCTTTACAAGATAAAGATCTAAGTCAAATAAACCCTAATGATCCATCAGACTATCTGAAGTTAGAGACATATATCGAGGTGCAAGAACTGAAACCATTGCCTTGGAATCTTCCACCATCTCAATGGGTGACCTACACGAATTCCAGGTGAAAACATTGAATTTTCATGTTACTTTGGCAAAACAAATATTCAAACGCTTCCTTTCTTCTGGCATGTTTGCAGATTGCGGCTACTTGAAGCCTTAGTTCCTGAAAATGTGCAAAAAGGAAAACCAAAATCTGTCGTACCCTTAGCAGTGAAATTCCCAAATATAATGAGGAGGAGGATTATGAAGAAGTAAATAAAGAATGGAGAGAGCTTACACTTTTTGAAATTCCATCTTTGAAGGAATCATGTTTGGAACCTGAAAAATGTTGGTATGTGGTATCAAGAGAGAAGTGTGGTGATAAATTAGGATTTCCACATGTATCAAATCTCATGATGAAATTGTTGTCCTTGCCTCATTTTTCTGCTGCAGCAGAGAGAATTTTTTTCTATGGTGAGCAACATCAAAACAAAACACAAAATGGTCTTCCTTCACAGCAAGGCTCTGCTTCAAGACATAAATTGTAAAAACTGGCAACTTTCTCCTGATTTATTAAAGAAAATGACATCTACGAAATCGTCTACAAAGTCTACATCTGAAACAAGAGAAGAGGAGGAGCTGGGGTTTTAATAATTGGCGCATTACAAGGTAAATCAGTTTCAGTTAGTTGATTTGGTACTTTTTGTTTTCATTTGGTAATTTTCTGTGGTCCGATTTGGTACTATTGAAAAATGTTGAGCGGCAAACTGGTGGTGAATACCTCTCATTGACTTGTACTTTCAGATGCTCGCCCGGCACCATTCGCTAGATGCGAATAGATAACTTTACTCGAAGAGATTTTCGACCAATTTGCCGATATCAGGGAGGGGTTTGTGATGCGTTTTCAGAAACTAGAATGATTGGACAATACAATGCTATACAAAACACACAGCCGAGAAAAGTGGTGAATACCCTCCTCTGCAACTAACCGCCTCATATAGCCTTCTTTTATCTAATCTGCCCGGGGCCTCTACTCTGAGCAAATAATTATTGAAAGTCAACTTGTTAATAAATTTATTGAGATAACGACTCATCGACCTGGAATCCTCCACGCAAGGGCTGTCAAACCGATTTCTCCTTTCATGAAATGGAGTTCAATTTGAGATGCAATTATACAAGATCTTGATAGTTTGGATCTCAGAAATTTACAAAATTTTTGCTGTTATTCTTTATAATTGACAGTTGAACACGAGACTTTAAATCATTGCCTCCTAAATATACCAAGAAAGTCATTACCTCCTAAGTATACCAAGAAATAATCAGGATTATATGTGAAAATGTCTAAGAAAACTGGATTATTCAAAAAATAAGAAAATTTTGCTCCGGGGAAACCATGAAATTGTACATCAAAGGATGCCGATTCAGTTTCAGTTTTAGAGCTATGAACTATCGGCTCCAAAGCTCCAACACAAGAATGTCCTAGAATTGATAGCCTCATGACAATACCAAGAAAAAGAATAAACAAGGTGATGACACTCAATGATAGCTTGAACTGTAAAGAAAATTTGCAAACCGAGAACAACGGTGCAAATTAAGACTTTCAAACTTTTGATATTCTCTCTGTCAAACCTACTCTCAACGAGACCCAGCAGCAACCAGGTTTCTGATACCCTGCCCAGGTTGGACCCCGCCTTGAAAAACATCGATGGAGATAAAGCAAGAGAAAAAATGTTCAATTTACTGAAAAGTAAAACTTAATGGATAACGTTTGAGAACTTAGGAATAATTAATTGCTGGTTGGTTTGTTGTTTGAAGAATGAATTTCCTGTGTCAGACGTGACTACAGGTATGCAGTTTTTTCTTCCCTAATCCTCTCCTTTGTTTCAAGAAACACTGAAGATATGAATAAAACTGTATTCTAATTGAAAGGAAAATTTTACTAGAGCACCTTATGACTTAGGCAATAAAACTTAACAGCAAATCTAAGTTAAAATAGCAATTAATTACGATCTGAAAACCAGACGCTTTTATATCCCTGTCGACAAGAGTTCATGTGACTGGAATATCTAAAATTAAATCACCACAGGCCTAACGACTTGGAAATTTCGGCTTCAGGAAACAAATATCCTATGGCAAAATAGGCTAACATGAAAATGCCTGGAAATGCTGCTAATATTTATGAAATTATATACAGAAGTTATAAAGTAATAGCTTATGAATATTTAAATCACATTATCAACATGGGTTATGTTTGAGATAGATTAAGGGAATATTTATCTACGATAATAAATTTATAAGGAATCGCCTTAGAAACAAGCATATTTTTCATTATGACGTACCTTATCAAAACCATTCCCCTGAAATCTGGGGGAGATCATGTCATGGATGTTAAGACACTTGTGGCTGGCCTCATCTTGTGCCGGAGAAAAAAAGTGCAACGCATTGATGAACTGATAATAAAGTGGTAAGTCATATAGACATCCGCCATATAAGAAAGTCTTCTCTGAAATGCTCACTTCTGCCGGCGCGTGTTCCTTTGGCACCTCATGATACTGCGAGAAAATAATACAGAAGGAGTTATCAGGTATTTTACATTTCAAAGGATTTATCGTCAAAACAAAATAGACAATTTGTGTGGTTTCCTTTAAGAACACGCGACCATTTATATAATTTACTATACATGATTTATCATTGGGTAACAAAAATAGGTTTACCTAAAAAAATAAAGGGGCGATAGATTATATAATTAAAACATAACAAAAGGACAAAGAAATATCGTTCCCAGAGAGAAAAGGAACGATGGATTATATGATTAAAACAGATAACAAAAGAACAGATACATTATTCGCAACAAAACCGATTATTCACAACAAGATAAGATTTGAGATAATGAATCAAAATTTGTAAGATCTCAACAGAGCTGCTAAGGAAAGGAACAGCAGTGAACTCAGCCTTAAGTCTTATCTACATTGACAGTTGCTAAATTTTTGTCACCCATGTCATAATTATCTGTAACTCAGCCAAGTTATATTTCAAAGGAGCACATTAACATCACAGTGAGACAATATTTGCTGTGTTTTCACAGAAACCTGGACCAAAAAATATACCAGAACCAACGGGTGTTCTCTAGCACAATGGAACAATTGAAGAAGGATCTGCAGTGTGTGAGCCAAATTCTAGAGACAAACCTCATCAGTGGCTCTTGAGGTCTCAGAAACTACCATCCAATGGATACTCTCAGTGTTGCTTTACAAAGCAGGACACAACATGGAAGTATGCCTTTCTATGCGACCATGAATGCAAAAAAGTAAGATTCCAAAAGTTAGTGTCCCCAGCTTGCTGAACCGATGCAATATGCATCTTCATTTGGTCTAAAAGCCTCCCAGCTTTGTTGAGCATTAATGCCATTGCACCTCCAGGTTCAGTATCTAAAACAGAATTGAGTGTTTGTAAACTAACAAGATCACAAATAACATGGGTGTTTGGCAGTGTAGTTATCCCCTAATTACTAACAGGTTTGCAGCTTGTTGCCGTTCCTAACCCTACAGTGACCACCAGGAGAACCCAAGATATGGTTGAAACTAATGCGTTTCTTGATGACATGCCACAACAGACATTTATGCGCCTGTAACTCATGAGACAGCTTAGACTACTCCTCAAAGGACTGATACAAATGGCACTCACCACCTTCCACAAATGAATACCCCCACAGATATATGACACAATTTGTACAAGCAAAGGATTATCCCAGAATCTGTACAAATCATGCAGTTGTCCCTATCAGTATCAAGAAAATATTTCATAGCCTCTTGACTTCTCACTCCTTTTTGGCACCTCTAAAGTAAAGGAGTGACAGTGGTAGACACACAGGTCACCTCACTCTCCCTTGATAGCATTGGCCTGTTAGTAGGATCTGATTACTATCACATTTGGTATGAGCATAGCAAAGAACAGAAGAAACCACACTCATGCAAATGGATGCAGGAACTGTGATTTTTGTACTCCATCCCGTTTGGAGATGTGGAATTATATCATGCTAAACAATGTAGAACCTTGTCTAGACAAATTGGTAGTTTGCTGCCTTTGGACACTTAGGGATGGCCGGTTTCGAGTTTTTAACGACAGGTTGTTGATATATAGGGGTTTGTTAAAGGATATTGGAACTTCTGGGGAAAAAATTTTGTTCAGTGACCTTAGGTTTTCTGAATAAAGCATTTCAAAGGAATGGCCAGTAAAAATGCATCTCCTCCTTTGCTTTTTGGTTTTAAAAATGAGATTTGAACCAGTATAAAACACATTGGACCTTCGATACTGGATTTTGATTTTTCAATTATTTTTTACATGAAATGAAGTTTTCCAGAAAAATTACATAAAAAAAATTCAAAAATCCTGAAACTCAAAATATTAAAGATAGTGGATCTTTGTTTTAAACCATGTTTCCCCATGTTATATTTAAAATTTCATTTAGATCATCCAATACTTCAGGAGATGCATTTTAAAGGCATGAAAAACTTATGTTTTGAGAAACAGGCCTTTAAATTTTAGTTAACAAAAAAAAAGTAAAAGGGACTTCAAAGACTGTGTTACAATTAATTCTATGGTTTTAATTTTTATTTTTGCATTTAAATAATGCAAAATGATTATAAATAAGAATATTAATTGATTATAGCCTAAGATAAACTCTTCTTATAAATTTTTTCATTAATTTATCTTGTTGTACTAGTATTACTCTAGGGGATCATAGTTGCCTACACTTTTTTATTTTTGTTTCATTTGCCAAATGGATCCTGGGAATTACTTTACATTAACTTTGATAAAACATCAAGTTGACTTCACTTATTATGACATTTTATTTTCAGGATCGTCTTAATATCAGCCTGAGCTAGTTTCTTTTTCAAAATATCTTTTCTTTGGTAGTGATGAACAAATAAAAAGACGTTTAGGGGTGGATGTGGTTGGTCTCTGGAATGGCAGATTCGATGCCTGCATTTTGATGGGCTACAACGGATCATGTGCTGTGGTCCATGGATGGCACTAATTTATTTGGCTAATACTTCTAGTTGGACTGAGGCAGGCTTTTCTGCATGGAAGGTGAACTCTTGGACCTTTTAGGCACGGTAAAAAACAAAACTCCACAAAATACAGAGTTCTGTCAAGGCTAGCGAGCATGAAAACGTGTCCTTCTAGCTAGAAGTTTATAGGCAACAAGAAGATTGTTCGGCGTCATGGTACAACTGTTTTCATGGCTAGGAATTAAAAAGGTGCCGAGTAGGATATTATTCCATCAATTTCATTTCAAAGGAAGGGTCCTGATATCGCAAAAACTATACCAGACAAACATTGCTATGGGACAAGTTTTCTGGGATTAGTTATGACACAGATAATCAGCCAGCTTGTCTGGCAGAAGAAAAGGCTTTAGATAATATTTCGTGTACACATTCTTGAACCCTTTTCATGATGCCATAGAATTTTTTTCAGCAAACGAATTTTTTAAAGATTATTGGGTTTTTTATTGTCGAAACTTTAACACAGGTTTGCTAATTAGAGCTGAAAGGGTGTTCATTCCTTGACAAGAGTGTGTTAGATATGTTCAAATAAAATATGACAAAGGAAGGAACACAGTAATGAACAGATTATTTGGAAATGAAGTAAGACCCACATTTCCCTTCTCTGAAAGGAACTTTTACATGCAAGGAGTCTTTCCAAACAGCATGTAGCAGTATTCCAGGAATACCTGGATCTTGGCTTTATAGAGATAGTGGACCTTTGTGAACCAGTCGGTGGTTACCACCTTCATGATATCTTCAGGAATTTGGCCATGACACCCTTGTGTGTTATCTTTATTCTAGGTAAAAAAAACCTCAGGATTGTAGATCCCTAACTTGCTGCCTCTACATTGAAGTTATTCTTGCATTTGAATTATAAGATGCTCTGTCCAAATTTGAATAGGAAGATAAACTCTAGTTGCAATATTTCCATTAATTTATCAAGCACTAGCATACAGGAGGACCAATGTGACACACCCTATTTTTGTTTCTTTCACCATATATTTACTCAGACTGACTAGTGTAAGACATCAAGATTCTTGTGTGGATAGTTTCCTTTCAACTTATGATTCTATCAAGTATCATACGCATGAAGACATTTGAGTGGAAGCATTTCCAAGGAATGGTATTATTCCTGTTGCTAATTTTCTGACTATACCGGATCATGTGCTGTGGTACATGGTTATGCTTATTTGGCTAATATGGTATCACTGAGGCAGACTCTGGATGGAAGGTGATACTTTTAACATTAGCCCTCCACAAACTACGGTACTCTGTTTCCACAATCCCCTGTAGACTCCCACAAACAAGAAGATTGATAGGCTCCTTACAGCTGTTTTCGGCCTTTGGTTTTAGTTTGTCCCCTCAAAGTTCATGGGAGGCTCCTGATTCAGGATAAGTGTGAGACAAACATTGCATGGGACAAGTTTCTAGATGAATTCATGACACATAATCACCCAGCTTGTCTGGCAAGAGAAAAGGCTGGAGAAAATTTATGCACCATGTGCAGCCTTTTCATGATGTAAGGAGAGCTGCAATTATATTACTGATGCCTTTCTTGGTGTCTGCATATCCTGGATTTCTTCATTGTCAATCTTAGGGCCCCCAGGTTTGCTAATTAGTAGCTGCTGAATAGCCATCTTACCAGTTCTTATGTTAAGTAGATAGAAGCTCTTAGACTTCACTATTGAAGCCAAAATACATACAGGTTCACTTCTTCATTGAATTGTTCAGTTATGCAACCTCTTTGGAAATCCTAAATAGCACTGACTGGGTGTTGCGCTAGTAAAGCAAAGTGATAATTGTAAAAAATCATGCTAAAGAGATTGCCAACGGTTTGCAGGAACATGGCATCACCTTCCTTTATATCCTCACTTTAAAGAACCATTTCAGCTTTCTTACAAGAGAGAGAGAGTCTAATTTGGCATCACAGCCCCACTGGCTCACCCAAAAAGGACTTCAACCAAACCATGATGCACTCAAGAGGTTGCCAGATATGGCCAAAATCGCCAAGGTCAAATTTGAGAAGAGACAACCACCTTGGATTGCAGGAACAACCATCCAAGCGTACTTATGTCTTCTGTAAACGAGCCCTATGAGTAATGTTATTAAGAAAAGCAATCAAGAGCTGAGCCTTGCAGAGGAAGGACAAGTAATTTGCTGAACTGGACTGCAGAAGGCAAATCTGGAACATAACGCTACTCACCAGGTCTGCATGAACTATAAATGCACCCTGAGGAAGATATTCAATGAATATTACTAGGAGCTTCAACTCCACTTTTGAGTCAACGAGCATTAGCCATAATGAGGAGGTTCTGAATAGCTTGGCTGAGACATCCTTTTTGCAGCATCCTTCATCATCGCATGGTGCACAAGCACACTGAAATCATAATTTTTGTACTTATTGGATTTCCTCCCTTGCCCATGGAAACAGTTAACTTGTGGTATATTCCACTATACTGAGTGGATTTCATAACGAGGTAAATTCTTTCTTTGAATACATGACCCTTTTAATGTATATATATATATATATATATATATATATATATATATATATATATATATATATATATATATATCAAACTATACAAACAGTATATATATATATTAATGTATATATATTGATAATATATAAAACGGTAATAATAATCAACTGATTAACAAACAGATGGAAAGTTATTTCATACTTGATAAGAAAGCGGAGGAACCGTCAATTGATTAGCGAAAAAAAATTTCGTTTCCCATTGATGTGGGCTCGCATCTTTGCCATTAGGTCCCGGTAAACTGTCTGTGTTACAGTGGAATATTATATCACTGTTTAACTTTTAAAATAAAATTGGCAATGCAGCAGTTGCCTAAATTAAACTTGGATTATTTTTCTTTCACGACCAGTTTTCACCGAAAAGTAGACGTGACTTTTGAGGTCATAACTTAGCAATTTCAATAGTGCCACTTTTTAAAATAAATCTTGTGTGTGCCTTTAAATTCTCATATATCAACTTATTTCCTCCTCTAACTATATATATTTTTTGAAAGATAACACAGCACGTTAACAGGCCTACTGTTAATGATTAATTTTTTAGTTGTGACATTGAAAATTATCCTCTTTTTCTTTAACTAAATGTAGGAAATGTCAAAGCCATCTGCCAATGCAAATAGAAGGCGGTGAGAGCTATTTCGAGGAAACAAAAAATTACAATCCAATGTTTGAGATAAAATAGAATGGTGTCGGTATTCCAGCAAGGAAAAGAAGACAAAAATGTGATTTAAAGACCATTTATTTCTTGGAAGGCCTATTCTACAGTAATTCATATCTTTTAAAGTGAAACATCCTTATTTATGTTTCTTCAATATTAAAACTAATTCAGTGTGGGTAGTTTCTTGGAATAATTCGCTCGTATAAGAAGTATAATATTTGCCTTTCATTTATTTGGCCACCAACAACTTCATAACAACATTGCCATAGGTACTAATTCGTACAGATTTCAGCGTCAGGCATACGATACAGGATGCAAACTGTTCCAGTAACATTGCACTATGGGGCATGTCAGAGCATTGCGGGAAAGACAAGGTCACCAGCCAAAATCATGGCCATAACATGATACTGACCTTTTGGCCTGTTAAGGGGAAAGCTGGTAGCTTCCCTCAGAGTTATGGCTGGATACTATATAGTTCTCCTAAGATCATGGGAAGACTGTGTCAAATTTACTTAATGAAATAAAATTACCTTCACAAAAAAATCTTATCAAGAAGCTGAACTTTCTTTTACTAACTGAATAAGAGAAAGTAAAGCCTCACTCTAACTGTCAAAGACAAATTTATTCCACAGTCAAATCTATTTAGGAAGTCATCTTTGAATGGTGTTACTCTGACTATATTAAAGTATAATGAACACAAAAAGAGACATTTAGATATTTTTGAGGAAAACTATAATTACAGTACCACTGTAGGACTTCATTTTACATTGCCTGTATCAAAAATGCAAAAAAGTAAATGTTTTGTAAATAATGACAATGCTTTGCGTATATTTTGTGGACTATTTTCCAAGTGGTCTTCGGTGCACTGAAGTTTTTCTTTAAATGTAGGTAGCTTTGAAAGTGCTAGGCTGGGGGTAGCGTTAACAGAACATAGTTTTGCACTTCAAACAAACCAAAGATATTTGTAAATAAATTTGCTAATAATTACTGAAGAAAAATTATTACATTCCCATCACCATTTTCATTTTGCAATTTACAGTGGTCCACTACAAGACGAGATTCTCAGTTTTTACTTTGATTGCTTGGATGAAATTACGAACAACTATAATCTTTTTTCTTTTCTATTAGCAGCATGGAGGATTTCATCTTCTCGTGGATCACTTGTTTACATTACAATCACTAGGAAAACAAACTAAAGAACAGCACCAAAAAAGAAAATCAGGAAGTTATTCGCTTCGTACATCAAAGAACACTTGGCTGTAAAAGGAAATCAGCTGTATAAGCAGGCAAAGAAAGAAGTAAATATTGTAAGAAGATCAATCATTTGAATAGATAAATTGAAACATAATTCCCCACCACCACTAATAAAAGAACACAAAGAGATACTTCTTTGTATTGTTTAAGAATACTTGATCTTTTATTATGATTATGTAAAGAAGAAAGGCATCTGGTTAGCGATGTGAGAAGAAGCAGCAAGTGGTTTCTTGCAGTTCCTTAGGTTTACTATTAATTGCAGGCGCTGACAAATTATTTTTTAAATACTTATTTAATGATCTGCTCAAAGTATCTTGTGGACAAAATATTGATTTTACCACTTCAGGCATTCATAATTTGACTCGTTGATAGTGATATTATTAATAAATGCAGGGTCTGTACGAGGGAGTTTCATGACTGGAAGCTTGTCTTGCCTTTGTATTCTCTGATCACCTCGTACTGTAAGACATATAACGTTGTCATGCAGTTTATGCAAAATTGCAAATGACTTCCTCTTTCGGTATCTCTTCTCTCAAACTTTTCAGAATGTTGATATATATTTTACAAACCACATTTACTGCTTCAAGTTCATGAACGACCATATAACCCAAAGGTAGCCATATCAGTCACAGTTCTCATGCCATACAAAACGCTTAATGGAGGTACCAAGCATCTCAGGCCTTTCATTTTGTAGTACTTTTTTAACAGAGCTTTCCTGGTGAGTTGTCCTGGCGCCGATGTTTTGCAGTATTTCGTTTTGCAGTGTTTCTAAGAAGAAAGAATTTAGAGAAAGAACGATGTTAATATCTGTTAGCTTATTTCTCAATTGTTACCTCCTTTTACAAGTTGCTTACTGTTTACAGTGCAGTCTCTTTAGATTTTCTTTTATGTTAATTTGCATCCAAGTATATTCAAGAGTGCAAATTGACCTTTTTGCATACAGAATTGAAATGATTTGACCTTTTCAATCACCTATGTCTTACCCCAAACAGTACACTAAAATTCACTGACTCGTGGTGTCATCCACAAAATTTACACTCACAGGACTTTACATCACCACTAACCCTCCTAGAGCTTTCTTTTTTTTTTTCCTGATAACTCAAAGAATGCTTTACCTAACTGCGGCTTTATCCTATTCACTGTAAATTTCTTTTGTTTTATTTTATAGCCCAAATGTCTGTGTATATCCACAGCTTTGCTCAAATCCAAGTTATTTTCTCGCAGTAGCAATTCCTGCAACTTGCCAGTGTTAGAAAACACAGTCTTGTCTCGTTACAAGCTAACTCGCTCTGCAAAATTACAATATTCAGCTTGAGCTCGTAGTTCAGTCAAGAAGGAATGGAATAGTTCCATTCTGCCAAAACTGAAATGACTGTAACTCTTCATTAGTTTTTAGAAAGCACTATTTTTCAGTTTGTTGAGAGTCACGTCCGGATCTTGTTTGTCCAAAAGATCAATCACTATTGGCGCCTCAAAGTTGCTTCTGCCATCTTGCTTTTTTCCACTATATCTATTATTCAGATTATGTTTTCAGTTGACTAAGAGAAACAATTCGTCGCCATGTTGATTATATGTTAAACTTGGCTCAGAGCAAAAGACAGATGACTGCCTTCGGTTTTAATGTTCCAATTCCATGGCACAGATTATTGACTTGTGAAAACTGGAATACTACAACTGAATAGTTAGCAAATACAGAAACAGAAGTAAAATGAGGGTAAACAACATAATTGCTTACCTGATAGTTATATAGTCCAGTAGTCATTAGAAACTCCTGTTGCAACGTCAAAAGAGATAACTATTGAGCAATAAGCCAATGATAATGAACAAGTTTAGTAGCGCATTCGTCCTTCATTGACGATCGTTCATATTTCTTTGTTTTCTTTTTTGCTACATTTTATATTTCTTACCTTCCCTGATTTTATTGATTTCATATTTTATATGCTAGGAATATGATGGTTTTTGTTTTCAAGAATTTATATATAAAATTTGCTAAGTTTTTGCAAAGTTTAGTGAAGATACTGACACATGAAAAATTATTAAACTGTTATTTTTGTGTTTACTTCTGAGTACTAGAAGTCAAATCAAAGTGCAATGGTCAGTCAAAGTTTCAGGTAGTTTCGAATTTTAGTTTTTAAATTTACATAAAAGAGCGATTTTACTCAAGAAGTCGTAGAATTGGCAGGAGAACTATTATGACTGATGGTGGTTACATTTGGAAGAAATTCGAAATAGCAAAACCAGGCCAATATTGATTCTTGTTATTCCGGAAACCTTTAGCTATTGATGAAAGCTACTTTACTCTCTCGTGCTTGTTGTGTGTGTTTTTGTTTTACTTGTCAGCGCTGTCGATATCGTTGCAGCCTCTTACGCTTGCTACAATTAAGGTAAAATCCACTTATGTAGGCTCTAAAAGGATATTTTTTTCATGTTTTCTTTTTTATATTTATCTTGATTCTTCATTAAGTAGGATATTAGGTTATCCAGAATTATCATTTAGTTTGATATCAGTTTATCTGAGTCTTCATTTAGCTTATATAAGGTCATCTCACTCTTGGGTGTTATGAAAGTCCTCTTTTTCCATCAAATCTGCTGGCTGCAAAAATAATTAATTGTGTTAGAATATTCCTGATCAAAATAAAGTCAGCTTAATTGAAGATATAACCGAGTTGTCATATTAAATATCAAACTAATGATTTCACATGACATACTTATGGTACCAAGGTACATCACTATGATCAAATGAGAATCCAGATTAGAAGTTAACAAAATGCTACTGGTTACCGGTCTAGTCTTTTGTGGTGAGATTATGCAGGAGAGAGGATTAAGGGCAGACAACATTCGGTGGAGATACCAGAGCTGAGGAATAAAAGGTGAAGTTTAGTTTCACCAGTGCATTATGCTTTGTATATTTCCTTTCTCAAAAATTTCAGACATAACGCAACTAGTTTGTTGCAAGAGGACAAATCTTATTCAGTAATGATTTGACAGAAATTCTGTGAGTTATGAGAATATGAAAACTTAGAAAATGCGATGACATAGTGACACTGGCTTAAGGAACAAGGATTATGAGATACACACACACACATATATATATATATGTGTGTGTATGTATGTATATATGTGTTTGTGTGTACATATATGCATATATATAAATACGATGTATATAGATTGTGTGTGTTTGCATATATAAGAGGAAATTTACAAATAGCACCAAGAATAAACACTACATATTCCCTGCACAAACATACACAAAAAGTTATTAATGTTTTCCTTTTATAAAAATCTTCAGATGACTGTTGCCTGCTATTTGTAGAATGCAGTGTAAAAGAAAATGGTCAATTCCATAATCAGTTATTTAATACAGCCTAACTGTAATTAAAATCAAATGTGTTTTCCATTCATTCTGGTTTCCAAACATGCTCAAATGTTATGATCTATTTTGGATGTGTTAAGAATTCCATTGATTTTTAGCATTCCTTATTCCTCCAACAAAGTTTCCTAATATTATATTTATGTGCATTTTGACACCCCAATATGCTCAGTTCAAAAATGGTGTACAGCTGAAAACCTCCTCTGTTACCATAATGAAGAGGTCGTCTTTGTTTGAGTGTCTCACCTTGGTTGGAGACGATGCATGAAGAATTGCAACTTGAGGCGTTAGGAAGCCTAACAGTGACTTGCTGGATGCAAGAAGAGTTCAGAATTATGGATCCGCAGCTCAAAGACGATTGGCAGAGGTGTAAGTTTCTGAAACACGAAGCAATGGATAAAAATTCTGACATTTCCTATAACCTTTACGGGAACTTTGTTCTTAAAATCTTAGCAATGGTTTATTTTGTTTTGGACACGATTTTAAAATGAAGTATGAAAATTTTAAGAAATGCTTGTTTAAATAAAAAAAAATGCTACAAAGTTTAAGCAGTTGTCCGTGATTAAACATTGCTCATCAGTTAAACCTCGAGTTTTGTTCATTGTGGGTTTCTCCGTTCATTGTAGTCTTTGGCAAAAACTTCAAAGTAGGTGTGTTAATATATTAGAAAATGTTTCTTTATGTCCAATTAATGTAGGCGAGTAGTGGTTTTGTTTTGGTATTCTCGTGAAGAATCATTATAGAATACTTTCATATTCGTTTCAGCATTTTTAAGAACACTGTAACGAGAAAGTTTATTCACAATTCTTATTAACTAGATCATTGGCATATTGTCTCCAATGTACAATATTCATATCAGTTTTATCTTAGAAAATAGGAGGTCAGGAAATTAGTACAGCACTTTCCAAAATTATCATGTGTCTATAATTTAGAAAATTAAAAGATCTTTTTAAGGAAAATACAACTATAGTTAGTCATAGTACTACTCTCATCAGTGGTGATAAAAATCATTGAATTAATTAATGATGACGTATTACATCCTTAGATTTTGTAGGCTTAAAAAATGTATGGTTCATTAAGCTTTTTTTCAGCTGCATGCCATTTACCTTTACCTTAGAACTCTTAGAATTAATCCTATAATGCTTCCCTTTTGGCTTTTTTCGTTCTGTTCTATTTCGACTCATTCAGGATAAGTAGAGCATTTCAAATCATAAGTGTTATCGTATAGCCTAAACGATTTGAAACGTACTAATTTAATCATAGCCTAGGTCTTATACTACGACACCCAGGTTACTTCACTCATATGCTATTCCAAATTGCACTTAAATCACTGCATTGCGTTGTGTATGTTAATCTAAGAGATAAATCGATATAAACTTACTGTTGGTTCAAATGGCGCATTCGATATTCCTAGCTTGAATTAGAATGAGATTGGCATGAGCACAATCTCTACTTTGTAACCCTCGTCCAAAGCACACCTCAAGAAATTCTCCTTACATTTAGAGATGCATATCTCCTAAAGGAAATCTTCCTAAATGAACTTTAAGATGAAAGGGAATTCTTAAGTGGACTTGAAGGCACGACAACTATGGCTGCATTCCCTTTTCTTGAGTCCCTACTAGTTAGAATTACACTGCACCAAGGCTGTGAAGAGACTGCTCTCACAACCGTCGCCGACCAACACCAAATGTTCGACTAACTATGGACAAACCGATGCCGGTAGTTAAGCACTATTACACATATACTTACAATTAAATACATGAAACATCCAAAACAACGTTTTTCATTACTAAATACAAACACAACAAAACATAATATCTTTCTTCTACATAATATGCATTTCCACTTTACGTAAATTTAGAAAGAATACATAGAACTATACCACAACTTGTGGAAAAGTACAATCTCTGTTGTCGAAGTTTCGACATGTTCGTGACTTTTCAAAAAAAAAAAAAAAAAAAAAAAAAAAAAAAAATCTGCTTCCCATAGCTTGTGTTGCTGCTTACATTATATTAGCAGTGTTGTATGCAGCATAATCACAGTTATGATTTCTGATTATATGAAGTGACAGATTTTCCTTGGGAAAGTATGTACTTCAAAAGATAATAAAGATTACCGCTTAGATAACCATAATACAATTACTTACATTACTTCAACATTTGCGAATACAGATAAATCTATGCTTCCACCTTGATTAAAATTGACGCAGGAGTCGCCTATTGTTATTGCTTGATATGTCTCTCGATCGTGTATTGTGGAGAAGTCAAAACTTTCCTGAAAAACAAAACCTGAAGATATAGTTTTGCATTAAATTATAGATTATTATAGTGTAAAGTTCCTAGCCTTAATATTTCTCTTTCTGTATATATATTTTCGAACACTGACATCCTCGTCAACTTCAGCTACGAGAGTGTGATTATATATATATATATATATATATATATATATATATATATATATATATATATATATATATATATATATATATATATATATATATATGTGTGTGTGTGTGTGTGTGTGTGTGTGTGTGTGTGTGTAGGTTTTCTTTGTTTTAAAATTTTACAAGTTATAAAATTCATCATTGGTTGCTTATACTGTATAATGGAAAGGAATACTTACCTCCAGAACCGCAAGAAGTCTAAATCCATTGCATGATTTTGCAAGATGTCCAATTTCCTTCCGACGGCTATTTTCTAAGGAAAGTCTTCCCACTGTTGCTCCATTTATTAGGGATTGGAAATATGAGCAGACGTCGAAACTTGGTGGACACGACTGACAAGCAAAGTTCCTCATTAGTTAATGGCAAGATTGATAGAGGCTTTAAGATAATGAATGGCAGTGTTCACACGAGAATGAACCTTAATATTTTCTCTTTAAAGATAGTATTACAAACATTATTTTTGTAGTAGCATTTGTTGTTTTTGTGTTGTTAATGTTGAAATGTTGAAAAAGTATACCATACTGTTGGCAAAAACTATGAAAACTGTTATTATATATTTACAAATCGAATTGTCTGGAACAATTTGGCTGACATGCTAGCCGAGACAGATTTTTTTTCATCATTTTATAAACTAATGTTTATCATAACACTGAATTCATCTCAGTTAAGAATCCAATGTGTAAGAAAAAAACTGTTTTCAGTGAGAGAAAAATAGGGCATGAAACGAAGACATATCAGAGAGATAGGCTTAAGGAAACTAGTCTTGGAGGGAATATATTGAAGACTATAAGTAAATTAGAGTCATCGATAATATTTATAGACACAGTAATGCCCCTGATTCCATGTCAGGTTAATATTTGCAACATCAGTCGTCTGTAATGATAAAGAAACTAAGAGCAAGTCTTGTATGGAATCCGACACGTGAAGGGAGTGGACCGGCAGTGTGATATGCTGTTTCCCAGATTGTAGTCGGGAAATTATTCAAGGTGGAAGATAGATAAAGAGAAAACGTTCTTCAGCACAAAATAACTCAAGCTAACAAAAAGTATATTAAGAAAAGTCAAAGTAAAAATAGGAGAAAGACACTGACTACTTACTGTTAAAATGACCTTATCAGCGACTGGATAAGTGGGAAGTGTGGCGTTTGGAGGCGGGAAGCAGGCAACATACCCATAAACATACTGCTTATAATCATAGTTTCTAAGATCCATAGTGCAGTTGGAGCAAGGGAAAATGAAGTATACATAGAGCTTTGTTTGCCTAAGTGAAGAGAAATGGAAAGCTAAATGTATTATTTTCATTCAGGTATACGTTGATATTCATTATCATTCATATTGGGTAAAAATAGTGCAAGTAAATGATCGCATATTTTCGTTATTTTTAGCATTTCTCTCACTTATGAACTTATCTCGCTTCCCGAATTTAACCCTTTAGGATCTAACATGGGGTTTGTACTAGAACTTTCTTGGCTCATTTTCAAGGTTTCTCAACATGGTATACGTTTTAATGAAAATTTTGTTGTTGTAAAACCTCGATGCAACATCTGTTGTATATTCACGTTGACATTGACAGATAGTGTGTGGCCATATGCAGACCATAACAAAGTAGAGGAACACAAATAACAATAGAATCTTCAGCTGGAAAAGGAACTGTTAATTAAATTGGTCTTCGACATCATACTTACGAGAAGTCGTGTACTGTAAGGAATCGCAGGTCACATGTTTGACAGAAACTGCATGTAAGACATATTCCACCATTCGACAACTAGAAAGAGGAACTTTTTGTCAATAAGAGTAGGGGTATCCCGTTTCTAAAAAAAAGCTTAATTTTATAACAGTACTGGAGGCAAATTTTGTTGATAAATACATAACATCCATAATCCAAAGGGAAGTAGGTTTAAAGGAACATCTGCCAAATATTGTGAGCACATAAGATAGGAGATTTGGATTCAAAACTGTAAAACATAATTAGTTAGGAGAAAAATTTTTAAGCATATTGGCTTTAGATATTTCATAATCAGTAGCATCTTTCACTGTAAATGAAATAAAATTTTAAAATTGAAGATGTGTGAGAAGTATGTTGAAGTTAGAGTTAGCCATTAATTAATGCACATTTTTATCATAAATGTATGTAGGACCCAGTAACTAAATGCCTATAGATTTTCATTCCAATAGTGGTAATAAGGAATATTTAATTTCATCAGTACATAAAAACATGATGCCAACTGACAGGCAGTGTGTTCATGTAAGTTATTTTGAAGTCACTGTCTTTTTCAAGATCTCATGTTGACAAGAACTTACAAATGCTGCAGTCACTAATATGGTAATTGATCGTCCTTAAAGTTTACAGCGCCGATGTTAGAAAATCCTTAGTTGCTGAAGTTTTTGTGTTTCAAAAGTGTTCTTATCAGTTAAGGGGTAATACATATTCACAGGAATTTTGTAAAGTGCTTTGAAATGTCAGAAAGCAAAAATTATGGGTTCTTTGAGGATTTAAATGTGTCATAAGTCGATAACTCCCCACAAAAGGATAAACTTTAATCCATCTCATTGAACAATTAATAAGAAAGTGTGAGGTTTCTGACTATAAGATTAAAAAGAAATCCAGTGAGGTTTTTCGTTATAGCAAGCTTTGATGAGAAAACCCTGGGAAACGTTTGTGCAGTTACCATGATAACTTACGTCTGAACAAGTGCAGTAACTAAATCCAGGCAGCAAATCAGCGCAAGCTGGAATGTACATAAATAGTTTCATGAAAATTTTGATTTTGTTTGTTTATTGGTAAGAGATTCTGTAACCTAACCGAATATGGAAAAACAATTGTCACATGAAAGGTTGAGTAACGGCATGTACCTGCAAGGTTTTTTTCATTATACAGTAAGTGTTAAAACGATGACTTGCTTTTTATTGTTTAGTTATTTTCCAACGGATTTTAAGAATTATTCAGTGTAATAAAACTTACACACGTAAATAACTACTTTCCTCTTGCACCACCAAAAAAAAAAACAGCAAAAAACTCAAAATAGCATCTATGCAGCCAAATCCACAACAATGTGTGCTGACGAACCCGAAAGATAAAAAACAGTTTTTAATTTTCAACTGTGATAACATGTTTCCAAAAGAAATGAAGAAGAGGTGTGGCTTGTTTCCAAAAAGGTATGCCTCATTTTCTAAATTAAATATCTATTATTGATATGAATGTAGAATATTACGGATATGAATATGTAGTCTGTATGATATAACCATTAAAAAATAGGTCCTAAAGAAAGCAGGCATCTGAGGTATGTTTTCTGTTCAACTTACAATGAACGACTTTTCTGACAGAAGGGACCGTAGGCGTGGGTCCACAGCAAGGAGGTGTTGTTGTTGTGGTGGGTTTAGTTGTGGTGGTTGTAGTTGTGGTGGTTGTAGATGTGGTTGATGTTGCTGGAAAGATGGAGGTTCTTGAAAGACAAATGTATTTATTTTTATTGTTTTACTCTACATGATAATTGATAATGCAAGCTTTCAAGGATTTGTATTTAATTATAATAAAGTGATTATTGTTAACGTCAGTTATCTAAGAAGTGCATTTCTGTTAACTTTCTTCACTACCAATTCACATGATGGTACTTGATATTTTTGTTTGTTTTAAAGAAAACAGTCTACTTTCATTAATACTTAATATTTCGTAAAGGTTAATGGTAAATCAATTGCTAAAATGGTGTGATGTAGAGAAATACGACCTATGTCCTCATAAATGCAAAACTGAAAACAATTACTTGTTGACATGTATGTGATAAGGCATATAAACCACGCAAATACTGAACTTACGAATCGGAGTAATATGACAGCAGAATCCAGGCTTTCTTATTCTCCAGTTGGTTATAAACACGATACAGACCACTTCATAGATTTGTACATTATATCCGTGGATGTGTTTTCTGCATCAACCCGTCATCAGAAGAAACAAAAAACAATTCAAATGAAGAATATTGAGATTATTCAAGTTCCAAACCATAATTACTCATGATAATTTTTACTCTTTGATCTTTGATTTTTGTTTTTTTAATTATAATAAAAGTTTACGAAAAAGTAGTTGGAATGCCAAATAAACATACATTTCTTTCTATCTGATCAATGAATATTTTGTTTGTTTTAAGTATAGTCTGGGACTGCCATTAACCAACATTTCTCAAATGGTGTGATTTCTCCAGAGGCCAACTAGAGTGATGGCTGCCTACCTGTGACTGCTTTCTTATTTGTCAGCTGTTTTGAGAATAATGGTCATAGCAAGGAATTCTAGTGAAAATAATTTTATAAAGAATCCAGGTTTCTTATTCTGTGTTGTGTTATAAATGTAAACAGATTTCTTACACAAGTGACTACTGTGATTACACCTAGTTTACGCCCCCAAACCCTGAGGATGAGAAACAAACAGCAGCATGTGAATGGGTTACATTGGCCATTAACCCCAGAGTTTAGGTTTGGATAACTTATCTATATTTTACAGCTGAAATTCAATTTTTCCTTTGATTCTAGTGTGAACTGTTGATACTGTGCTGTTCTGTTAATAATGAAGCTTGTTTTTATGTAGGAATTCCCAGTGTTTGAAGGTTCATAATTCCTAAACTTCTTATTTCCGCCATTACAAATTTCCGTCATTACAAAACATTCAAATCGCCCACTCATACATCAGCCTTTTTTTCCTTAGTTATAATTAGGTTGAAAGCTATTGTACCAAGATGCACTGTAGACTACACATAAGGTTCTTTACAGCGTTCCTTGACCATTGTGATTACCCCTTCCCTTCCTTTTTCTGAGGATGAGTTCCAAAAAGCAGTCGAGTAAATGTGAGGGTTAGGGCCATTGCTGCTATATGGAGTTTTTTATGTCAGGATTTAAAGACGAAATATCTAGAAAAATATAATTTGGTTTTCTTTGCAATAAGTTTAGAATTATCTGGCTTATGTGTTTCTGTTAACCTCAATGAGTATTTTCAGGAAGGAGATTCCCCATGTTTCAGGTACATTTAATTTAATCTTATTTTAGCAACATTACAAGCTCTTTCTTAATTTTAGCTAGAAATCATTCAGGGTGTGCTTATAATCAACAAAACTAATTGAGCATCAAGATTACATAAAACTGTACAGGTTGCATGATTTCCTTGGCCAAAATAGTTACTGAATTTTCCCCGTAAGACCCTGGCATTTGGTTCTTTAAAACAAATGGCACCAAAAATGCAGATTTCATTCCTTTCTGTTAACAAATTCTCTTTCTTCCACATCATGGATCCAACGCAAAATCTAGTAAGCTCTTCCTTAGCATACACACCACCCCTCCACAGACCTTCATGGCTCATTTTGAAATTCATTTTGGACAAACTAACAATTGTTCAACAGTAGCCAGACCCAGCTCAAAAATCTAATCAACTCTTTCTTGGACGTAACCCAATTTTATCCTCATTGCGAAATGTCTAGAAAATTATAAATAACATTTTGAAAACTTTTAGTGGGAGAATCATCTGACATTCATGCTTTGTTAAAAAGAGATTTTGTGAATACATAGCCTGCGACCAAGTTTGTTAGAAAAGGCAATAGACAGTATTTTGTGTGACTTAACAGGAAAAGTGATGTAGACTATGGTGTACTCAAGAAATTTCAGAACTTAGATATTACGTAGACAAATTTTTTCTGTCATAGAAAGGAATTATTTTGAAACACCGAACCCAAAATTATTTTCACTAAAATTTAGAATATTATCCTTTGTACAAGGATGAGCTCGTTATTAAAGTTTAGTTTAAAACTTTTTTTTTGTATATCAGCTTATAGATACTAGTTCATGTAGTCCTTATCTTTACCAAGTGTAAAATAAAGCTGTTAAGTTTGCTAGATTTGTTGAAAGATTGAATGTGTCAAGTTTGATTGGCAAAAGTTATGTGCATTCTTTTTAAAGTGCAAGAGCCAGGGTGGCGAACTTACCTAGTGCCTTTTTTTTTCCCCAGATCAGATTAAAATGAGAAATGGAAAAAGAATGCAGATGGGTGGGGCTTGATCATGAAAAAAGGCAGACCACCTCTCTTGAGGGGATAAAAGGTTAAAAGAATCAGGAAAACTGAAGCAGAAAAAAGTTCAGGGAACGATGGCATTTGAGAGATTCCCTCACAGTAAATTAAGAAGGAGAATGTTTGAAGGGCGTTATGAGGACTAAATTGGAAGAAAAGCCCTCCCCGTGAGCTTAAGTGAACAGCAACCACAATGGGAACCGTTAGGAAAATGACAAGAAAGCATTTTGGTAAAGAGGAGGGGTATCAAGAAATGAGGTGGGGTTGAGCAAAGTCAGTCCTATCAAGGAGAGAAATTAGATGAAAATTTGCAAATAAAAAACCAATATTCCAAGCATGGATAAATCGGACGAAATAAAAGTTTTGATAACTGAGATGAATGGAAGAAATTTGCGCATCTAAACATTCGCCCAGCTTTTTAGAAAGTCGATTTAACCATCTGAACTATGAGAGCATTTCAAGACGTGTTTGAAGAAACCTTAAGAACCAAAAGATTGATAGAACGAAGAAATAACTGTAATGGAGAATAGAATAAGAATAGAGAAAGGATAATTACATCAACAAAAAAGTGTTGGAAGTAGGGGAAGGTGCAGTGTCAGTATTGAATCACTATCATTTCATAATGGGAAATGGGGAAAAGAGAAGTTGGGAGAAAATATCTCAGAGGAACTAAACTAGTGATAAAAAAGAAAACACGTTTCACCATTAAAACCACTTTCATGATATGGTTAAATGAAAAACTATAAAATAATCGTATAGATGGAAAGAGCAAAGCCAAAGTCTGAAATTTCTTAAACAGAGTATTATGGTGGAGTATTTAATGTCGGAAAATATCAAATGTTAAATGATTTTCAGAAGTCCCATAGAAAAGAAGAGTTAACATCAGGCAGACAAGAAAAATGACATGTAGATTTTTCCATATGGAATTGTTTATGAATATGATTTAGAAATCGAATTTACTTGCCAGGCTTCAGAAATATGAAACCACTTCACGTCTTACGTAGAGAGAATATTTGATGGATATAAGAATGGAGAGCATAGGGCCAAGAGAATAAAATGACTGAGGAAAAACAAGCTGTGCAATGTGAACTGAAGAGTGGCGCATATTTTCTAACAGACAAAGGAGGAAGGTTAGATATGGAATTTTTGATAACTTTATAAACAAAGAACCAAATATTTTTTTAATAGATAAGATCAAGATATAATATATCGTTATAACACAAATGGAAACGTCCTACAAAGTACAGTAATACAGCAATTCCTAACAAGTGTAAAAGAACCACTAGCAACAGCAGAAAAGACAGGAATAGCTTGGCAGTATGGCGGACGCCCACCGGCAGTCAAAACAATGGTTAAAACTGCATTCCAGACTCATTACTACAATCCAATTGGCTTTGTATAAAGGGGATTATCATTCTTTTTCACTAAATCTCACCTAGTGATTTTGTTACGGGAGGGCGAGGAGATGACAAGCCGATCTTTGAAGCACGAATAACTCTTTTGTATCCTGAAGTATGGGCACTTTATGTTCATGCCTGCTACTGATGGACCCTGGAGGAATGTGAAATGTGATGCGCCAGAAGGTAAGATGATAAAAGTTGGTTTCCAAAGTAGCTAAGAAAAATTGGTTGTTTAAATAATCTTTCTTTGTAATAATAAACAGCTTCAAAAACATTAAGGTTCAATATTTTTTTATGAACATGAAGGAATTATGCGTTAGACTAATCTTCAGGGCAGCTAAGGTTTATGGTACAGTCGTCTGAAAAATTTCCGTTTTGTACATGTGTGTGTGGCCACCTTTGAGGAGTCTAAGGTTTCTTTGAATGAACCTTCGCAGGTGTCAGAGTGACCCGCTTCTGGCATTTACAAGTTAGCTGACAGATAATTCATTTTTGCACAAACGCCAAAACATAACTCACATATAACAGAATCTTACCATGTTAAAGCAAAAGTATCGATGGAAATTATTTTGGTAGCGGACCTTTGAGAATCCATCGTGACTATAAAATTTGTATGTGTTGCCTGTGTTCACCACTGTTGTTCCATCTGTGGGGAAGAGAAAATTCGACTCTTCTAATATGCAGTATTTTTATGACTTATTCTATTAATTTCTTTTTTTTAATCAGTAAATGAATGATTGAGAGTTTATCTGTAATGGAAACGTGTAGATTGCCTTTCAAAGAGGAGGAAACTATTCATATTGATCTTCAGATCATTTAAAAATAAATGAGGATATATATGAAAGAAACTGTTTGTAAAATCACTAGTGAAAAAAAGGAAAAACGTAGAACCGCTTCCTGCCGTGATAATACTCACGATCACATATATTGTTGAATCACTGATTTAATTTATTTTCATATTCAAACTATGTTACGAGATGTTGTCATAAATTTCTATGATACAGCTTATTACAGATGTTGAAAACGACTCTCTCTCTCTCTCTCTCTCTCTCTCTCTCTCTCTCTCTCTCTCTCCGTATAACTCTATGACTCGTACTTATTGTTACATTTATTGTAGCCTTGCTACTGGGACTCTTGTAAAAAGGCGCCATGGCTTCTTGAAGGTCTTGAAGGTCATCTTTTGTCAAATGGCCATCGTCTTCCAGGTCGTCGGCATCTTTGTTGTCGTCTTCCAGTCCTTCATCAAATTCAAACTCTTTTTCGTTGGCAAGTATTTCCTGAAGGTGGTCTTCAAGGCTCTTATAGTTTAATTTGTCCTCACCTGCCGCATGCTGTAATATGAAGCATCAGTTGAAGCAAAAATAGAGTGAGTGATTGCTAACTAAATTAGATCATCAGTAAAACAGTGATATTGAACATTAAAGAATTCATCAGTTTCTACTCGGTATCCAAATCATAATAAATTGAGCAGGAGTTCAAGAAAAGAAGTTGGTTTAGGTTATGATATTTTCCATTCTAATTGCCAGGTTATGGGATAAAGGTGTCATTTTCTTTAAATAGTACTCCATAGTATGTATGGCTACAGTCCTTCAAAACACCACGAGTCTGCTTATACCTAGACACATATGTGCACACACACTCAAACATATACACACACACACACACACACACACATATATATATATATATATATATATATATATATATATATATATATATATATATATATATATATATATATACATACATATAGATGTATATGTTTATAGTTATCTTTCCAGAATGTTACGTTTCCATTTATAATGATGTGTATGATTTTTTCATTTAGAAGTGATGTACTTAGAATATTTAGTTTTAATATACGAGAAATATTGTGTTGTTATAATGATAATTGTAAAATATTTTTAGTATTAGTGTAAAATATCTATTTAGATTTGTACAAAAGTTAATAGTGGATGTCGCAGGAAAATAATTAATCAGTCATACTCATTGCCTCAAGATGACTGGGCAGTCATGTGATGAATTTTGTTCTGATTTGAGCTTTGAAGTCCGTGAAAATCAAATAACGAGATATGAGAAGGGTGTTTGGTCCCTTAGTCAAAATTCATGTTAAGGCATGAACGATTGCAAAATAGCCATGTGACAATATTGCATCATCTTTTGCCTTACAGAGATATATAGAATCACATGGATTTCTAAACCTGTGTGTGTTCTGCTTGTTTCATCGATTGTGTTGAGATCTCATCAAAAGCTTTGTTGATTACATACCAGAAACGTTTTTTGCTGAAAATGTCATTTGTGAAGTCCCCATCTATTCTCTCTTCTCTCTGACTCGCATCAAAAAGGCTACTCTCAACTCAGAATTCTGTACGTAATTTTAAATTAATGTAAATTGTTTTTATACTGGTCACTCTGTTAGTTGATTGCAAAACTAACATTTAATTTGAAATTGAACAGGCATTTGTAAAAGAACATAACAAGTGCCAAGACAGGAATTATGAAATGGAATACTAACACAAACTGCATTTTACAGGTCATTGTAATTTACAATTTTTATACTTTGGTATAATAAGGTCTTTTGTATTTTAGTGATTTTATTACATTTTACAATTTTCAATTTTGTGTTTGTATATTCTTCTTGTGTTTAAAAGATTGTTTAAAGTTTTCTTTAAAATTAAAATTATTAATGATTTAACATTTTACTTACTTAATTTTGTTTCACATTTTAACAATTGTGGTGATTTAATTTTGTTAAATAATCTAAGTTCAAGGTTTAATTAAAATTGTTTCCAAGCAACGTTAATTTAATTGTAAAATAATCATAAGTTTTTAACAAAAAACTAACAAACGGTTTGCATTTCGAATGACAATTTTTCAATAAGTAATTTATTGACACCAGTGGTAGGACTCCTTTGTGAATAAAACAGAAAGATAGATAGTTTTGTTCCTTGAACAGTTTCGTTGAAGTGACTTGAATCAAGGAGAAATGGTTACAATTATTTAGTGATTTAATGAATGATGCCCTGACAAATACACTAGTGTATTTAAATATTGATGCCTCACATTATTGATAAACATTTTCAAGGGATCAATGTTGCCTTTAGTATTCACTCATTTTTTTATAAAAGTTCTGTGTATCTGTAATTCATAAAATATTTGTTATGAGCTTTGAATTCTGTGATTAATAAGTGCTAATAACTAAGGTACTAGAAAACTTTTGAAAGTATACTAAATACAGCCACATATGGCAGGATGATCTTCAGGTATATATATATAAATGTTTATATATATAAATACCCCTCTTCACGAATAGTATGACGACAAAGACCTTGATCACCGCTAAAATAGGGATGAGGAGGTACTTGTCGGCATGGGTCGAGAGCTTCGTCGGTGGTTCCAATGGTGGAATTTATCACTTTAAAAAGGCCCACCGGAACAATTTGATGTCCCCATGGGATATTCCATGAAGATAGCGTTATTGGATATTGAGCGACATTTTAGCTTCAAGAATGTATAAATCATGGTGTGATAAAAATTTCATAATAAGAGCTGCGTGTTCCAAACGTACCAATGAGTTATCATGGTGGATGGTTAATGCCGAAGCCAATGGACGATTTCCATCCCTCGACAGGTAAATAAGTACGTTGCAGATTCGGCATTAGCTTATGCCTCTCTTGGTGGCTCAATGGTTTGACCGTCGAAGCAGTCTCTGGAAGTTACTAACATCTCGAGGGGTCGAGACCAGCGGTTATCCATTTATCACTTTAAAAATACCCCTTCGGTGTTAATTCCCCATCGGGGATATTCTAGCGTGAATTGGATAAGCGACATTTGTAACTTTGAATGTATATAGACCATGGTGTGATAAAAATTTCATAATAAGAGTTGCATGTTCCAAACGTACCAATGACCATTATCATGGTGGAGGTGGGTTAATATGAAACGATTTCAAGTAACGATTAACCCGCTCTCGACAGGTACCTTTAAAATACGGCAGATTCGGCATCAGCTTATTCTCTCTTGGTGGCTCAATGGTTTGACCGTCAAGTAAAGTCCAGAGAAGTTACCGTGTCGAGGGTCGAGACCTTAGAAGGCGGTTCTGATCCATTTATCATTTAAAACTTCCCTTCGGTGTTAATTCCCCATCGGGGATATTCCAAGAAGAGCGTGAATTAGATGTAACATTAAGTCTCCCCATTTTTAACTTCATGAATATTTAAAGATGTGTTATATGTCTCAACATCAACATACGCGGTATTTCCTTTTTTTTTTCGTTCTTTCAAAAGCGAATTTCGTCATTAATTCGTTCGTTTTTTCTTCGTTTTAACATACTTCAAAATTCGCTATGGCGACTGCTTCGTGACGACATGGTGACGTATTTCGTTATTCAGTCGAAGCTTAAAGTGAGGTCTGAAATTAATTATTCGGTAACAGTTTGCAAACACAACCAACCACAAACACCAACATTCACCAAAGAGCAACCACCTCGAACAAACTTTATTCTGGGATCTCAAGCTCTCAAACAATCTGTATCCTCAAATTTATAATATGAGGTTTTTAACTATTGCAAGTAAACCACACATGGAATAGTCTTCTCTTTATCTCTCACTTCTTTCTCATTTATAAATTACCTTTAGGAATGGGTTAAACATCAAGTCATACTGGAAAAAACACGAGAATGTTTGCCACTGCACAACAAGAAATCAAAAAAACAAATCTCTCAAAGTCTCTCTCTCTCTCTCTCTATCAAACTCTCTCTCTCTTTCTCCTAGTTTTCATTTTAATCAGATAATTGCAAGGATATAAAAAATATAATATCTAACCTTTATTTAAAAAGAAAAATTCAAGACAAATTATTAATCACAGGAAAGAAAGTATTTTATAACTGTGGTAGACAGACATCCTTTACAAGAAAAAAAACAATTCAAAAGGGGATGTTTAAAACCCAAAAATGTTCTGAGTTGAGAGAAAAAAAGTTCTTCAGAAGCGCCGGGTTGGTCATTAGTATGTATGTAACCCACAAGATTATATATAAGTGTATTTATATTTTATATATATATATATATATATATATATATTTTATATATATATATATTTATCATAAATTTAGGATAATTTTAATTCAACTGTAACCTTTTGAAAAACTCTACACTCAAGGAGAATTATAATTTGATGAGGCAATTCTGCACCAGCCATGATTTAAACCATATTTTAGTCTAGAAACAACGTTAGACAGTTAACAATATCATGACCAATGGACTATCGAATGCTGGCCGGGTAGAAGCAATAATCAATTATAATTTTATTTGGCTGTAGCTAGTAGTCCCAAGAAAAAGGGAATAAGATATCATACGATATTTGTGGCTAAATACTTGTTTATTTGAAAAAGTCATGCATGCATAAGTAACGTGATCCATTATATATATATATATATATATATATCGCAAGACATATATATATCTTATACATATATATATATATACCTATAATCTATCAGAACCATATAATATATAAAAATATATACATCAAATATATATGCCATCCTATGTTTTATATCCAAATAAATATATACAAATATATATATAGATACATATATATGGACAACATATATGGACATTATAAATATATATAGAATATATATATATATACAAGAAATGATATGGCATATATATATATATAAATGAATAACTTCTTACAAAGTCTTACTTTGCCGGCCAACATCCCATAGCCTTGTGGTCAAAAAGTAAATATCTTGATTTGTTTCTAAACCAAACCATGGTTTCGAAAATCCAGTGGACTGGCAGAATCCCTCATCATTTTTAATCCTTGTTGTCAAGTTAAAATCAGGTATATTTGAAGCCAAAATTCACTTTATTTTCTAAAATTTATAAATATCCATTCATACTGGTATATATATATAGATCGGTATATATATAGGTTCATTTATATATATATATATAATAATGGTGTTTTGCAATGGGACTGAAATGTATATAATCTGATCCCTACCATCAATGGATAATGTCAGAATGACGTGAATTAACGACTGTTGTTTTCCGGAACGGAGCCTCGATGGCTCGAATCGTTAGATATTTTCGGACTTCATAAGAAAGCCTGTGTCGCGGGTTATCAAATCTGCAGCCTCGGTCATATGGCAGACACTTTGCTATCCGTGTAGACACACCGGGTTGTGTATGTAATAGGATAGTTTGCTGAAAGCAAATGGGTTTTACAGACTAATACACACACAAACAAAGCCACTCCAACATCATCTAAAAACATAACAGATATACACGTCTCGAACTGTCGGCCTAAACCGCTACGTTCGCTGCAGAGGGGAAAGGGAGCTGGGGATTTGGCATGATAGTTAATACACATCTGCTAATGGGGAAATGTCAGAAAATGGCTAGCCAATCAAGGCTACCAGGCCTACCCCAACGCCAAATCAGTCTTTATACAGGCAAATATTACCCCATATGAAAAATTAAAAAGTTCAGAGTTAAACGAAGAAGAAGATTGGATTTTCATTTTAAATCTTCAGAATGTGTGATACAAAATTTATCCTACGTTGCTTATGTCATCTTCATTTGAAGACAATCCGGTATGCTAATTAGGCTTAGTATATCCTTAAACGACATCCACTTGTAACACATGTACAGAACACTATGATGGATAATTTTTTTATTGAAAAACAAGCCTGATTCTAAGTATTACAGGTATTTATAGCCAGAGCCATTACTGTATGTCTGTTATCATAAAATTAAGAAAATTTCTAAATTATCAGATCTCTAAATGCTTGTGGACAGATGTACAACACACTTGAAGGTAACCCTTGTGGTCTTGATCGCGGTACTTTACATAAACACACATATTTATAGTGTAAATATATATATATATATATATATATATAAATCACTATAAACATATTTCAGTATATATATATTCCTAATATATTGGGACCCATGATTGGATGAAAATTAGTATAGAAATATAAAAATTATATATATATATATATATATATATATATATATATATATATATATATATATATGTATGGACTTTACACTAATATATGTGTGTGTATGGAAAAGTACTGAACATCAAGAGAGGTAAGGTTACCTTCCGAAAACTTTTTTTTTTTTACAAACATGTGTTGGTTGCATTTAGAGATCTATATTAAGAATCTTTCGTTTTAGATTTAGCCAGCCTTGTGCTGAAACTGGCTCTTGGGCTCTGTTCATCCGCAATGTGTCACATACTACAGCCTCCATTACAAGTTTGGATACAATCTGATGATGATTTCACATTCATTTAAACTTGCACAAATTTTAAGTCACCAAGGCAATGAAACATTTTCACCAAAGTCTAAGTTGCCTGGGGGTAAACATAAGTTTAGCAACATTTATTTTCCAGTGCAAGTGATCAAAACTAGAACATGAAATATCTTCCATTAGCTATTCTGCAAAATAAAGTCATGGAAGGTTGTCAGGAAAATCCAGTGGACTGTCATGTCCCGTGACCTATATCGTCAAAGTTTTCCAAGT
Source organism: Macrobrachium rosenbergii (assembly GCF_040412425.1). NCBI lineage: Eukaryota > Metazoa > Arthropoda > Malacostraca > Decapoda > Palaemonidae > Macrobrachium > Macrobrachium rosenbergii. Next base: position 68,645,859 of record NC_089743.1, read on the forward strand.
AAAAAGATGCTTTATTCAGCTACTCTTTTCTAAAATTTCATGAAATTTCATTTAACCGGTTCTCTTGTAGGTCGGTTTTCAAAAGGTTCATTTCACTAATAATAATAATAATGGTGCGCCAGTAACGTTGGGATTGAAATTGTGCTACATTATCAACATGACCATCAATCCTAATATGCTTCCGGGTTGACATTAAATTAACGACTGCCGTTTGCCCATATGTCCACACACTGCATGTAGAATATTTGATATTTTCCTTGAGGCTTTGTAAGAAGTGCTTGTCTTCAGGTTATACACATTTCCAATAAACTTGTATAACTTTTCTGTGGTATAACTCCACGTTGTACATCTAATAGTACCAATAGTTATCATCTAAGCACACTGAATTTTATTGTATATATATATATATTATATATATATATATATGTGTGTGTATATATATATATATATATATATATATATATATATATATATATATATATATTTTATATGATTTTATTACAGGGTCACTTTACCTCAATTGTGGTAGCCTGCTTATCAAATACAATCAAGATTGAACTGTAGCCTTAAAGTAAAAGTTTTAGTCACTTGATTAAATAAACTTGGCTGCAACATTGGTTGGACACAGTTGGGCATTGAATTAACTTTTCATTTACTAGCATTGGTAAAAGACACATATAAATTATTTTTCCATCAACTTGTCTTGAGAAGAAAGTGCATGTTTTTCTGCAAAATCCACTGGACCTACATCATCAGACTTTTCAGCATATAAATCTCAGGTATACATGTATTTTTGGTGACGTTTCTTAAAGTTTCTTTTGGCCACTTTTCCCCTCGATCTACCGCAAAAGTCAGTAATACAATATAGGAGTAATAATCAACGACTGAAAAGCGAGTAAATGCAGAATTATTGTAATAGTATTAGTAGTATAGATGTTAAGCTAGAGTCATGGAAGAAACAATGCAGTGGCAAATCTAGATGCTAAGGGAGGTCATCAAGACAGAAACCCGCAAGTATGAGTCTTGATGAATGAAGCCTAGTGGTAGTTAAAAAATGAAAAGTAAAGGTTAATGTGCAGGCAGGTTCTTTTGTCTTTGGAAGCTTAGAGCCAGCTAACTGAAACAGATTTGTCCAAGTTTCTTTCTCTTGCATCATATTTCTACAGGGGAACGTAACAGGATATGCTTATTGTTAGTCCAAAGTCTGTCAGCCTATACTCTTTCATATTCGTTAAATCTTTTGTTGACTTCAGTAGAATTATCATCTATATCCTGATTCCAAACAACCTTTGTTCTTTTTACGAAAAAGCCAAAGTTTTTCACACACAAGTCCAATTTCACACATTTCATACAGTTTTGAGATCTTTAAAGACTTTTGGGAATCGATATATTTTCAAAGAAGCAACGACTTTTGGTTGAAAATAAATCACTCTCACATAGTCGGCTGGAATACAGAATGAATTCACTTTTATCAAGTTTTCTGGAAATTTCTACGAAAGTTACTCAGCCTCAGAGGGACAGTAGAAAAGAAAATTAAGAGAAAGTATATCTTAGTGCTCGATATCTCGCAATTAGGCTCTAAAACTTGGAAATATCTTAGTGATATCGGCTGATGAATACCTGCATCTGCAGAACAGCAACGAACAAGAAAATCCACGCGAAGGACAGAAGACCCAACGATGGTGAAAACATCGGTAAGGCTGACGAAGAACTCTTCCAGAGCTTCATGGTGGTCGGGAATGCCTAACCGAAGGACAGGTGAGGGAAGAAAAGACTAGCTGGACTGACCTCTTCCCTGTGACTGGACGAATGGTGTCTGGGAGAGCAGGGCTTTTATGTGCTTCTTCTTGACTTTGTAAACCAAGATCCCTCTCCCATACGCTCACCTCCCCATCCCTAACCCCTCGAGATCCCACGCGATCCTTGAACCCTTTCACAGTTATGAAAAAAAATATATAAAACACACCTGTGCTGATGCCTGAGGCGGGATGGGGTGGTTTAAATCATAAAACAAGTTGTTATTTGCTCATTTCGGGCTGGATGCTTCTCGCTGATTTGCTTAAGGACCCAATTAGTGAATTTTCTTCATCAAGCGGCATGTTTGCCTTTGGTAATTACATAAGAATATTCAAACAATGCCTGCAAGTGAATTTAAATTTGTTGGTATTTTGTCCCGAATATTGTATTATTTCTTTTTATTTATATGTTTATTTTTTTATAATGCTAGCAAGTCGGTCCTCATCTACTCTCCTGGTGCTGTTCATGGTGATTTTGACCTGAATAACGAGGGAACAATCTCTTTCTTTTAGGACAAGTACTTTACCACCGCCACCCCAAAAATAGAAATTAAAGATTAGAATTACTTAGAGACCTTGTTTGTGTTGGTGGAACAGTTGCAGAAAGGGTGTGATCATCAGGTGAACGACGCAGGCAAATTTTGCCCTTTGAATTAACGATACTGCAGTTTTCATGATGCAATGCTGACGGTGAAGGTAATGATCATTTTACGATTATTGTTTTTTGTTCATGGTTTTGATATCAATATTAATTCTCAAAAACTGTAAAAAAAATTCTGTATATAATTTTAATCCCTAAATATCAGAATTGTATCCTTGACAGTCCATCAGCGCTTCTCTTCGTGAAAGCTGAAAGATATTTTTGCACTGTACCTACAAAGGAGAACATCAGGCAAATCCCACATGTTGTATGCAGTATTCTTTATTAAATAGCAGATTAATATGTTCAACACAATCTCAGCAATTTCATATAACCCGGATTTTACTCTCTTAAAATGCATCATAGTAACATTTGATGACTCAGTTACTTTTGATTACTTCTTCTTTGGGGAGTCGTAAACAGAGGACAAATGTCACAGCAGGCAACCGCTGATAGTAGTATAGGAAAGTTACAATTATTCAAACTTTTGAAAATCATAAAAATATTTCGAAGAGAAAATGACATGCTTTGATGTGTTAGTGAAAGTGTGACTGAGTGCCTAAGCTGAGTGTGTAAGATATGTGTCCTTAAGGGAGATTCTAAAAGAATGGGTGAGAGCAATAGCTGTTCCTTTAGGGGCAAAGTTGGTCTTAAAGAGAGATACCATAGCCTAAGCATGCTGGGTAATGTGTATGGCAAGATATTATGTGACAGAGGGAGCAGGAGGTTTAGCCATGGAAGAGGATGTATTTTTTTGCGAAACTATTTAATGAGAAATCTAAGATGTAGATGGTTAAGGCTAATGAAGCGTACATGGACCTAGAATAAACTTATAGAATTGATAGATAATAATGGGGAAGGTGTAGAAGATATCTAATTAAGAAAATTATTTGTTGGTAAACACATTTCTGATTAAAACAATGCTTATTTTACAATGTATATAGAAAAGAAAGTGACTGGTTCCGTGTAGAACTTTGTCTCAGACACGAAAGTTTTTTACTCCTTGGCACTCTATGGTCTTCATGACTGGAGCATTTCAGATGAACAAATTTCTTCGAATAGGACTGGATTCTCTGACCCCAGAGAGGACCCCAATAGCCTTTAGGAACTGTGTCCTACATAGTACATATCAAGAGATTTAAAACTAAGTAAAGGAAGAGGCTGAGCTGCAATTTTTTACTATTCCCTCAAAACTGCAGCCTTGAAAATGAGTACCAAAGGAAATTGCCTGAAAGTTATTAATGTCACATGTGCATTGTTGCTTGATCTGATCGAGCATATTCAGACAGATAAGTTGGATTTTATTTTAATTGAAACGTTTGCTATTCAAGCTAGTGGAGAAACAACTAGAGAGAAAGAATGAGTCTTTCACTCCCAAGAGTGTTGCAAGACCACACTTCCCTCTGGCTCTTGTGTCAGTTTGACCCAGTCATCTAACTATGGCTTTAATTCATGTGCTAGGGCTTATCATCAAGACTCAACAAACCTTAATCTTATTCACTCTCTCCTGGATAGCCTTCAAGATGGTTTTTTTTTATTATCGTTGGACTCTAGTGCACACACTGTAGCAAAGAGAAAGATGAGTCTTGTCATAAATACTTAAATTTACGAGTGTTACTTATTTTCCATTTAATGATATTAAGATCGGGCTGATTCGAATTAGAGGATCAGCCAAGGACTTTTAATAATACCACTGGGGTTTCACACTTCATAATTTATTCACTTAAATACTAACACTAGCGAGGAAAAGTAAAGTAAATGGTACAAACAGATACTTAGCAGTTAAACAAAAATAAAAATTTTATTTATTACTATAACTTTAATTCTCTTACTGAAATGTGGATAACAACTGGAGTGAAATTTAATACTCCCGTAAGAGTAACTACCCAAATGATACAGAGAATGGGATTTCTTTTTGTCACTTATTTCACTATATCATTTCATTTTCGCTGAAGACACTATCCCAATTATAGGCTTCAGACATGCGATGCTTGCACACATACAGTTAATGCATAGGACTGAACGTTTTACATAAAAGACTGCAATAGTAAAGAGTTATTTAATGCAGTCCACTGTATGTTGCTTCTCGCATGGGAATGAACTATAAGAAAAGACTTTAATGGTGTCTTCTTTACAGTACACTATCCATAAAGTCAACCTGAATGCAACAGTGAACTGCAATTTTGTCATAACATAACATACCAGAAGTACTATCAAACAGAACTATGATTCTTGACCATACTTATCATGCATTGTCCAGACGTTATGTTTTTCAGACATGCAGCAGTTCACTTCAGGCACAACCTTGCCCTAAGCAATACAAGAAATTACCTAGCTTAGCTCACAAAAAATTTACTGTAGCTGTTCAGGACTACAATTTTCATACTGGGCACTCTAACCCAAGATTCCGTAGGGAGTTTATTTCAGCTCTTACTATTATTTCTGAATTACACTGGAATGCACATGAACCATGTTGCAGTGATGAGTGATTCTCAGTTCAATGTAATAATGCTTATAAGTACCTCTCCTCCTCGACAATTAATTACATTCAGTGTTTAGCTGGACAAGACTCTCATTAATAACGGATACAATGATATTCAGTATTTGAACAAAAAGTTCGCACAACAAAACCAACTTCATTGGTTCAGAGAAACCTAGAGATTTTGCCACTTATAGGAATATTGTTTCATATACGAATATTTCCTTTTCAAGCACTTACAGAGACTCCAATTATATTTTTTTCTTGAACTTATGTAAAACAGAAATCAGTAATTTTACACTGGGTTACAACAAATGGACAATCATTTTTTTTACCATACTTTTAACAACAGTGGACTTCTCACAACAACGATAGGAATTCGAATAACAGCTCCCCAGACAGAATTTACATACATCTTAAAATAAATGTTACTTGATAACTTCCCCCCTTTTAATGAACCAATGAATCTTTTTTTATATATATTTTCCATTTATGTTGCCTTACCAAAATTTCTTTATTTCAGGTACGTGATTTTGATTTTTGACTTGGTGCAACTCAAGTGATTCTTGTGGCACTGCGTCCTACCATAGTCTTGTCTGTTATTAGACAGCAGAGGAACGAATCACATCCAGTGAATGTAGTATGGCTGGTGGGTCTCAAGGCATCTTTCAAAGGTGTGCAGAGTGGGTCACCCCTAGGAATTCTCATTGCCGTATTGGAATCTTAGTTGTTCGCCCATCGCACTTGTTGCGACATGATTATCTTAGACTTCTTCTGGCCCAGGCAGCTGACATCTCCTTTGCAAGTTTTCTCCATCTAAGCCTAAAGATGTATGCTCAAAGGAGGGCCGAAGGGCTTTCACTGGTGAAGTTTCAAATTTAGGTGGGCAGGCCTATGGTAGATTTTGGTGCTTCATTGGTCAAGTTGTCAAGAAGAACCCCTAGACAGTCTACTCGTGGAGCTTCTCCTCGATCTGTTATGACCTCAGGACATCATTAGGGGGGTTAACTGAGGGTATGGAGACCAACTTTTGGACGTAAGCCGCTGACAACTGCATTAAATCAGACTAACAGCTTTCTAATCTGCAAGACTCCTCATTACCTCAGTGAGAGGAGAGCTTCTTTCACTTTTCATGGATTACCTGTGAAAAGACATAAAGGACAGCAAAGGCAGCTTCATTTTGAAAAGGTTAAGGAAGTCAAAAAGAGAGAGGAGAAAGTTTGGTAGTTCAGACAAGGGTAGGATAATTGCATTAAGCTCTTACGCTGATCGGGGAATCTCTCACGTGAAATTTGAAAGAGAAAAGTACAAGCTTTTGCGCCCATATTTTAAGACATTTTCAAACCACACACAGTGGAACGAAAATTCCAAAGAAGATGCATTTGTACAAACATCACTAAGATTGGAATTAAAAGTGATATGTAACGAATTTCATTGCACGCAAAGTTCTTTACTTTTGGAGTACGTCTTCAAGTAAGGAACTGGTGTCTAGAATTATTTCAGGTAACTGGATAAAACCAAGTATGGGCAATGGACATTTAGTTTCTTATTTAAATCTCTCTTGAGCAGCTTGTGTAGAAAGGGGTCAAGAGTATATGGCCCTTGTCTTGAAATAATTTTACATTCCTTGTGCGCTTTACAAAATTGCAGACTCGGTACTTGACTTCTGTGGGACCAGTGAGTTCTATGTGATTTTACTACTTAGGTGTACAAAAAGAGCTTTATTCTATTAACAAGTTTTAACTTAATATTTATGTAGATTTATGTGTATTTTTGACACGTTACTTTTCAGACCCCCAGAAAAAATGAAACAGTCTGGTAATGACTTGACAGCTTTATTGTAGAAAGATTCGAAAATGTGAACTGGATAAGAAAAGTTACGGCCTAGTTATCTATTGGTCAGTAGTTCGTTATCCAGAAATTCGGAACTAACGATACATAACCGTTGCACGAGCATTGAAGAAAATAGATATTTTTATATTATGTGCCCAAAATGATAATGTAGGTAACTTAAATTATCTGTAGGTTCCTATGTTCACTAAATTTACACTGAAATTGTTCACGTCAGACAATATCTGAAAAGGGCAAGCAAACATCATTTTCTATTTCTAGCTGGTATTCTGGAAGCTTGCTACAGTAAAACATTGAAGATCATTTATAAAAGAAGTTATAGGAAGCCTGCGTTACCAAGAACAACCTTTGTTTGCCTTATTTCATAAGCTATGAGTTCGTCAGATCATTTTTGAAAATATTCAGTACAGATGTAATCTTCTCAGATAATAACACTGTATAAAACAGGCTTTTAAGAAATTGTCCACACTAGAGTAACAACATTGTTAATAAAATCCCATGTGTGGACTGTGACTGATTTTATATGGTCAGGCATGAAGCAAGAATATTTTCAACACTTGATCTAGTTGTTCCTGCAGTCAACTCCTTTCTCCCCCGTCTTCTGTTCTCAGTTAAGTGTTAGTGCCCTTTTGCGGCAAGGAATAAAAAGTCAGTAATAGCGTGGTCACAAAATTAATGGTGCAAAGACTGTGGTAGTGCATCAGCCCCTGACATCACTACTGATTACAGTAGCAAATCAATGGCACGATAGGCTATCTACCTACGATAAAAGTTTACCATTAAGTATGTGAACTGAAATATGTGCATTGTGATCAATTATTCTGTGCCTAGTCAGTCCCCATTTTTATCCCTCTCAATGTAGTAACTTTAGATCATCACTTCCTGGTTGATATTTTATATCTGTATGCTTTTGGGAGGTGGCAAGGATAGTGTATGACAAAAGAAGGCCAAATTAAGTGAAAGTAAAGATCTGTTTTTTCGTAATCAGACCAGTGATGATTTATAGTTCTCGTGGAAAATATATAAAATTAAACAAGATGGGTATGGGTTGGAGGAAATAAAAACTTACCCACCTACCTTTAAGAACAGTTACAGGGGGGATGGAGGTGGGAGCTGTAAAAAGTGTGCCCCTCTTTAAGGAATCTTGGTTGACTAAAACATACCAACTCCGTAGTGTTAAATATTTCCCGAGAGTTGAAAGTGAAACTTCATTACAAAACAAAAATCAGGATATCCTGATTGGAGCACGCAGATCAGTCAAAATATAAAAGCAATTTCTCAAGTTGCTTATGTTCAAAGATTTTACAGGGTAGACTATTTTTGCATTCTGAGAGGTGGCTTTGAGTTGACACGTCCATGCAAAATGTGCATCTGTACTTGCAGACATTGACTGACAATGTGTTTGTTGTTATGTAAGCAATAACAAAGTTTAGAATCTTAAGTCAGACTGAAACCTTTTAAATGGGAAGGGACTGTTTTTTTACATTAGTCCTATGCACCATGCTTACAAAACGTCATGTACAGCAAAGAATTCTAGGTAGCATGTTTCACAGAAATTGCAGTTAAGACTTATGCCGCCATTGGACATCTAGAGAGAGGGTTATATCGTCAATAATGGAATCAGAAGGAAAACCTAATTATGATAGCTTGTTTCAAACCATTAAATTTTATTACAGTACTGATGGCAAATTTTGTTGTTACGTCTCTTTTTATATAAAACGTATAATTCCAAAGAAAGTGGGTTTTGAGGAACCTCTGCCAATTATTCTGAGCACACAAGCAGAGAGGTTTGGATTCAAGGTTAGGAGTCATTATTAGCTTGGAGGAAAATTGCTAAATGTGTTTATTTTAGATATTTTACAATCTATATAAGCTTATTTTTTGTAAATAAGAGATAAAATTTTGAACTTGAATATGTGCGAGCCGTATTTTAAGGTTAACCACTAACGAATGCACAGTCTTATCATAAGTTTATGCAGGGATTCAGTAGCAGAATACCAATGCATTTTCAATCTAATAGTGGTAGTAAGGCTGCTACTTTCATGACAAGGAGCCTTGGTATTCTTTGCGGATGCACTGCAAAGGGCAACATAGCTTTTCGAGTTGTTACTTGAATGCACTCATCAGTAAATAACAGCTTATCACCAACTGGCAGGCAGTGTGTTCATTTGAGTTACTTCTAAGTCTGTTCTGTTTAAAAATTACACAAGGGTCAACGGTGCTGTCACATCGGTACTTTTAGAAAGTCCTTAGTTGCTCAGTGTAAAAAAATATTCTTTTCAGTTAAGGGTTAATACATATTCACTGGAGTTTTTCGTAGTTTGAGGAAATATAAGAAAACAAAAATTTTAGATTATTTGATTATTTGTTAATATTTCTAGAGTCTCTCTATAGAAAAGTTAACTTTAAATATTCGTTTTGAACAACTAATAATGAGTGAGCTTCTTTCTCTTAGTACCACAAAGAAAAGCTCTGAAATTTTCGGCCATCGCAATCTTTATGAGCAGACTTGAGCAAACATCTGTGCTATTACATTACAACCCACTGACAACTTACATTTACAAATGAGAGCAAGCTAGAATATACAAATAATGTTTTAATTAGTTGTGATTATATATTCGTTGGTAAGCAATTCTCTAGCCTAACTGAACGTAAAAAGATAATTGTCTCATTAAGGTAGAAAAATGGTTCGCAGTTTGCAAGAACTTCTTCTTTGCAAGAATTATAAACGGTGATTTGTTTTTCATTGTTCAGATATTGTCCGACAGATATTTAAGAATTAATCAACGTAATGAAACTTGACATTCCGAAGCAAAAACAATTATAACGTTAGAAGCAAAAACAATTATGACTTAATATTAACGTCTGTGCAGTCGGATTCACAACATTTATTTCATTTATCATATCATATCAAGAGTACCCTAATTTTCTGTTGCGTTAACCTGCATCCAAAATCAGTGAACCAAAAACTTTTCCTTTCATTGTCCAAAAGATGTGTTACATTATCAAAATCAAGTTGCCTATTGCATACCTGATGAAGCAGTCTATAAGCTACGAACAATAAATGGGATAATAAGGAAAGGAGGTTTCTTAGGTATATTTTCTCTATTACTTGTTGACAGGAGGTACCGTTGGTATGACTTCACAGCGAGTTAGAGTACGTGTTGTGGTGGTGGTTGTAGTTGGGAGTAGTCATTGTGATGGAGGTTCTTTTGGTCGTTGTAGATGTAGATGTGGTTATGACTGCTGAAAAGACGGAGCTTATTAAACGGCAAAGGTGTTTATTTTTTGTTGTCTTATGGTTGCCTAATCATAAATGTAGATATGTTGGATTAATAAATATCAATCTTACTGAGGATGAGATTTTAGTGGAAAGTCCTGTAATATGAAGCAAATTCACCATTGATGTGTTTATTTCAGTGCAAAATTTCTATAAATATTTTTGTATGAATATTTATCCTTTTAGTCACCCAGTAGTTGCACGTCCTGCCTGGTTCAGAGCCAGAGGTGGGTAAGCTATATTTCGTTAGCTCTCTCTAAGTTTTCTTTGCGTGCTATGACACTCATTATTGTGTATTTTCCACCAGAATACTTGTAAATTTTTGTTGATTGTTCTAAAACTGAAAAAAACATGATAAAATATTATTCTGGCTCGTAAATAACGTGCCAGAACTCAATACTTGTATCTGAGGGCGTGATTTGAAATTGTATATAAAATGCTTGCTAATTTTTCAACTACATTATAATTAATTATACAAATTTTTCTAGTATTTGGATATAATTACAATGAAGTGCTGGTGATTAATGTCAGTTACCTTAGAACTGCATTGCCTTTAACCTTACTCTCTACCAGCTCATTACATGGTAATTGATATTTTTGTTTTGTTTCTACGAAAAAAGTCTGCTTTCATTAACCCTAATTCAAACTGATTTGACAAATAATTCTTTAAGGAAAATGGCAAATCATTTGCTTGCAGTTGTTATGATGTAGAGAAAAATAACATAAGTGCTCATAATAATTAAAAACTAATGTGAAAAATATGCTATTGGACACCTATATGATAAGGCATATAAATCCCATAAAACAAATACTGTATTTACGAATTTGATTAATCTTAGAGCAGAATCCAGGCTTTCGTAATCTTCGGTTAGTTATAGATTCTACCAACCAGGTGGTATTAAGGTGTGTTACTAACTCCGAGTTGTTTTTGCCCAAATCTTAAGCAGAAAAACTAAAGCTGTCAAATGAAGTACATTGAGATTACTCAAGTTTCAAACTACAGTTACGTGTGATAACTCTCAATGAATTTATGATAAAGCATTTAGAAATGTAAAGTAAACTTATTTCTTTCCATCTCCTCAATAAATGCCATCAGAAAGTATGAAGGGGCTGCCATCGACCAGTCACTAACACATTGTGATTACATGATGACATAGTTCAAAGAGACCAACTAGTGTAGCATGGGATTCATGAGGATGGTTTTGTAAAGAATTACAGGTTTTCCGTGTTTTGGAAATGAAAATAATTTTTATTCTAATAGACAGAAGTGGCCAATGCGATTACACCTACTTTATACCCCCAACCCCTTAGGATGGGTTAAGGCCATAACCCCAGAGTTGAAGTTATTTGGATATACGAGTATACCTATATTCTGCCGTGAAATGTAGTTTTTCTACTGACTTTGGCGTGAATTATTGACTTTGTGTGTTGTGCCTGCTATTAATGAAGCTGTCTTTCAGTTAGGAAATCCCATACTTAGAGGTTAATAACTCATAAACTTCTCATTTCAGTCATTATAAAACCATTCATACCACTCACCCAGACATCATCTGTGTTTCTTTATTTATTGTTAGGTGGAAAGCTATTGTACCTAGATTTGCTCAGGAGGGTGAAGTTAGATAATCAAAATCTAGGGATTTTAGTTTTTGGGAATGCTTTGATTGATCTTTAGTCCTTCCATATATTTTTGAGACTATTAGAAAACTCAGATAATCTACTCTGTTTTCAAAATAAGAGTTCGTAAACATATTTACGTGTTTCAGAAGAAAGCATTCAGGGGCATGACGTATAGCATAATTAAATTATGGAAAGTCTGCAAAAAATCAGTAAAGTAAATTTTAGACAGCAGATTGCTATATGGAATTTCGTTTCTGGATTTCAAAAAGAAATATCAAGAAAAAGATGACTTCCTTGTGCTTTGGAATAAGTTCAGAGTTGTTCTGGATTGAGCGCTTTGTAAAACTTAACTAGTATTTATTGGGGGAGATCATTAATTTTTGCTCAGCAGCTTCAGCTTCATCCTTCATTTTAGCGAGAAGTCACTCAGTGTTGCTTTAACTACCAAATCTGATTGGAAGTGTTGCTTTAACTGCCAAATCTGATTGGAAGTGTTGCTTTAACTACCAAATCTGATTGGAAGCGTTGTTTAACTGCCAAATCTGATTGGAAGTGTTGCTTTAACTACCAAATCTGATTGGAAGCGTTGCTTTAACTGCCAAATCTGATTGGAAGTGTTGCTTTAACTACCAAATCTGATTGGACATCAAGATACACTTAAAATAGTACAGATGGCATGATTTCCTTGGCCAGAGAGTTACTGGCATTTTTCATCAAGATCTTGGCCCTTGTTTTGTAAAAACAAATAGTACCAAAAATGCAAATCTTATCCTTTCTTGAAGTTTAGTCGCACATGGAGAAATCTTGGATCTGTCGACAATTCTTAGCACATACACCAAAATATCACAAAATTTCCCTGTTCATTCGAAATTCATTTTAGACAGACAATTGTAGAGATATAGTTTTCAAGTTACTGGATTTTCACCAGTAACCAAACGCATCTCAAAATCTAATGCACACTTTTTTGGCAATAGCCCAACACTCCACAGTATTTCATTGAGAAAAATTTTGTGAAAAGATAAACTTTCACACAAACAAAGAGACACGTATGAATACATAGACTGCTTACTATTTTTGTTAAAAAAAGTAATAAACTGTGTTTTGTATTACTTTTATAGGAAAAAATTATATAGAACATGGAGTACTATAAAATTCGAGAACCTAGATATTACAAAGAAAAATTTTATGTATATTAGAAAACATATGTTTTTAAAGTCTGTACCCAAACTTTAGTTTCACCAAAATCTAGAATATTCTTAAAGATGACCTCTTTAAATTGACTAAATCTCGTTTTCTACATACTATTCTTGTTGAAAGATTGAATGTGTAATATTTGGTTGATATTGATATTTGTGCATTCCATTTGTAAGTGCAGTAGGCCAGTGTGACGATCAACAAAAAAGTTTTTATTTTATCCCAGACCATATTCAAAGGATAAAAGGAGAAAGAATGAAAATGGATGAGCCTAAATCTTAAAAGAGGACAGACCTCCCTCTTAAGGGGAGAAAGAATTATAAGGATTAATGAGACAGAAGCAGAAAAAATTCCGAGTGTTAATGAAAGGAAAAAGGAGAGGTCAATGATTTTCACAGTAAATTAGTAATAGAATGTTTGAAAGGTGCTATGAAGACTCTTAATAGGAAGAGGAGCTCTCCCCTTGAACGTAACTGAACAGGATTGATTGATTAATTGTGGGTTATCTGGCGTCACAACTACCAGGGTCACTGACGCCGAAACCAAAATAGTCCCGATGTAAAAGTAAAAGAGAAAACATCATTGCCGAGAAGACGGGTATCAAGGTATGAGATAAGATTTGGTAAATTCAACCCTGTCAAAGGGGAAATCTAGGTAAAGTTTTCCAGAATGAAATCAGTCGTGTATGTTGCGCCGAGTAGATGACAAAATGATCCCCGAAGCATTGAAAACGTTTTTCTATTCTGAAGTACGAACACTTTATGTGAAGGCCTGCTGTTGATGCTATAGAAAAAATGAAAAGTAATGCGTCAGAAGGCAAGATGAAAAAATTGGTGTAGAAAGTAGCTGAAAATACTGATTGTTGAAACAATCTTTCTTTTACATAATAAAGCTCATTTTTTTAATAGGGATTAGAGGTAGGAAATAATCGATAGGCTGATAAAAGTGCACGGGATATTGCCACGTCCTCTCTTCAAGGCTGTAAGGTTTATGATGCTGACTAGCTTTAAAGATTTCCGTTTTTAAATTTCGGTATGGTCACCTTTGAAGAGTCTAGGGTCTCTTTGAAATAGCCTGTGCAGGTGTGTCTCTAAGTAACACGACTGCCCGGCTTCTGTCATCTACAAGTTAACTAATAGATAATAGATCTCTCTCTCTCTCTCTCTCTCTCTCTCTCTCTCTCTCTCTCTCTCTCTCTCCTACCTATTGTTGGGTTCAATTTAACCTTGTTACTGGGATTGTTATAAAAAGACGCCATGGCTTCTTCAAGGTCTTGAAGGTCATCCTATGTCAAAAGGCCATCGTCTTCCAGGTGGCCAGCCTCTTCATTATCATCTTCCAGTCCTTCATCACATCGAAAGCTCAAGTTGATTTACCAAGCTCTTGAAGTATAGGGTGTCCTCATCCACCACATACTGAAATATGGAACTCCGACTTAGTAAAGGTGGAACGAGTGATGTCTTAACTAAATGACACAGCTAACTGGTGAACCTTCGCTGTCAGACTTCAAAGCAAACATCAATTCTAGAATGGCAGTTAAATCTTAATTTGGTTATGACTGAGATATATAAAAGAATATCCTTGCCATCGTATATACAAACTACTTGAAAAATACTTAGTAATATCGTTGAAGAAGGTTTGAAGAATATAATTCGTTTTTAGGTTATAAAATTTTCCAGTACTGCTACCGTGTTATATAATGATGGTGTCATTTTAGATGCATAACATTACGTAGCACCGTGACAATAATACTCCAAAACACCAGTGGTCAGCGTTTACCTACTGGCATGCAAATATAAATATATATATATATATATATATATATATATATATATATATATATATATATATATATATATATATATATATCTATCTTCTTTCTCTGCATCTTTTGGCTTGGTCAGATACATCATCCTCAGATCTTCTTTAACGACACCCATCCACCTTTACTTCACTTCGTTCTGCCTCTCGCTCTCCCACCAGGCACCTCGACCTCGATCTGCATCACTCTCCTCTGTACATTATGTCTCAGCCCTTCTCATCACATGGCAGTCTTCTTTCCTGGGCCTTCTTTGATAGTTCTACGACTTTAGTAGTTCCTCTTATTCTTTCATTCATTGGTCCTGTCCATTTTTGTCACTCCACACATGCATCTAAGCAATTTCATCTCTACTGCATCCAATTCCTTCTCTTGCGCTCTCTTTATCGGCCATGTTTCTGCTCAGTATATTAAAGCTGGTCTCACTACTGTCTTGCACACTCGATCCTTAACCTTTATTTTTATAATGCAGTCACACAAGATGCCTGACATCTTTCTCCAATTTTTCCATCCAGCCTGCACGCTGTGTGTTATTTCTACATCCAAATTTCTATCAGCAGCTACTGTTAGACCAAGATACCTACATTTTTCTATGTAGTTCAACCTTGTCCCTTCCATACTAATCTCGGAGTCTTGATCTTCATTGGACCTTAAGTATTCAGTCTTCTCTCTATTGATCATTAATCCTCTGTCTTCCAGTACCTACCTCCATTGCACTAGTTCTGCACCTACAGGTGTTTCTTATCTAATCCTTTGATCCATTATTCTTTTCCAGATTTTCATGATTTGAAACATTACTTTATTCCTCCTCTGCAGTCTGCACAATTCTGGATGTCACCCTTCTCTTTATGAAGGGCACAATATAGCTTCTCTCCATTCTTTTGCTATCTTTTCCTGACTGTATATTTTCTTTGCTAGGTCACACAGCATGTCTATTCCTTCTTCTCCCAAGCTCTTCCACACTTCTGCAGGAATTCCATCTGGCCCTATTGCTTTACCGTTTTTCATCTTCTTTATCGACTTCTTTACCTCCTTCGTGCTCATAGTATGTGCCATACCAAGGTTCTGGAATCCATCTTCAGAGATTTTTTAGGATTTTCTTCACTTAACAGGTGTTCATAATATTCTTTTCACTTATTCTTTATCTTATCCTCGTTGAATAAAACTATTCCATTCTCATCCTTAACTTGTTTTATATGGGAGTAGTCTCTGGTGTAATAGTCTCTGGTGTTCTTGTCCCTCGACTTTGCAATTCTGTGAATTTTTCTCCCCCACCCCCTCAGGTGTTTCCAGCTCTTTGTACATGTCATTTAATGCTTTTGCGTTTTCTTGTGCATCTGCCTTCTTTACTTGTTTCTTATGTCTTTTGTACCTCTCCTTATCCTCTTGCTGTCCATACTTTCCCAGATCTTTTTTGGTTTTCACCATCTCTTTCACTTCATCATTCCACCATCAGGTTTCCTTATCATCAGGAGGTTTCCTACCAGAGGTCTTTCCCAGCACCTCTCCACCCACTCTTTCTATCACTTTACTGTTGTGATTCTACCCTTCTTGCACTCCCTCTAGCAGTCTAACTTCCCTCAACAATCTCTCCTTAAATTCCTGCCTTGCTTCCTCCTCTTGTGCCAGCTTCCACCACTTGATTTTTGGTGGGACTTGTGCAGGCCTGCCTTTTACTGTGTTCCTTATTTCAAAATCCATTACCACCACCCTGTGCTGTGCTGCCACACACTCTCCATTTAAAACTTTACAATTTCTCACCTCTTTCAGATGTGATCGTCTTCACGAGAGGAGGTTAACTGGACTTTCTTTTGCTCCACTCTTTTATGTAATGTACTGATATACTTTCTTTTCAAACTAGGTGTTGGCAATAGCCAAATCAGATGGCACTAAGCAGTCCACAACTTTCTCTCCCTCATCATTTCACTCTTCAACTCCTCAGCCACCATGCATCCTCTCGGTACCCTTTCTGGTCCTTCCTACATGTCCGTCCATGTCACCACCAATAATTAATCTCTCTTCAGCTGGTCTTTCACTCTACTGTCGGTTCATTTCCCCCCAAAATGCAACTTTCTCAATTTCATCACATCCTGCTTGAGGGCCATAAGCACTCACAATGTTAACTATTTTTCCATCTAGGCAAATTTTCACAACCATTGATCTGTAACTTGTCCTCTTCACGCTTACTATGCTGTCTTTTAGGCTTTTTGATAGAACTGTTCCCACTTCGTTCTACCTTCTCCTTATTTGCTCCACTATAAAGGAATTTATTTCCACATCCTGGCCCTCTCACTTCATCTCCCCCTCCATCTAGTCTTCTGCACACATGAAATGTTATCCTTCTTCTCTCCATCAGATCTGCTGTCTCTCTTCCCTTTCCAGTCATAGTCCCCACGTCCAAAGTTCCAACCCTTAAAGCTGCCACCCTCTTCCTTCTCCTCACTCTTCTTCTCCTCCTTTGGGCTTGCTTCTTTAAGTGGGGGTGCCCACAACCCAGTAGACCTTGCCTGTTTACCACAGGGGCAGGCAAGCCCCTGCATGTTGCCTATGGGGGACACCCTAGCACTATCCGATTTCCAATGAAAGTTCACTGTCATATTTGGTTGGTTTTGGCTGAATTGTGGCCGGATGCCCTTTCTGACGCTTACCCTCCCTATTTATCAGGGCTTGGGACAAGCAATTGGTTGGACTGCTTGTCCCCATTGTTGGGTTATATATATAATTTTTTTTGTATGCGATCGCTTTTGTGGCTTTGGCTTCTTTGAACCTAACTTTTTCATATTTTCTTTCTTCTGTTTTCAGTCTTTCTTCAAAGTTCTGGATAAGTACACATAGTCGTGGTGTAGTTTCCATTTATTTCAAGTGATATGGTCCATTTCACCTGTGTCTGAGACTCAGGCAAAACGGACCATATCACTTGAAATAAATGGAAACCACACCACGACTATGTGTACTTAAACAGAACTTTGAAGAAAGATTGAAAACAGAAGTAAATAAATAGGTAAAACTTAGCATCAAAGAAGTCAAGGCGAAGCAGACCATAACACTTGAAATAACGGGAAACCACACTACATCTATGTGTACTTTTCCAGAACTTTGAAGAGAGATTGAAAACAGAAGTAAGGAAATTTGAAAAAGTTAGCATCAAAGAAGTCAAGGCAAAACGGACCGCAGCACTTCAAATAAATGGAAACCACACCAATATTATGTGTACTTATCCAGAACTTTGAAGAAAGATTGAAAACAGAAGTAAGGAAATATGAAAAAGTTCGCTTCAAAGAAGCCAAAAAAGCGATTGCCTACAAGAAAATTTGTGAAAGGGCAAAACTCTGCCAAAATAGAATATGCATATATATATATATATATATATATATATATATATATATATATATATATATATATGATTATTATCACTTTTTGTACGTGATTCATTTATCACACATTACCACAGGTGAAAATAAGAAACGGGGTGTGGGTCCTGACCGGTTTCGACTTTATTTCAAGCCATTGACGAAGGACTGATACAGAGTGTGAAGTACAAATATATATACTACAAGAACAGTGCTGACGAACATACACAACCGTTAGAGGCTCCATATCCCCCTCAGGCCGGTGTCAAGGTAGGAGTGGCCTTTAAAACTCATTTGGCTAAAAATCACAATAGACTCTCAGGGACATTGCTGATAAACAGACCATACCCACCTCAGATCCCACCTGACAGGTGTCATGGAGCGGAGTTTGGAAACTCATTAACATTACTGCCCTCGTACTGTGTTTACAAATATGATAATCTATTTTCATACATCTCTACTGCCTACCTTAAAGTTTAAACAATTTACAAATTTCTTTTGATATTAAAGGATCAAGTTTATACATCCCATGACTGATATTCATATTATGGTTGTAACTTTCTTTTATGAAGCTAGATTCAATGATGTTCCTTTCCAGTGCATTATTAGAATATACAATCCTTTTTGCCCCTTCCCAGTTGATAGCATGATTGTTCTCACTAGCATGTACAAATATACCACTGTTCCCTTGTGCATATCTCACACATTTCTTATGTTGTTCAATTCTTTTTCCATTGCTTTCCCAGTTTTGGCCAATATAAAAGTTATACAAGACTTACAAGGAATTTTATATTTTACCTTTAATATTGTCTGGGGAGTTCTTGAATAAGTACATTTTTCATTGTTGTATTGTTCTTAAATGTGACATTAACACCAAATTCTTAAGAAGATACAAGGATATCTTTCATACTATTATTATAAACAGAACAAGCAAATTTTTTGTGTTGTAAGGTTCTTTCTGGTTTTGATACATAGTCTTTTTGCCCTTCAAATGCACTGTTTAATACACTATCAGGATATTTCAATTTTTGCCTGCATTCCTAATCTTATCTATTTCATCATCAATATATTCAGGGCTACATACCCGTAATGCTCTTAAAAACATAGATGAAAACACTGACTTTTTAACCTTATCAACTTTGTCCAGAATAAAATGCACATAGGAAGAAATATTAGTGGGTTTCTATACACACTATATTTAAACCCACTACTATTTCTTCGTATGAGGACATCCGAAACAGTAAGCACCCATCATTTTCCATTTCCATCGTGAATTTAATTGATGGTACTAATTGATTTAACTTAGCAAAAAAGTTTTTTTACATCTTGGTTCCTGGCCATACACAAATTATGTCGTCAACATACCTAAACCATGTTACATTACGTGGGATTATGTTGTTTTTAATATCTTCTTTTCAAAAAATTACATATATAAGTTACTTAACACTGGGGATTAGGTTTCCCATTGCCATACCAAAATTTTTGTGAGTAAAATTTACCATTAAATTCAAATTTACAATCTTTTACACATAATTTAATCAGTTCAATTAAAAGTACTTTTTTAGAAAATGGGATATCCAGCTGTGTGTTCTCTAACAATTCAGATAAAAACGCCATCAGATCATCTATTGGCACCTTTTGAATAGTGATACAACATCAAAACTTACAAGCCTGGATTCACTATTAATCTTCCACATTTTTATTTTATTTATCAGGTCCACATTATATCAAGAATAATGTGGACCTGATAAATAAACCAAATAGTGTAGAGATTAACAGTGAATCCAGGCTTGTAAGTTTTGATGTTGTATCACTATTCAAAGGTGCCAATAGATGATCTGATGGCGTTTTTATCTGAATTGTTAGAGAACACACAGCTGGATATCCCATTTTCTAAAAGTACTTTTTAATTGAACTGATTAAATTATGTGTAAAAGATTGTAAATTTGAATTTAATGGTAAATTTTATCACAAAATTTTGGTATGGCAATGGGAAACCTCTATCCCCAGTGTTAAGTAACTTATATATGGAATTTTTGAAAAGAAGATATTAAACAACATAATCCCACGTAATGTAACATGGTTTAGGTATGTTGACGACATAATTTGTGTATGGCTAGGGAACCAAGATGTAAAAAACTTTTTTGCTAAGTTAAATCAATTAGTACCATCAATTAAATTCACGATGGAAATGGAAAATGATGGGTGCTTACTGTTTCTGGATGTCCTCATACGAAGAAATAGTAGGGTTTAAATATAGTGTGTATAGAAAACCCACTAATATTTCTTCCTATGTGCATTTCTATTCTGACAAAGCAATAAGGTTAAAAAGTCAGTGTTTTTCATCTATGTTTTTAAGAGCATTACGGGTATGTAGCCCTGAATATATTGATGATGAAATAGATAAGATTAGGAATGCAGGCAAAAAATTGAAATATCCTGATAGTGTATTAAACAGTGCATTTGAAGGGCAAAAAGACTATGTATCAAAACCAGAAAGAACCTTACAACACAAAAAATTTGCTTGTTCTGCCTTATAATAATAGTATGAAAGATATCCTCATCTTCTTAAGAATTTTGGTGTTAATGTCGCATTTAAGAACAATACAACAATGAAAATGTACTTATCAAGAACTCCCCAGACAATATTAAAGGGTGTGTATATAAAATTTTGTGTAAGTCTTGTGACAACTTTTATATTGGCCAAACCGGGAAAGCACTGAAAAAAAGAATTGAACAACATAAGAAATGTGAGATATGCACAAGGGAACAGTGGTATATTTGTACATGTTAGTGAGAACAATCATGCTATCAACTGGGAAGGGGCAAAAGGGATTGTATATTCTAATAATGCACTGAAAGGAACATCATTGAATCTAGCTTCATAAAAGAAAGTTACAACCATAATATGAATATCAGTCAAGGGATGTATAAACTTGATCCTTTAATATCAAAAGAAATTTGTAAATTGTTTAAACTTTAAGGTAGGCAGTAGAGATGTATGAAAATAGGATTATCATATTTGTAAACACAGTACGAGGGCAGTAATGTTAATGAGTTTCCAAACTCCGCCTCCACGACACCTGTCAGGTGTGGATCTGAGGTGGGGTATGGTCTGTTTATCAGCAATGTCCCCTGAGAGTCTATTGTGATTTTTAGCCAAATGAGTTTTAAAGGTCACTCCTACCTCGACACCGGCCTGAGTGGGGATATGGAGCCTCTAACGGTTGTGTATGTTCGTCAGTACTGTTCTTGTAGTATATATATTTGTGACTTCTCACACTCTATTTCCAAGCCATTGACGAAGGACTGATACAAAGTCGAAACCGGTCAGGACCTACACCCTGTTTCTTATTTTTCACCTGTGGTAATGTGTGATATATATATATATATATATATATATATATGTATATGTATATGTATATATATATATATATATATATATATATATATATATATATATATATATATACATATATATATATATATATATATATATATATGGGGCCAGGTTTTTGCAATATAAATTGATTTTTCTATTTCATCCACTTTGCCTCAACCATTGTAGCTGCCCAACAAATCTGAATAAACCCCAATAATAGCCTCACATTTATATAAACTTGCAAAATTTTTCAGCCACCTTACTAAATTAGTAGATGTTCGCCACAGTCTATATTTGCACAGTGATTAGCATCTATGTAACCACTTGATTATTTTTTAGTGTAACTGGTGAAATGCAAACTGAAAAATTTACTGTTAGCCATTGCGCAAAATTTGTATGGCTTTCACATCACGCAAAAGATGTCAAAATCTTGAAAGTAACAGTAGATGCTATATGGTCATTGTGTTGTGAAATTTCATGAAATTTTCTTAAACTATTTTTCTACTAGATCTGGTAGTATAGAGTTTAGTAGATCAGTAATAATGATAATAAAGAGTAAACTGGTGGTGCTGGGCTTGAAAATCTACAACAATTTCAACATGACCATCAAATCCTAATGAGCATTGGATTGATGTGAAATTGAAAACTGCCATTTGCTCCTATGAGCACATACTTGATGCATATATTTGATAATTCCCTTAAGGCTTTAATTTTTAGACTACATACATTCTCATATATGCTCACCGTATCACTACAGCGGCATTACTCCACGCCCAGGACATCTTACAGTACCCTTAGCTATCGTCTAAAACACCACTGGTGTCCAATTGCGTATACATATATATATATATATATATATATATATATATATATATATATATATACATGTATGTATGCTCCAGCATAACTCTGAAACACATTGAGCAATTTCAACCAAACTTGGTATACGTATGACTCATTATTAGAAATGAATACTGTGGGGGTAAGACATCACTAGCACCAAAGGCCACCAAAGGGGATAGGGTGGGAAGGGCTTCCCTGAAAGGTAGTGGTTCTGCCCATAGACTTAGTAACTAAATAAACCTCATTTTGGTATACATATGACTTACTATCTGGAAAAGAATACTGTTGGGGGAAGACACTGGCACCAAAGGGGGTGGGTGTGGGAAGGGGGTGACATGTAAATTTAACTGAAAACAACAGATGTTAGTGTCTAATCCATAGTTTTCGAGGTCGCTGAGATGAATAGTGATACTCCTGATGCCTTTTAAATCCAAGTTCAGCCCCAATAGGAAATGGAGGTAGAAGGGGTGAAAAATAAAATGTTAAAAACAACAGATGTTAGGGTGTAATCCATAGTTTTCAAGGTTGCTGAGGTGAATATTGACATTCCTGATGCCCTTTAAGTCTAAGTTCAGCCCTAATAGGAATGGGGGGTGAGAAGGGGTGAAATATAAAATGTCAAAAATGCTGAGCAATGTAACTAAAGCAATTTTCTTAACAGGAAAGGAGAGAGAGAGAGAGAGAGAGAGAGAAAGAGAGTTTATTGGTTGTCATTCAGTTTTCCCTGGCAGTGCTGGGTTGGTCAGCTAGTATACATTATATATATATATATATATATATATATATATATATATATATATATATATATATATATATATATATATATATATATATATATATATATATATATAGCAAAGTTGGAGGCGATTGCTTTAAAACCTAATAGACAGTGGGAAGCATGGGAGGAAGGACAATTCCTCTTCCCTTTCAAGGTACTTTATTCAGCTGACATTTCAAGATTTATCAGTCCCATTTTGAAAGATATAAAATAAAAGAAAAAACATTATAAACAGACTTAGGTTAAAAACGGAAAATTTTTAACACAAAACTACAAAAATTGGAGCACAATAGGAAGGAACAAAGTTTACCAAAGAGTGCTGAAGGCAAAGACAGAGTGACAGTCAGGGTACGGTTCAGCTTCAATGGAAACTCACGGGAGGTATAAAGGTGTTGACGTGGACTGAGTATTTACTGTAGATGGGAACAAGCTGCTTAATGAGAAGTGATTCCAATATTAGATCTACGTATTAAGTAACATAAGTATTCAGTCAAAACTGGACGAACATCCATTGCTATATTCGACTAGAATCCCTCAAAGCCACTAGTGTGGAGGACATCCTCGAACTCTTCCAGCTTGAGGGCTTCTTCTTTTATGCCCCGCCAACTCTCGCCACCCATCTATGTGACAAGGTACCTAAGACAGTGGTTGAGTGCTGTTGCTGGGCTGACACCTGGGACACCAATCATCCTCATCTTAGTTACCATGGAAGAAAATTATATCCCTCCTCACCTGCATCATCCAACTCTCAGTACCCTCTCAAACATGGGCAAGCCCCAAGGAAACCAGTATGTGGATATTGTGAGAGAATAGGGCACCCCACTGAACAGTGCCGTTTCAAGGCTGAGGCTCAGCCTGAAAGTCCTAAGTCCTCAAATGGGACAATGCCCCAACGAGCCCCTTCTGGCTCTTAGACGAAAAGTAAAGGGCCTGCTCCCTCCAGTGGGCCAGTGCCAAGCAAAGATTATAGCAGGGGTTATTGTTCCTCTTGCAAAGTTTATGGGCGCTCTGCCCAATGGGAAAAATGCCCTAATAATTCAAGTACACCTGTCATTGCTTTGGCAGTTACAAATTCAAAGTCTTTGGGCCCTCCAGCCAAAGCTCCCATATATGTGGCACCCCCTCGAGGTAGTTACCCTGCATGCCAGGTCAAGGCATTTGATGACTCTGGTGCACAAATTTCCCTCATCAGGAAGAACAAGGTTCCCTATGGAACTAATATTAACAGACGTAAACTCGTCACAATTGAGGGTATCAGTCAATTTAAAATGATACTTCCTACTGTTCAGTTGAGAGTCACGAAACCTCATAAATCCAAAATCTGCAACCTTGCCATAGTAAGCTATATTCCTGGAGGTTATGACCTCCTCCTGGGACATGACTTCTAGTCTCTATCAAAAATACAACAATCTGGGTTTCCAGGCCCCTCAAGTTATTCATTAGGCATGAGTAATTCTCAAGAGCCTCCATTCATTCCACTGCCAGTGCCACCTGAGAACTCTGTGCAATGGCCACCTCCTTCCATGCAGATTTCAAAGCCCAATCCTGTGCCAAAGAACCCAATCGATCTCCCTCCTGGAGATCCCAAAATTGACTCTCAATCTCTGCCAGTGCCACTTGAGTGCACTGAGCAGTGCCAAGCTCCATCCTGCGAACAACCTCCATATCCTATACTAGTGCCAGTGCTAGTGCCAGAGCACACCCCAGATCTCCATTCGAGAGATCCCACTCTGGATCCCCTCTCTTCACCTCGTTTGGCTCCGCTACCAGTCCCGGTAAGAGAGATGGATTCTTCTGACCACAGCGGAAGCTTACTCAAAGGTGCGGCCTCACAACCCATGCCTGAGCTGGTCATTTCAACCTGCAAGCATCGCACGCCCTCCAGAACACCTTCCTCCCTTTCCCAGTCCTACCTCAACTGGCCGATGAACTCAAGCAACTACAACGACTTGGGGCAGAGCCTGTAAAGAATGCCCCTGCTCCAGCCATCAAAGACGCCGACCCGGGTGGCACTAAGTTGTCCTCCACAGACTTGGTTCTACCGGTTCCCCTACCAAGGAAAGTCATCACCCTAAAACAGGTCCACGGAAGAAAATCATAGGCGTAGATGGCCCCCGATCGCCAAAAGAGAGCCACTGAGTTCCTTTGGCACTAGTGCCAACCCTAGCACCTCTGTCCAGAAGAGGGTGTCAGGTTTCCTCACCTATTTAGTTTCCTTATAACTCTGTAATTCATTCTTTTCCTTTAACATTTTTTCCTTTAATTATTCTGTTCTATTAATCATATTATTTTATGCCTCACAAAGGCTTATATTTTACCTTGTTTTCCACTCTGCTAATGCAGAGTGCAATTGACAGATATCCCAATTTGGTAAGTCCTATGACTTCCCTTTGTGGCCTTTTGGGCTAAGAATGATCCCAGCCATTTCCATATCTAAGGAATATAATTTTGGCATACTTAATCATCTGTTTACAACAATTAATAATTACTTTGTATCTGTCGTTTATTCTTTTTTATTCTTTTGTGATGAATCTCGAGTCCCAGACTCGCAAACTGTGTAAATTACACACAATGTTATACCTCATGTATGTAGATGAGTACCACAAGGCACCTATAAGGTCAGCGCCATGTTACCGGTACGCCTTATCAGTGACTCCCAAAGTGGGATAATTATTGTTTTTTCCTAGTAATTTATAACCTCTGGCTTCCATAGCCAGTACTACGTATTGATACATCACATGAC
This sequence comes from Macrobrachium rosenbergii, assembly GCF_040412425.1. Taxonomy (NCBI): domain Eukaryota; kingdom Metazoa; phylum Arthropoda; class Malacostraca; order Decapoda; family Palaemonidae; genus Macrobrachium; species Macrobrachium rosenbergii. The sequence continues at coordinate 68,671,631 of NC_089743.1, forward strand.
TGTTTAACTCTGGAACTACTTGTTTAATAAAAAGTGGTTCAAATATTGCAAGCTATTGAGGAGAAGAGGCCCTAGTAAGAATTTTGAATTCCTCATATTGGGTGTTAAATTTACATTTATAGGCATGGTGCCGAATATTAAGAGCATTCTGGAGACGCCAATCGAACTCCAGTGCACTGGAGTTCGATTGGCGTCTCCAGAATGCTCTTAATATTCGGCACCATGCCTATAAATGTAAATTTAGCATCCAATATGAGCAATTCAAAATTCTTACTAGTTCGATTGGCGTCTCCAGAATACTCTTAATATTCAGAACCATGCCTATAAATGTAAATTTAATATCCAATATGAGCAATTCAAAATTCTTACTGTGGCCTCTTCTCCTCAACAGCTTGCGATCTATGAATCACTTTTTGTGAAACAAGTAGTTTCAGAGTTAAACAGTCAAACGACCTCCACACCTCTCTTCTTGGCATGAGATTACTTTTAACCTACTGCCTACATATCTTGTAACTGCCACTCATCTTCCCTCCTGTTCCTTGAAAGGTACTTAGCATTTCCCTTATAGTTTTTTAGTTTCTTTTTAAATAAATTACCTTTTATAATTAATTAATCAAGTCAATTTTATATTATCTAATGTTTGTATGTTTCAGCCTGATGGTGAGGCTTGGCCTCGAAACGTTGTCAAATAAATGTGAAATGCTACAAGACGTCTCCTTCTTGTGCCCGTCCGGAGGCAGGACCCCATAAATTTACCTAACTGGGGCATTGTGAGATAAATTTTCTCTTCATATTATCTTACTATAGGGTCCAAGTTGTCATACCCAGGTGGGTGTGGCCATCTTACCCTTGGGCAGTTTAAGATATTCAAGATGGCGCCCAAGATGGCCACCAAAAAGAACTTGCATTATTACAATCTTCAATCCATCATCTTAATTTTTTCTTAATTCCAAATTGTATGCTTATTATACTGAAGGGTATACTTTGCAACATTTTATATAAATGATGACTTAAACACATAATTCTTAAGGTGGTAAAAAATAATAAAAACACAAAAATATGTTCTCAAAAATACAAAATTTTACATTATGTGCTGGAATCACCATCCCCGTCATCATCAGAGTCATTTAGTTCACTGTTCCAACACTCATCACCTCCACAATGCACACAGAAGACTGAACACACAATGCCAGTACTAAGGCATCCACATCTTTGTCTAATGCAAGGCATTCCTCCATGACAAGAACATCTTATAAGTTTTGAGTAGTTCCTCTGGAGCCAGCCTAACACCTTGAGGAACAGTAACAGGAAACAGACAGTCAACTTCTTTATGCCATCCAAAGTCTGTGGGATCTAGATTTGGAGGTTGTGATTGTAGAGCATTCTTCCAGATTGCAACTTGCAAGTGAGCTCGTGCAACATTTTCACTAAGTGCTTCTGTTGTTGGGGGCAATGTTTGTAACTTAGGTGCACTTGCAGTGCTATGGCTAACTTTTGATGCCCAGACTTTGTGTTGCGCTTCTGTCATAGTTTCCAAGATATTCAGTACAGTAGTTTTCCCAATTCCATGGTAGGACCCGACAGTGTCACATCCTGAAAGTCCATGAGCTGGTAACAAATCTGACAGAGACGAACCATGCCTTTACACTACAGCTTGGATGTCAACACATGATCTACCTTGCACTGGTGAGATCATATAAATCTTCCTAGGGATTTCTTTTTTAAGGCAGAAGTGTACAAGTAACACAAAAATGTCTGTCATCTGCAACAACAAATGAACATTGAGGCTGAATAAGAGCTAGCTGGTGTACGAAGATAGTATCAGCCTCTTCTTGCAAAGTCTCCATATCATGACAAACAATGGATTTACCCAGGAACAACTCTATTGGTGTGGGAAGCTTTCCCATCACCACAAGTCTATTCTCTTGAAGCTGGTCTTTGTGATCCACCAGGTCCTCACAGATGAGATCAATCAACTGCATTTTATTCTTGGTCACTGTTAAAAGCACTTTTTGAGGTGTTGGAATGTAAGGAGTAGACTCTAGCAGTACCCTTGGCTCTTTGGCTCCGTGTTGACTCTTGCTACTGTCTGGAATGTACCTGAAATGATATATAATCATATCTAAAACCATACAAAATGCATTACAGTATAGATAGTGAACTTGTAAATGTTGTTAATAGGAATTATCATCCTATATACTTATTTCAATGAAATGTTGCATTAGTTTTCAAAGTACCTTGTTTATCAGTCATGCTATTTCACTTTATAAACATATCTCCCTTTAATTAGGTGCAATACAACTTACTTTAAGCAATTCTTTATCAATCATGACTTTTATTAATTTACTTTCTAGAAAGACATTTTATAATAATGATATAACATATTACCTGTCAAAGGCAAGGTAAACATCACACGATTTCAAGTGCCTGTGAATGTGTCTTTTAAAAGCATCTAAGAAGTCTTCCACCGTACTCCCAGGGTGCCCTGACCATGGTACCATGCACAGGATAGCACATCCATCAAGGAATTTTTCTTCAACGTGGCTCTCTACATTTCTGGCTGACACTTCAACCTTTAGAGAATTCTTCAAACTAGCTGTAGCCATAGCTACCCTTAGCATGCCAGACTTATCAAAGATTGAAATTGGATGCGATGCTAGTTCATGGCTTAGAAGAACTGAAGTATTCAGGGCTCTGGGACTTGATTGTAAGCCCATAGCTCGGGCATATATTGTTTCTGTATCACAAATTTCAGTGTCCCCAATCTTCATCTGTTTCTTTCTGACGGCCATGGTTGTCACGTTTTTGGAGAGGGGCTTGTGAAATGACATAGGCCATTCACTTTCATACTTTTGCATTTCACATTTGCCTATGTCTTCTGGTTTGTCCACATTGATTTGAGGGTCATTCATTACACATCCAGTGACTATATTGACAAGGCCTTCGTCAGGATGTTGATCTGGGTCCAGTGGGTGGATAGCATGTTGCACTTTCTGTCTGACTGAATTTCTATCTTTCTGATCAGCCTGTATCCATCCACACATTTGTTCCTTGTGACACGTTTGAGTTGGCACTTCATCTTCTCTCATACCATCTAGATCAGTGACTAGGCTGTTGCAAATATGAAGACTGTAGGTTCAGGTTTTCAGACTTTCAGGTTTCAGTGTCAACCCAATGCTACCTGACCAGCCATGTGCATAGCGCATGTCCAAACACCATTGGAGATGCCAGATATATGGTGCATGGTATGTTGACCTTTCAAGAAACTCTTTCTGACATCATCAGGCATAGTCTCTATATTTTGCAGATAATACAAGCCATATCTTGCATAATTCTGATG
>NC_089743.1:68679970-68774970 GCF_040412425.1 Macrobrachium rosenbergii
TTAACAAGAAGTTTGAAGTACCCAAGTAAACAAAATTAAGAACATAAAGGAGGAATAATGGGAAAAGAGACTTTGCTCTGGACCAGGAAGGATCAAAAAGTGAAGAAAGCAATCAACAGAGGTCGTGCATACAGAAAGTAAGAAAGTACTAAAGACAATTTATAATATTCAATATGTACAATAGTGGGGCAAAAACTTGACAATTCCCCCCCAACTAAGATGGGTCCATAGTGGTGGATCCAGCTGAAGATGCTGATGGAAGGCGTGATAGGGTGTCTGCAATGGTGTTGTTAGTTCCTTTGATGCTTTGAAGCTGAATATTAAAGGTGCCAAGGATGTAAGACCACCGTAAGAGTTTTAGATTTTTGAGTCTGGCACGGTTGAGGAACGTGAGTGGTCGGTGATCAGTAAAGACAATGACCCGACGATGACCTTCAAGATAGGGTTGGAAGTGTTGTAAAGAAGCTACGATCGCGTAAAGCTCCTTCTCTACGGTAGCCCATCTGGTTCGTGCTCCTCTGAAGAATCTCGAGTGATAGGCTACTGGTAGGTAATGCAGTGTTGGAATACAGCTGGTGTCATTGGGAGCATAAGATTGTAGAAGTACAGCTCCATAACCTGTGCCACTGGCATCTACCTGTAATAAAAATTCCTTTGAGAAGTCTGGTGCCCTTAGAATTGGTTTAGAGATCAAGATACCTTTAAGCTGATGAAAAAGGTTGTCTAATTCCTTGGTCCAAACAAAGTTTACTTTGTTAGATAGTAGTGCATATAATGGAGCAGCAAGAATGGCGAAATTTTTTATGAATTTGGAATAATAAGAGACCATACCTAAAAAGGTCTTAAGTTGAGATTTCGAATGGGGTACAGGTATGTTCATTACACTCTCAATATTAGCATCTTTTGGCATTATTTCTCCACTGCCCAAATAATGACCAAGGTATACAACCTTAGCTTGCCCAAATGAACTCTTGGCTAAGTTGATGGTGAGACCTACGGTACGTAGTCGTGTGAACAGTTTTGAGAGTGTCTGCAGATGTTCCTCCCAAGTCATGTTTGCTACGACTATATCGTTCAAGTACACATAGACATTAGGTAAATCTCTGATTACCTCTGCCATCAGCCTCTGAAATGTAGCAGGGGCATTGGAGAGCCCAAAAGGCATAACCACATATTCAAATAGGCCAAAGGGTGTTACAAAAGCAGAGATTGATTGGGCCTTTGGGGTCAGTTTTACTTGATAGTACCCTTTTAGCAAATCAATCTGAGTCAAAATCTTTGAATTACTTATGTTGTCTAAAATATCATTGATCCGTGGCAAAGGAAAAGAATTCTTGATGGTGACCTTATTCAGTCTGCGGTAGTCTGTACATAGCCGTAACTTACCATTTGCTTTTGGTACAAGTATACAAGGTGAAGCCCAAGGAGAGGTATTTGGGACTGCTAACTTGTGATCTATCAAGTACTGTACCTCTGACCTTAGGGATTCAAGCTTCTTTCCTATCGCTCTGTAAAATGGTTGTCTGATGGGTTGTGTTCCCGGCTCCAGCAAGATGTCATGTTGAATCAGGTTACAGGTTCCTGGATTATCAGTGCACAAGTCCTGAAAACTGGTGAGTAAGGAGTTTAGTTCTTTGCTTTCATTTGTAGGCAAGTGTGATAAGAAGGAGTCAAGCTTACCCATTATCTCAGAGTTAGTTAAATCACTAAAAGATACCAGTTCTGGTTCTTCATCAGGGTCTTCATTAGTAGTAGCAACAGGATAGTCGTCTTTAGACCTAAGAGTTGAGGTAGTCACCAATGTTACTCGAGGTGGTCCACTATTTACTCTACTTTGGTACCGCTTCAACAAGTTCACATGTACTAATTGTGTGTCCTTCCTCCTATCTGGGGTAGTAATTACATAGTTTACCTTAGAAAGATGATCTAGGACTGTATATGGACCAGCAAACTTCTCTCTCAATGGAGCTCCTGGGATTGGATGGTATAAAAGTACCTGGTCACCTTTCTGGAACTCCCTTAACCTGGTTTTCTTGTTCCCCTGTTGCTGCATTACTTGTTGTGAGGAAAGGAGGTTAGAACATACCAAATCATTTATCTGATGAAACTTACTTTTAAGGTCTTTAATATATTGCAACGTGTTAGTAGTCTCCTCTGGTTTCTGATGCAAAATATTTTCTTTCACCATACCCAATACAGTTCGTGGTCGACGACCAAACAATGCCTCAAAGGGAGATATCCCTGTGGAGTCATGTGGAGTGCATCGAAAAACATACATTAGGAGATCGAGGTCCTCATCCCAATGATTTGCAGTTTCACTGCTGTACTTACGCAAAAGGTTCTTTAAGGTTTGATGGAACCTTTCCAGGGCACCATTTGTCTGTGGATGATATACAGAGGAGTTAACATTATGAATATTCAATGTATGCATAGCTTGTTTGAAGACATGGCTTGTAAAATTAGTTCCCTGGTCACATTGTAACTCATAAGGAAATCCTAAAACAGTGAAAACCTTCATAAGGTTCAGTAATATAGTCTTTGCATTTATGTTTTTGATTGCAAATGCCAAAGGGTATCTTGAAGTGGGACACATAGCGGTCAGTATGTATTCATTCCCTCTCTTAGTCTTTGGTAAGGGACCAACGCAATCTATGATGAGTTTGTCAAAAGGAGTTTTGGGTACTAGTACGTTCTGAAGTGGTGCTGGCGGGATTCTTTGGTTAGGTTGACCTGTAACCTGACAATGGTGACATGAAGCTACATAGCTCTTAATATCTTTACCAAGGCCTGGCCAATAATAGTCTTCACTTACTCTTTTGTATGTCTTGTTGACCCCTAAGTGGGATTCTGCAGAATGAGCGAGGTCTAACAAGGACTGTCTTAGAGGTTGAGGAATGACTATTTGGTGGCAATCCTCCAAGTATGGTTATAATTAATCTCTGGTGACTTGAAATGCCTGCAGAGAATACCTTTATTCACATAGAAATATGGCAAGTTAGGATTTTCATCTGGAATTCTCACCTTTTTCCAAAGTTCTCTAAGGCTGGGGTCCTCTTTCTGTAGCTCAGTAAACTCTTTCTTACCTACGTTTACTAAGTCTAAGGCCTCCATAGTTCTCCCAGTAGTTTTACTCTCATTTTTCAAAGGTCCTGCCCTGGAAGTATTCCTAGTCACAACCTGAGTTACAGCTGGTGGAGTTTCTATGGACTTACATTCTTCTTGGATTACGAATTCAGGATCTGAAATAATAAAATTAGTTTTCACCTGTGACCCTGCTAGATCATTACCCAAGATCAGCTTTACTGGAGAACACTGCAAGGCTTGCTCTAACACAGCTACTTTAGCCTTTCCTGTAAAGTAAGGACTAACAATTTCCACTTCAGCAAGAGGCAGAGTCCTGGAAGAGGTTAAATCTGAAATGGTTATAAATTCCTTAGTATAAGTTAAATTCTTTGAACTTAAGTCTGCCAATATAGACTGAGAGGAACCAGAGTCTCTGAGGCACTTCAGTGAAGTACCATTTTTTACAGTAACATCACAAATAAATCCTATTCAAACGGCTGCAACCCTTCCATGGAGTAGTCACATGGCATGTGCTCCTTGACTGGGCATGTTTTTTTTTTACCTTCTTTTGCTTTTGAAGTTTTGCACTGGGGAAGTGGACAATTTTCAATAGTGTGGCCTCTTTCTTGCAGTAAGCACAGGATACCTGGGAGATTTGGAAAAGGAAGGAGATGATTTGTTAGTTTGACCCTTTTGTGATTTATGGATTAAGTGGTAATCATTATGTGAGACTAGCTGCCTTCTTTACCAGTGTTTCACCTTTAAAAATGAATGAAGGTTGAGATATGAGTGGGCACGTAAGGAAAATTTTTTTTTCCTCATAAAAAATTCTTCTAGAAGAATCCAATTCTTAAATGATTCAAAGTTATCAACACCTGCTCTTTCTAACCACTTATTCAACTGCCTATTTTTGACACTAATATAAAACAGTGCAAACATTACGTGACATTTCTGGCGCTGACGTACAAAATTCTACAAAAGTTTGATTGAGCTACAAAGTTTTAACAGAATTTCTAAGAAAAAGTTTTTTTCAAAAAAATTTGTCCATACCCTTCTATGGTAATGATTGATTACTAGAATCAAGATAGTTTTCTTTAACACTGTATAGTCTTTTCACTTACTAGTTGTGAAGCAACAAATGCAGCTTTACCCTTCACTTTGTTCCTGATGAGCAGACCAGAATTCTACAGGCCATTTTAAGGTTTCTGCGATTTGTTCAAAGTTCTGGAAGAAAACCTCTGGGGATCTTTCTCGTTGAAATCAGGTACAAGCTTACTTGCTTTAAAAACTTCAAGATGATTTGTTAGTTTGACCCTTTTGTGATTTAGGGAGTGTGGCTTCCTTTCTGTTATGAAGGTTTGAAGAAAGATCCTGGAGTTCTTTCTGGTGTCTTATCTCCACTTCTCATTCCTTCTCTCTTGCTTCTCGTTCTAAAAATTTGTTTCTCTCTCTATGGCTTCTGCTCTCTTCTTTTCTAGATAGAGCTTCCGTGAAGCAACAAATCGTTTCCTTCTTTTCCTTCTCTAGCTGCAATTGAAGCCTTATTTTCTCTAATTCTGTGTCTACTGGAACAGGCGGAAGTACTCCTGCTGCAATTTTGAGTGCTTGTGCTTCCTCATCATCTGCAATAATCCCTTGGTTGATTAAATAATCTAAAATATCACTCAGTATTCTAGCCTTCACATAAGTAGGATCAACCACAATGTCACATTTTGCTGCAAGGTCCCGCAGATCCTGTTTAGTAGCATACCTGAGCGTAGACAACTTCTCTTTGGGGTTTCCAACAAAGCTATCTAGATCAAAAGGCATTTTTGAACAAGGGTTAATTACTCACTACACAACACTTATGTAAATATAACAAATCCTACCTTCCTAACAATGAATGGCTGTTTAAACATGAATACATTAACTTAAAGTTAATCATTCTAAACAGTATTTGTATTTATAAAATAAAGTTATCAGTAGCTACACGTACATTGCTCCTAAGATTACATTGCACGTAAACAAACGTAACAAGTTATATTTACTACCGAGAACCTATACTGATGAATTTAAGGTAACTGCAGCCCAACGCTATTACTGCACTTATAATAGAACGCTAACAGAAAGCGAGAAGAGTATTTAAATACGAATAACGACAACTGCTAGTTACGGAATGGTAATTACCTAAGGATTTATGCAGCAACCTGGCTAAACCACATGTCTAATCTTGTGGAGTTAAACTAGCGCAATTCGGTAATTATAGAAAGTCTGGAATCGCGGAGTGTTCGAGGTACACTAAAAGTGCGAGAATGAACTAAAACTTCCGCAATGAGAAGACTTTAAAAGGAGTACAGTGGATTTTGCTAATCCGAAAGGTCGGGAGCTAATCAACGATGTACAAGGTAACGTAAGATTAACGTAACTTATCACTTTATATGATAGCGAGGGTGACCTTTATTACGGAAAATATTAATGAGGCGGGCATAAGAGGCGATACACGCAGAGATCCCTGTCAATTAACACTTGTTATCGACTTATTCTTCAAAAATACTTTACCTTGGTTTAAGGAGAGATGAGGTGTATTCTTGCCTGGTAGCTACTGTCAATCACAGTTTAATGAAAGCGAAGAAGAGCGTAGCGTAGCACTAACTGTACAAATTAATGAAGCACAATATCAGGACATATCATTCACCAACTGTTTTTAAAAATTCACCAAAAACATTTCAACAGTTTGTAGTCACACAACAGATTTGGAATCCCAGTCAGGTCCCCAAATTATGGCATGCCTAAGCTGAATGTCCTCGTATTCAGTGGTAAGTACTTTAGCTTATAGATGGCCGTAGCTAACACTCAGTAGGAAGCATAAAAAAAATAATATTCCACCAAAATAAAATCCAATCTGTGCGAAACCATGGTCGGGTGAACGAAACTCAGCAATCTCTTATTATAATTATTAATTACTAATCATACAAATTAACACTTGAATTATTTAGCACTTATACGTGAACGAAATTGCTTCAACAAAACACTTCACTAGAATCATTAAACATATAGCAAATAGTTCAATAATTCAACACAATTAAACGTAGTATCTAAATAACAAAATGCACTTAGTAAAAGGAGAAAGAGCCACAAACACTGTCTTCAAAACAGGAAGAATACACCTAACTTAACAAGAAGTTTGAAGTACCCAAGTAAACAAAATTAAGAACATAAAGGAGGAATAATGGGAAAAGAGACTTTGCTCTGGACCAGGAAGGATCAAAAAGTGAAGAAAGCAATCAACAGAGGTCGTGCATATAGAAAGTAAGAAAGTACTAAAGACAATTTATAATATTCAATATGTACAATAGTGGAGTGAAAAACAATATATATATATATATATATATATATATATATATATATATATATATATATATATATATATATATATATATATATATATATATATATATATATATATATATATATATATATATATATATATATATATATATATATATATATATATATATATATATATATATATATATATATATATTAACTTCATCACATACACAGTTGTTCTGTGCATTAGTAGAATTACTAAAAGGGCCTCATTCAAACTGGATGGTATTTAATGGAGTTTTTATTCAGAAAAAGTTACAAGTTTTCTTGGACAAACAGTCCACATTATCATGTATCCGTACAATGAGCAGACACGTAATCCAGCTGTATTTATATCTGTGTGCTGGGTACTTTTAACCCTATAATCGCCTAGCTCCTCCTGTGTGACCCTCACCCCCTCGTGATCTTGGTCTTTCTCTGCTCCCTTCTTCCAGGTGTTCGTTTTCCGTGCATTCTCTTGCGTTTTTCCTTCGTTTCCTTGCTACTGTGGAGTATACGATTTTTCTAGATATGCTGTCTTCAAAGCCGTTTCCAGTGTTCCCTGCCATCGTGTTGTTGGCGCAAATTATGAAGGCATTCTCTACAACCAGTCTAGATGTTTTTGGTGTTCCTGTACAGAAAACTCATATTTTCCCAGTCTATTCTGTGATCATTTTCCCAACAGTGTTTGGCAACTGCCGACGTCTGATTATAATGCCTTATGTTCTGCAGATGTTGTTTGCTTCGCTCTTTATATGATTTGCCAGTTTCGCCATAGTACCCTTCATCACAGTCCAGACACGCTGCCATATATAGCCCCCTCTAATCTCTTCCCCCCACTACCGACTTTTTGTTTCTAACTATTTTATTTCTAATGGTATTTTTGTAGCTGCATATCAATTTGAAATTATTTAGCTTTCTGTTGATGGATGCAATAGAGTTGTTGTCCAGGACTGTAATTATTTTCTTTCCTACCAAATGTTCCTTTTCTATCCTTTCCCTCTCCCCAAAATAGTTTTTCCTTGCTTTGATATGTGCCCACTCCCACCAATACTTAGGGTAGCCTAATCTTCTAAAACTCTCCCTCAGGTAATCCAGCTCTTCGTCTAAAAATTCGGGACTGCAAATCCTATAACCCCTGATGGCCAACCCTGTCATTAATCCTATTTTTATTTCTTTCCTATGACTGGAACCCCTATGTATGTATGAATTGGTGTGTGTCTTCTTCCTATATACCTTGAATTTTAAATTTTCCCCTTCCCTCTTGACCAGGACATCCAAGAAAGGAATTTCTCCCTCCTTCTCTTCTTCTATTGTGAACTTGATGTGTTCATTTAGTTTATTTATGTTTTCTAAAAACTTGTGTAGATCTTCCCTTTCTCCCTTATAAATAATCAAGATGTCATCCACGTATCCTACCCATTTTACGATATTTAAGTTCCCTTTATTTACTTTGCCCACCTCTTCCTTTTCAAACCATTCCATAAGAGAACGCACAGAAAACGGACACCTGGAAGAAGGGAGCGGAGAAAGACCAAGATCACGAGGGGGTGGGGGTCACACAGGAGGAGCTAGGCAATTATAGGATCAAAAGTACCCAGCACACATATAAATACAGCTGGACTACGCGTCTGCTCACTGTACGGATACTTGATAATGTGGACTGTTTGTCCAAGAAATCTTGTAACTTTTTCTGAATAAAAAACTCCATTAGATACCATCCAGTTTGAATGAGGTCCTTTTATATATATAATATATATATATATATATATATATATATATATATATATATATATATATATATATATATATATATATAATATATATATATATATATATATATAATATATATATATATATAAATATAATATATATATATATATATATATATATATAAATCAGTGTATATTTATATTATATATATATATATATTATGTATATATATATATATATATATATATATATATATATATATATATATATATATATATATATATATATATATATATATATAATTTTCCAAATATATAAAGTATATATATATATATATATATATATATATATATATACAAATGTATATGTTTATTTTAAAATTTATGTATATATACATATATATATTATATAGAATTCATATATATATTATGTCGTTTAAAATCTAATTCACTATAGTACATTCAGAAGAACTTGCACCCAACGGCCAGGATTGGTCAGAAATACATATAAGGTATAGTTCCTTAGATTGTTTTAATTTTAAAACATATCTCTAATGTATAACTGAAATGAGAACCAGACAAGAAGTAATTTATGTTAGTAGGAATTAACAATATTTGTTGGTGTGGCAATTCAAACTTACTTATAAACAGATGGAAAATTAATTCACACTTGATAGGAAAGAGGAGGAACGATCAACTGATTAGCGCAAATAGATTTCGTTTCCCATTCGTGTGGGCTCACGTCTTTGTCATTAGGCCCCGGCGAACTTTCTATATTACATTGGAATATTATGTCGCTGTTTAACTTTTAAAATAAAATTTTCAATACAATATTTTCTTGTATTAAACTTGGATTATTTTTCTTTCATTGACCAGTTTTCACCGAAAAGTATACATGACTTTTGAACTCATAACTTAGCAGTTTCAGTAGTACCACTTTTTAAAATAAACCTTATGTGAGCTTTTAAATTCTCATATATCAATTTATTTCCTCCTCTGACTGTATATGTTTTTTGGAAGATTACACAGTACGTTAACAGGCCTAATGTTAATGATTAATTTTTTAGTTATGACATTGAAAATATCCTCTTTTTCTGTAACTGAATGTAGGAAATGTCAAAGCCATCTGCCAATGCAGATAGAAGGCGGTGAGAGCTATTTCAAGGAAACAAAAAATTACAATCCATTGTTTGAGGTACAATAGATTGGTGTCGGTATTCCAGCAAGGAAAAGAAGACAAAAATGTGATTGAAGTCCATTTATTTCTTGGAAGGCATATTCTAATTCACATCTATCAAACGCTAATTCAGTGTGGGTAGTTGCTTGGAACAATTCGCATTCGTATGAGAAGTATAATATTTGCCTTTCATTTATTTGGCCACCAACAACTTCGTAGCGATATTGCCAAAGGTACTAAACCAGGTTCCTTCATCTTAATTCGTACAGGTGTTAGTGTCGGGCATACGATACAGGATGCAAACTGTTCCAGTAACATTGCAGTATGGGGCATGTCAGAGTAATGCGAGAAAGACAAGGTCACCAGCCAGAATCACTTGAGATTAGTCATTTTGTTTCCACGCAGCCATAACATGATACTGACCTTTGACCTTTTAAGGGGAAAGCTGATAGCTTCCCTCAGAGTTATGGCTGGATACTATGTGGTTCTCCTAAGATAACATCATTAAGTCATGGGAAGACTGTGTCAAATTTACTTAATAAAATAAAATTACCTTCACAAAAAATCTTATCAAGAAGCTGAACGATCTTATACTAACTGTGACTGTCAAGGACAAATTTATTCCACAGTCAAATCTATTTAGGAAGTCAGCTTTCAGTGGTGTTACTCTGACTATATTAAAGTAGTATAATGAACATGAAAAGAGACATTTAAATATTTTTGAAGAAAACTGTAATTACAGTACCACTGTAAGACTTCATTTTACATTGCCTGTATCAAAAATGAAAATACATAAATGTTTTGTAAATAATGACAATGCTTTGCGTATATTTTGTGGACTATTTTCCAAGTGACTTCGGTGTACTGAAGTTTTCCTTTAAATGTAGGTAGCTTTGAAAGTGCTAGGCTGGGGGTAGCGTTAACAGAACATAGTTTTGCACTTCAAACAAACCAAAAATATGTGTAAATAAATTTACTAATAATTACTGAAGAAAAATTATTACATTCCCACCACCATTTTCATTTTGAAATTTACAATGGTCCACTACAAGACGAGATTCTCAGTTTTTACCTTGATTGCTAGAATGAAATTACGAACAACTATGATAATTTTTCTTTTCTATTAGCAGCATGGAGGATTTCATCTTCTCGTGGATCACTTGTTTACATTACAATCGCTAGGAAAACAGACTAAAGAACAGCACAAAAAACAGGGAATTATTCGCTTCGTACATCAAAGAAAACTTCGCAGTAAACGCTGAAAAAAAAAATCATTAAATCAGCTGTATAAGCAAGCAAAGAAAGACAATAAAACTTGTAAGAAGATCAGTAATTTGGATAGATAAGTTGAAGCATAATAATTCCCTACCACCACCAATAAAAGAACACAAAAAGAAATACTTCTTTCTAAAGGTTAAGAACACTTGATCTTTTTTTGTGGTTATATAAAGAAGAAAGGCATCTGGTTAGCGATGTGAGAAGAAGCAGCATGTGGTTTCTTGAAGTTCCTTAGCTTTACTATTAACTGTAGGCGCTGAAAAATGATTTTTTAAATACTTATTTAATGGTTTGTTCCAAGTCTCCTGCTGACAAAATATTGATTTGACCACGCCAGGCATTTATAATTTTGACTTGTTGATGAGGTGAGATTATTAATAAATACAGGGTCTGTGTGAGGAAGTTTCATGATTGGAAGCTTGTCCTGCCTTTGTATTTTCTTATCACCTCTTACTATAAGACATATAACGTTTTCATGCAGTTTATACAAAATTACAAATCACTTCTCTTTCGGTATCTCTTATCTCATATTTTTCAGAATTGTATATTTTAACAAACCACATTTATTGCTTCAAGTTCATGAACGACCATATAAACCAAGGGTAGCCATATCAGTCACAGTTCTCATACCATACAAAACTCTGAATGGAAGTACCAAGCATTTCAGGCCTCTCTTTTGTAGTACTTTTTTTAACAGAGCTTTCCTGGTGAGTGGTCCTGGCGCTGATTTTTTGCAATATTTTAAGAAGAAAGAATTTAGAGAAGAAGCAATGTTGATGGCTGTTAGCTTATTGCTCAATAGTTACCTCCTTTTACCAAGTTTAGATTTTCTTTTATGTTAATTTCCATCCAAGTATATTCAAGAGTTCAAATTGACCTATTTGCATTCAGACCTTGGAACGATTTTGATCTTTTCAATCACCTATGCCTTACCCCAAACAGTACACTAAAATTCACTGACGCATGGTGTCATCCACAAAATTGACACTCACAGGACTTTACATCACCACTAACCCTCCTAGAGTTTTCTTTTTTTTCTGATCACTCAAAGAATGTATACCTAACTGACGACTTTATCCTATACACTGTACATTTCTTTTGTGTTATTTTATAGCCCCAAACGTCTGGTGTATATCCACAGCTTTGCTCAAATCCAAGTTATTTTCTCGCAGTAGCAATTCCTGCAACTTGCCAGTGTTAGAAAACACAATCTTGTCTCGTTACAAGCTAACTCGCTCTGCAAAATTACAATATTCAGCTTAAACTCGTAATTCAGTCAAGAAGGAATGGAAGGATTCCATTCTGCCAAAATTGAAACTCTTCATTAGTTTTTGGATAGCACTATTTTTTCAGCTTGCTGAGAATCACGTCCGGATCTTGTTTGCCCAAAAGATCAACCACTGCTGACGCCTCAAAGTTGCGTCTGCCATCTTGCTTTTTTCCACTATATCTATTATTCAGATTATGTTTTCAGTTGATAAGAGAAACAATTCGTCGCCACTATGTTGATTATATGTAAACTTGGTTCAGAGCAAAAGACAGATGGCTGCCTTGGGTTTAATGTTCCAGTTCCATGGCACAGATTATTGACCTGTGACAGCTGGAATACTGCAACTGAATACTTAGCAAATACAGAAACAGAAGTAAATGAGGGTAAATAACATAACTGCGTACCTGATAGTTATATAGTCCAGTAGTCATTAGAAACACCTGTTACACCGTCAAAAGAGATAACTATTGAGCAATATAAGCTAATAATAATGAACAGTTTAGTAGCGCATTCATCCTTCACTGACGATCGTTCATATTTATTTTCTTTGCTACATTTTATATTTCTTACCTTCCCTGATTTTATTGATTTCATATTTTTTGCGCTAGGAATATGATGGTTTTTGTTTTCAAGAAGTTTATATATAAAATTTGTCAAGTTTTTGCAAAGTTTAATAAAGAAACTGACACATGGAAAATGATTAAACTGTTATTTTTTTGTTTGCTTCTAAGTAATAGAAGTCAAATCAAAGGCATTCAGCAGAAGTAGGTAGATCATAAAGAAATGAGATGTCATGAATTTGCAGTTTAAAATGTATCCTATGTCTATCATTAAAAGTGCAATGGTGAGTCAAGTTTCAGGTAGTTTTGAATTTTAGTTCTTAAGTCGATATAAAAGAGCGATTTTACTCAAGAAGTCGTAGAATTGGCAAGAGAACTATTATGACTGATGGTGGTTACACTTGGAAGAAATTCGAAATAGCAAAACCAGGCCAATATTGATTCCTGTTATTCAGGAAACGTTTAGCTATTGATAAAAGCTACTGTACTCTTTCGTGCTTGTTGTGTGTGTGTTTTTGTTTTACTTGTCAGCGCTGTCGATATCCTTGCTGCCTCTTACCCTTGCTGCAATTAGGGTAAAAATCCACTTACGCAGGCTCTGAAAGGATTTTTTTTTTTATATTTTCTTTCTATATATTTATCTTGAGTCTCATTCTTGGGTGTTATGAAAGTCTTCTTTTTCCATCAAATCTGCTGGCTGCAAAAGAATTATTAATTGTGTTAGAGTATTTCAGATCAAAATGAGGTCAACCTAATTTATTTGAAGGTATAACCGAGTTCTCATAATAAATATCAAACCAATGATTTCACATGACAGACTTGTGGTACCAAGGTACATCACTATGATCAAATGAGAATCCAGGTTAGAAGTAGACAAAATGCGACTAGTTACCGGTCTAATCTTCTGTGGTGAGATTATACAGGAGAGAAGATTAAGGGCAGACAACATTTGGTGGAGATGTCGCAGCTGAGGAATAAAAGGTGAAGCTTAGTTTCATCATGTGCATTATGCTTTGTATCCTTTCCTTCTCAAAAATTTCAGACACACAAGGCAACTACTTTGTTTTAAGAGGACAAATCTTATTCATTCCTAATTTAGCAGAGATTATGTGAGTTATTAGAATATGAGAACTGACAAAAATACGATGACATAGTCACACTGGATCAAGGAACAAGGAATATATATATATATATATATATATATATATATATATATATATATATATATATATATATATATATATATATATATATATATATATATAATATATATATATATAATATATATATATATATATATATATATATATATAGATAGATAGATAGATAGATACACATATATGAAAGTTTATAGGTCACAAGTATTTTATGAATTACAATACACAGTAGATGTTTGATTAATAAGTGTGTCTATAGACATTCTGGAGAACCTTGAGAGGATGATTAGCTGTTATCTGACTCATTTCCTGGTTAATTAAAACTGTTATGTCAGGTATTCTCAAGAAGTGGAAACTCGCGACAAGACTTTGTGAGTGCATTCGCCGGAAATCTCCAGGGTGCGGTAATTGCATTTGTATGTGCATTTCTTTTGGGGCGGAGTTGCAGGGTGTGAAGTGATTAGTTATCAAACAAATGACCTTTCGAAGACCAACACTGAACATTATGAAACGTCTTCAGTGGAGAGACTGTGGTTCAAGACCTATCGACCAAAACTGTGAACATTGCTGTTTGGAGATGTTTCACTGAGAAAGAGGTTAAAGATGTACTCATTGGGAATGTACTGGACTTGGACTTATTTTGACCTATTGTGAGATAACGATGTAGAGACAATAATTAGTTAAATATGATGGACTGTTATATGGTTGATCTTTTGGTGAACATTAATATTCCATTTCATTTCTTCTCTTGTTTTTGGCAATCCAGTTATGTTAGATTATTGTCAAATAAAGTATTTTGGGTAGAGCTTGTTTCACTGTAGACCTGAGAGAGAGAGAATGCAGGGTGTGTAGATACAGATATGCACTACTAGTAGCCTTTTTGATGCGGTCACTATCAAGCTACCAATAAGATGGGACTTCTCGACTTTGTAGAAACAGGTAAGAAATGAAATTTCCTCTCGACTGGGTAACAGATACATTTCTGGTGTGAGGCACCAATCTCTTCAGAGGCGTGGGTTCAAATCCCACCACTGCCACCAAATATATCTGTTACCCAGTCGAGAGGAAATTTCATTGCTTACCTGTTTATAAAAAGTCAAGAAGTCCCATCTATTGGTAGCTTGATAGTGACCGCATCAGAAAGGCTACTAGTAGTGTATATCAGTATCTACACACCCTGCATTCTCTCTCTCTCTCTCTCTCTCTCTCTCTCTCTCTCTCTCTCTCTCTCTCTCTCTCTCTCTCTCTCTCTCAGGTCTACAGCAAAGCAAGCTTTACCCAAAATACTTTATTTGACAATAATCTAACATAACTGGCTTGCCAGAAACAAGAGATGAAATGAAATGGAATATTAATGTTCACCAAAAAATCAATCATATCACAGTCCATCATATTTAACTAATTATTGTCTCTACATCGTTATCTCACAATAGGTCAAAATAAGTCAAAGTCCAGTACATTCCCAATGAGTACATCTTTAACCTCTTTCTGAGCGAAACATCTCCAAACAGCAATGTTCACAGTCTTAATCAACAGGTCTCGAATCACAGAGTCTTCACTGAAGACGTTTCATAATGTTCAGTGTTGGTCTTCAAATGATCATTTGTTTGATAACTAATCCCTTCACACCTTGGAACTCCGCCCCAAAAGAAATGCACATACAAATGCAATAAACGGAGCCTGGACATTTCCGGCGAACACACACGAAGTCTTGTGGCGAGTTCCCATGTCTTGAGAATACCTGATGTTACAGTTTTACTTAATTAGGAAACCAGTCAGATAACAGCTACTCATCTTCTCAAGGTTCCTCAGAATGTCTATAGCCACACTTATTAATCAAACATCTACTATGTATTGTAATTCATAAAA
Source organism: Macrobrachium rosenbergii (assembly GCF_040412425.1). Taxonomy (NCBI): domain Eukaryota; kingdom Metazoa; phylum Arthropoda; class Malacostraca; order Decapoda; family Palaemonidae; genus Macrobrachium; species Macrobrachium rosenbergii. The sequence continues at coordinate 68,695,405 of NC_089743.1, forward strand.
TACTTGTGACCTATAACCTTTTCATATATATATATATATATATATATATATATATATATATATATATATATATATATATATATATGTATATATATATACATAGTGTATTTGTGTTTGGATCTGTAAGAAGAGGTATTACAAATAACAAGAAGAACAGTCAGTACAAATCCCCTTTACAACCATACACAGTAATGATTAATTTTACCCTTTATTAGTCTTCAGATGGCTTTATCCTATTTATAGCAATGAATGTTAAGAAAAGGGAGCATTTCACAAATCAGTTGTTTAATACAGCATAACTGCAATAGAAATCAATTGCTTTTGCCATTCCTTTTGGTTTCCAAAGATTTCCAAAAGTTATGATCTGTTTCGGATGTTTTAAGAAGTGTCACTGATTTTAGCAACCATCATCCCTCTAATAAAAGTTCCCTAACGGCATATTTATGTGCTTAATGATAACCCAATATGCCCAGTTAAAAATGGTTTTCAGCTGAAAACCGCCTCTGTTACCATAATGAAGAGGTCGTCTTTTTTTTGACAATCTCACCTTGGTTGGAGACAATGCATGAAGAATTGCAACTTGGGGCGTTAGGAAGCCTAACAGTGACTTGCTGGATGCAAGAAGAGTTCAGTATTATGGATCCGCAGCTCAGAGACGAGTGGCAGAGGTATAAGTTTCTGAAAAACGAAGGAATGATTAGATTTCAGACATTTTCTATATCCTTTACAGGAACTTTGTTCTTTAAATATTAGCAATTGCTTATTCTGAAGGATTGGACAAGATTTTAAAATGCAGTATGAAAATTTTGTGAAATAATTTTATATCAGTGAAAGCTATAAAGTTTAAGCAGTTGTCCGTGATTCAGTGTTGCTCACCAGTTAAACCTCGAATTTTGTTCTCTGTGGCTTTTTCCATTCTTTTTATTCCTTGACAAAACCTTAAAGGTGTGTTCATATGTTAGGAAAGGTTTCTTTATGGCCAACTAGTTTAGGCTATGAATGGTTTTGTTTTGGTATTCTCATGAAGAATCATTATAGAATACTTTGCTATTCGTTCGGACATTATTCAGGAATACTGTAATAAGCAAGCTTATTCACAATTCTCGTAGACTAGATCACTGACATTATAATATTCTTTCCATACAATATTTGTATCACTTTCATCTTAGAAAATACGAGGTTAGGATATTAGTATTACGCTTTCCACAACGTATCGTGTTTCTATTATTTACAAAGTAAAAAATCTTTTCTGAGGAAAATACAGTCATTCATAGTGCTACTCTCATCAGTGGTGACAATATCGCTGACTCAATGATGACATATTGCATCCTTAGATTTTGTAAATTTAAAAAAACATGTTTGGTTCACATACCCGTTTTTCAGCTGCATGCCATTTACCCGTAACTTAGATTTCTTAGTTAATCTTTTATTGCGTCCCTTTTGGCATTTTGTTTTTCGTTCTATTCATAAAATGACTTTCTTGAAAAAAATGCTGCCTGCAGTTGCAACTGCTATCTGCTTCCTATAGCGTGTGTTGCTGCTTACATTATATTACCTGTGTTGTATGCATAACAATCACAATTATGAATTCTGGTTATCCGAAGGGTGAGATTGTCCTCGAAGAAATACATTTTTCATAAGATAATTAAGATTACCGGATAGATAAACCTAATGCAGTTACTTACATTATTTGTACATTTGTGAATACAGTCAAATTTATGCTTCCACTTTGATTAAAATTGACGCAAGAGTCGCCTGTGATCGTTATTTCTCGATATGTCTCTGGATCGTGTATTATGGAGGAGACAAAACTTTCCTGAAAATCAAAATCTAATGATATATTTTTGTATTATATCATAGATGATTATAGTCAGCGATTAGTGTAAAGTTCCTAGCCTTAATATTTTCCTTTATGTAAATTTATATTCGAACACTGAAATCCTCTTCAACTCCGGCTACGAGAATATATATGTATATATATATATGTGTGTGTGTGTGTACTAAAGTATCAGTAATTTCTTTTTAATTGAGAACAGTTCCAATAATGATTTATATGTATTTCCATCTGTGACAAGAACATAAAATTGGCTGGTAAGTTTCTTTGTTTTGAACATTTACAAGTTATAAAACTGCTCATTGCTTGCCTATTTCATCACCTCATCATTACAAATGGGATTTTAGATTCCAAATGGGAAAGGAATACGTACTTCCAGAATGGTAAGATGTCTAAATCCATTGCATGATTTTGCGAGATGTGCAGTGTCCTTCTGATGGCCATTTTCTATGGAAAGTCTTCTCCCTGATCCACTTATGAGGGATTGGTAATATGCACAGATATCGAAACCTGATGGTAATGGACAGAACTGAAAAGTAAAGTTCCTCATTAGTCTATGGGAAGTCACAGAGGCTTGAAGATAAAGAATGAAAGTCTTCACTTGGAGATGGACCTTCAGATTTTATATTTAAAGATATTATTCCAAACATTATCACTGTTGTACCATTTGTTTTTTTATGATATTAAGGTTGAAATTTTAAAGCATAATACAAAAACTATGAGAACTATTGTGAAATCTTGACAAAGTGAACGTCAATAAATTTTGGCTGACACTCTAGCAGAGACAGTAAAAATACTCTTCATGATTCAATGGACTGTTGTGTATCATTAGTGACTGAATGCATCTTGGTTAAAAATACAGTGTTTTAGTAAGAAGACAAATTGTTTTCAGTGAGAGAAAAATCTTTCATGAAATGTAGAGATGTCTCAGAGATAGAAGTAAGGAAAATCACCAACACACAGTGTTTAAAGGAAGCCCTGAAGATTATAGCTAAATTAGTCCCTTTAGTAGATAGATGACGTCACCGATTAAATTTTGTGACCACAATATCCTTCCGATCCTGGTCAACTTTACACTTGCAATATCAGTGGCTGTAATGGTAAGCAAACCTGGGAGCAAGTCTTATGTGGAATCGACGGGGGTAAGGAAGAGAAAATGTCTTCGTCAGCTCAGTCAAGGGAAAGAAAAGCCTTGTACATATGGGGGAGATACTTAAAGTAGACTTTAGTATCTCATAACGCAATCCTCAGTTCTTTAAAAGTTTTGACTGTTAAGGAATCAGTAATGGTGGGAGATGGATAAAGGGGCCGAGAAACGGTCTTCAGCTCACGAGAAAACAATAGATCTAAGGGGAGTTTACAAGAAGCATATTTTAGTAAGTCAAAATAAAAATTGGTGATAAGAAACTGATGACTTACTGTAGCAACGATGTTATCAGCGACTGGATAAGTGGGAAGTGTGATATATGTAGGCAGGTTTAGGCAGTTAACATACCCTTTCACATACTGTTGATATCCAAAAGAATACGTTGCAAGATTCAGAGTGCAGTTGGTGCAAGGGAAACTGAAGTAGATATAGAGTTTTGTTTGCCTAGGGAAAGAGAGAAAAGTAGTTACAGTATTTTTTTTATTCACGTGTACATTGAAGTTTATTGTTCTTCGTATTGTGAAAAAGTATGCAGATAAATAATTGCTTATAGTCTGTATTTATAATGTTAACGGCAATTTTAAACTTATATCTCTTCCTGATATTATCTTTTGAGGAGTATGAATGGAGTTTGTAATAGAATTTCCGTCGTTCATATTACAATGTTTCTCAAAATAGTCTACGTTTTTACGAGACACTTTTATTGCAGTATATTGATGCAAAATATGTTGTCCTACATTTAGACATTGACAGAAGCTGTGTATGGTCACATACGTAAGAAAAAAAGGAGAGAAGCTTATATCATACTGGAACCTTCAAGTGAAAAAGGGCTGCTTATTACATTAGCCTTCGTCATCCTACTTACGAGAAGTCATGTACAGCAAAGAACTGCAGGTTACAAGTTTGACAGAAACTGCATATGAGACATATCCCACCATTCGACAGCTAAAAAGAGGAATATTTTGCCGTAAGAGTTGCGTTGAAAAGCTTAGTGTGAAATCCTGTTTGAAAAAACATGATTTTATAAAAGTACTGAAGGTAAATTTTATTGATATATCTCCTATCGAAAATCCATAATCCAAAGGAAAGTAGGTTTTAAGGCACCTCTACCAAATATTCTGTGCACACAAGAAAGGTGATCTGGATCGAAACCCATAAAACATTATTAGTTTCAAGGAAAAATCTTAAACATGTTGGTTTCAGATATTTTACAATGAGCAGCATATTTCGCTGTAAAAGACAACACAAGAGATAAACTTTTGAACTTGGGAATGTGTGAGGAGTAGCCATTAGCGAATACACATTTTTATCATGAAATTATGCTGGAGCTAGTAACTGGATACCGATATATTTTCATTCCCATGGTGGTAATAAGGTTTATTAATTTCACCAGTACATAAAAACCTATAACCAACTGACATGCAGTGTGTTCATTCAAGTTCCTTCGAAGTCACTGGCTTTTAAAATCTCATGTTGACGAATAACGAGGACCTACAAATACTGCAGTTACTAACTTGTTGTTCGTAACTTTAGTACGGATCTTCTCTGAAGCTTGCAGTGCCAGTTTTTTTTTTTTTTTTTTAAAGAAACTAAACGGTCTACAGGATTTTTACGTCGGTTGCTATTAGAAAATCCTTAGTTGTTAATGTTATGTTTCAAAAGTGCTCTTATTTTCTTGAACTGTTAGAAATCACAAATTATGGATTCTTTGAGTATTTTAATGGGTCATAACTCGATAACTCCCCACAAAAGGATGAAGTTTACACCATCTTGTTAAATGATTACTAATAAAGAGTGAGGTTCCTGATTCCTTCAGATTGCAAAGAATGTCTTTGAGATTTTTGGTTATAGCAAGCTTTGATGAGAAAACTTTAGGAAAGATCTGTGCTGTGATGTTAGAAGTCACTGACAACTTACGTTTGTACAGTTGCAGTAACTATATCCAGGCAGCAAGTCAGCACAAGCTGAAATGTACATAAACATTTACATTATAATTATGACTGTATATTTGTTAGATTCTGTAGCCTAATCAAACATGATAAAACAATTGGCACATTAAATGTTGAATAACAACATGTACTTGCAAAGGTTTTGTCATTATAAGCATATAAAAGATAGTTACGTTTGATTGTTTTGTTATTATTCCAACGGATTTTGATCGTTATTCAGTGTAATAAAGCTAACAATCTGATGAATAACTACTTTCCTCTTGTATCATTAGAAACAAAAGTATTATTAACTTTACATTAACATTTGTGCTATCATATTCACAATATCCAGTTCATATCATATGTACTACAAGACCCAGAATGATAAGAAAGCCAAGTTTTTAATATTTTATCGTGGTAACCTGCTTCCATAATCAGTAAAGGTTTGTCCTCTGTTTCCAAAAGATATGCTAAATTACCTATTTCAGATATCCATTACAGATGTAAGTGATCTACAGGCTATGATCAAAAATTAAGGTCCAAAGGGAGACAGGTATCTGAAGTATGTTCTCTCTTTTACTTACAGCGAACAACTCGTCTGACAGGAGGTGGCGTTGGTATGATTTCACAGCAAGTTAGAGTACGTGTTGTGGTGGTGGTTGTAGTTGTAGTTGTGGTGGTTGTAGATGTGGATGTGGTGTTTATTGCTGGAAAAATGGGGGATCTTAAGAGACAAAGGTATTTATTTTTAGTTGTCTGTTTGTTTAATCACTGATATTAATCATTCTTACTTGGGTTGAGTTCCTATGGAAAGTCCTGTAACATGAAGTAAACCCGCTGTGGCTATGTACATTGCAGTGCAAAATGTTTACAATCATTTTGTATGCATTTAAGTAATTTAGTAACTGAATATTTGCTCGTCCTGTCTTTTCCAGAGCCAAAGTTGGGGTAAGCGATATTTTTATTTTGTTTGCCGTCTGTAAAACCTCTTTATATGCTGATACTCCTTGTGTCATTTTCCATAAGAATATTACTGACATTCCTATTGAGAAAAAAAATTCATCCCTTAAATTATAGATAAATTTGGTATGCTATTTTTACTGCACTTGATAAGTGAATATTCGTATTTTATAGAATTTTAGTTCAATTACCATAAAGTGCTGACGAATGACGTCAGTTGTTTAAGAACTGGTTTACAAGTAACTTTCTTGAATACCAGTTCATTTCATGGTATTGATAATTTTGTTTATTTTAAAGAAAGCAAGCTACTTTTATTGATCCTTATTGAAGTTTATTTGAGAAATATTTTCTATAGATTAGTGGGAAACCATTTGCTTACAATTTGTGTGATGCAGAGAAGAATAACCTAAGCCCTCACAATGATTAAAAGCAAGTTACTAGTGGACAGTATGTGAAAAGGCATTTAAAACTCACAAAACAAATACTGAACTTACGAATTGGAGTAATCTCACAGCAGAATCCAGGCTTTCTTATTGACGGGTTGGTTATAAACGCCAAATAGACGTTATTAAAGTATGTGACATTTAATCCAGGATGTTCTCCGCAAAGCCTTTAAGCATAAGAAACAAAAATAAATTTCAGGCTGAAGCCAATTCCAAGTAGAGTACATTGAGATTATTCAAGTTTCAAACCATAATTACCTGTGATAACTGCTCTCATTTTTCTTTCAGTGTCAAAATAAGCAAATATTTCCTATCTCATCAACAAATACCTTCAGAAAGTATAACAGTACTGCCTTCGGCCAGTCATTAACACATCATCAGGTATTGCTCCGTTGTGATCACATGTTGGCATAGTTCAAAGATGGCTAACTAGGGTGATGGCTGACCACCGTTGATTGCTTGCTTATTTGTAAGTTATTCTGGGAATAATGGTCATGGCATGGAATTGTGAAAATGAAAGTAATTTTCATTCTGAAAGAAGAAAGTGGCCAGTGTGATAACTCAGAGACACAGCAGTATGTGACGGGTTAGTTTTGGATGTATACCTACATTCCGCAGTTAAATGCGATTTGTCCAGTGACCTTGGAGTGAATTGTTAACTTTGTGTGTTCTTTCTTCTATAAATGATGCTATTCCTTATTCTGTTATTCCGCGTGTTTTGGGTTTATAACTCCCTAAACGTCTGATTTCCGACGCAAATGAATATCAAACCCATTGAAATATCGCCTAAACATCAGTCCCTTTACCACTGTTGTAGTAAAGTGGACCACTGTTGTAGGAACTGTAGGCAGTTGAGTGTTGGGAGTGTCTCCATTAATCTTAAGTGTTTCCAAAATTTTTGGAAATATTGGGAAGCTCGAATAATCTATTTTAGTTTCAAAATAAAGGTATAAGGATTTTTCTAACTGTAAGAATAAGGTTTTCAGGGGTTATGACTTATAGCATCATTAAGGTAACGGAAATCTGCAAAGCAATAAAGTCAGTTTCGGTTATCCTTGACAGATGATTGCAATATGAAAATTCATATTTTTACCTCAGGAACATATTAAGAAAAAGAGGACTTCTTTATGCTTTTGGAATAATTTTAAAATCATTGGCTTGTGTGCTAAATGGGGAGGAGATATAGCTTTCCTATATTTGTGGTATATGATTGTAAGTGAGAAAAATATTTTTTGTGCTCAGCAGCTTCATGTCCTTCCCATATTATGGCTATAAATCGCTCATTGAATTTGATGAGGCACCAAGATCCTCCTAAAATCGTACAGGTGGAAACACTTTGAGGGAAAAAATTTTTGCCAAAATTTTCCTTTCTAGATCCTGGTATTTATTTTGTGAAATGAATAACACAAAAAATGAAAATCTTGTCCTCTCTTGAACTTTTAACAAAGGAGGAGTAGAAGTCTTGGATCTAGTTGAGAGAAATTAGAATAATTCCTTGAAGAGGAAACTTGAAGGAATTACTTAGCCTAATCTGGGTTGACCAAATGGGAATCTTCTGTCTTGGGATCAGGCTCGTCTTCCATTCCACCACTACTAACAGATGATGATAGATTGGCTACTGGCCCTAAGGAAAAGGATGAACTACTTCATCAAGCTTTTGAAGCTAAGCAATGAACTGAGAATGTCCCTCTCCGTGTTACTTCTCGCCTTTACTTGTCATCCTGAACTTACTCTTACAAAATATGCATTTTGCTGTAGATATATTAAGAAAATTTTTGATAATCTTTATAGCTAGGGTGGAGACGATCCTGATGGTTTCTTTACTATGTGTTTTAAAAAGGTTTCTATTGTGTTGTTTCCCAAGACTAGTAGGTTCTATAGATTTTTGAGTGGACGTAGTATCTTTGTTTATGAGCACAAGCTTAGTAATACAGTGCCTGTTCCAAGGAGTGGCATATCTGCAGACTGCAGTAACTCCAGGCTAGTTTCTGTTTTCTCTGTTATCCAAAGTTGTTGAAAAACTAGTTTTTAAGCCACAATACAAGTATGTGGAATCCAAAGGATTGTTAGCTTATAGTCAATATCCATATAGAAAGCAGTTAGGTACCTGAGATACTCTTTTAGATTTGACGTGCCACTTGAAAGAGAACCTTCATAAGGGTTTAGAGTGTAGGCAAAAATAGATTTTAGTGCTACTTTCTATTTAGCAAAATAGAAAGTTTATTTATAAACTTCAGAATCTTTGAGAGTTGTTGATGTGGGATCTTTAGCGAACCTAGACCTATTGTCTGGAATTCCACAAGGTAGTGTTTTGGTCCGCTGCTGTTTATAGTGTATACAAGAGACATGGTTGTTGGCCTGGAAGATAAAATTGTTCAGTATGCCGATGATGTAACACTTGTGGGTATAGTAAATTCTTCACTAATGAAAAATGAAGCTGACCTTAGTCTCATTCGGGACATGGAGTGGATTAGTGAATGGTGCAGCCAGTAGGGTATGAGGCTGAACTTCAGTAAAACAAAAATACTGTTGATTAGTAGATCTCATACTGATATTCCACCGCCTTCTCTCCTTCAGGTGGAAGGGACTCTGCTGAATGAGAGTGAAGCTTTAACTATAATTGGTGTAACTTTTGACAAACATCTTACTTTTAAGAAACACGTAATGAAGGTTTCAGCAAATGCTGCACGAAAGTTAGGAATTGAACGTGAATCCTCATATATATATATATATATATATATATATATATATATATATATATATATATATATATATATATATATATATATATATATATATATATATATATACATATATATATATATATATATATATATATATATATATATATATATATATATATATATATATATATATATATATATATATATATATATATATATATATATATATAAACATATACATATACATATTCCTTTACTAGAATACTGTTCTCCGATGTGGATGTCTGATTTAACATAAGGTTTCTTTTGGATAGAGTGGTTCATGGTGGTAGGTTTCTCTCTCCTAACAGTAGCAGTTATGACTTGAACCATCGATTAGTGACCTCTTGTTTGTCATTTTCTCATAAGTTATATTTTAAGAGACATTTCACATTCACATTTGATCCCTAATCCTCTTATCCTGCCGAAAGCAACCAGAATTTCTGAACAGTATCATCAACATACAGTAAATGTGGCTCGCTATCGAACTTCTCAGCTATAAAGGTTCTTTATTCCTCACACTGTTGGATGTGGAAGAGTCTCCCTGAGGATGTTGTGTAACTGGAACCTCAAAAGATCAAGCGAAAATGTAATGCATTATTACCCTAAAGCAATTTTACTTGTATTTCAATATTTTACATTGTTATGTTTATTTCTTGATTTTTAATTTTTTCTAATAACTGATATCTTCTCTCTCTATTTCTTATTACCTGCTGTTACTTCTTTTAATTGAACACATATTATTCGAAGCTTGAATTTTAAGTCATTGACCAATGTGGGCTTGTTCCATATGAGTAAGGTTCCTCTTCTGAATAATAATAATAATAGTAATAAAAATCTACATCAAGATATAAATCCATTGTAAAATCAGGTCAGCTCTTCTTTTCCATACACACCACCCCTCCACAGAATATCCTTGCACATTTTGAAATTTATTTTGGAAAAACAGACAATTTAAAAAAAAAAAGTTTATAGGTTCCTGGATTTTTTTTCTGCAGTAGTCAGAATCTAATCAACTCATTCTTGGCAATAGCCCATGGTTCCATAGAAGTTTGTTGAAATCCACAAATGACATTTTAGAAAGTTTTGAAAACAGATAGACAGCAAATAGTCATGTATGTGTGAATACATAACTTCTGCCTAATTTTGTCAGAAAAATGATAAATTATTATGTCTGACATAACAAGAGCAAGTGGTAGAGACTGCAGTGTATTGAAACAAGTCCAGAACCTAGATGTCATACAGAATTTTATTTTTATTTACTGTATACACTTTACCCAAAATTAGTTTCCCAAAATTTTGAATAAAAATATATATCTTTACAAAAGTAAGTTCATTTTTAAGATTAGTAAAGCTCTTGCTTATATCAGCAAGTGTGCAAACTCCAGTAGTCTTTTCTTTTACTATACGAGTTTGCATTCTAGTTGAGAAGATTGTTACTTAAGATTATTAAAGCTCTTGTTTTTATCAGCATGTGTGCAAGTAGTCTTTTCTTTTACTATACGAATTTACATTCTAGTTGAGAAGTCATTGGAGTCTGCTTAACTTACAGTACAGCTTCGTAGTTCAAGTGTCGTAGCGCCCTATTGAATTGCTTCATGGAAAGCATAAGGATGTACGGGACATTTACCCCATGATGGATGCCTAAGTACAATGTTAAATTGCTCAAAGTGTTGAAAGATTGAATATGTTAGTTCTGATATATTGTGCAATCTTTTCGTAAGCGCATAGGCCAGTGTGACGAGCAACGCAATGCCATTTCTTTTCTTTTTTTTTCATCCCAAACCACATTAAAACGACAAAAGGATATGGAATGAAAAGAAGTGAGGCTTAATCATTAAAGAAGGAAGACCTCTCTCCTAAGGGGACAGAAATGATATAAGGATCAAGGAAACAAAAGCTGAGAAAATATTCCAAGGTCGAATATTCCAAGGTCTGTTAGTGAAAGAAAAAGAGCAGTCACTGATTGTCACATAGTAAATTTAGTGAGAGAATGTTTGAAGGGTTTTATGAGGACTCTTAATAGGGAGAGGAGATCTCCCTTTGAGCTTAACCTAACAGTAACCAAAATAGTACCAATACAAAAGTGAGATAGAAAGCATTTTTGCCAAGAGAAGGGGATATCAAGAAATGAGGTGAGATTGGGTAAATTCAGCTATAGAGAGGAGCACAGTTTTATTAAGCTTTCCAAATATGAAACCTGTGCTCCATACAGAGGCAATAAAGTCCAAATGTAGCTTTCATAACTGTGTTGTAGAAAGGAATTTGATGCATCTAAACAATGAACCCAGTTTTTTAGAAGTAGAATTAGCAATTTGAACTTTGAGATCATTCCATGGTGTGTTTAAGGAATCAAGAACCAAAACATTAATAAAATAGTGAGGAAATATATAACAATCTGTGTAATAAAGAAGAGAATAAAAGATAGAGATAGAAAAATAAAATCAACGGAAAATGGCTAGGAAGTGGAAGAAGAAGCCGAATAAATAGAGAATCGCAACTGTTTTATGATCGAAAAGGTCTTTGATAAAAACAGGGAAAATAGAAATTGAGGCAAAGTAGCCCTGATGAAAGATAAAAATAGGGAAAAGAGAAATTGAGAGAAAGTATCCCTGAGGGAAGGAAGCAAACAACATGCATGAAATGGTTAAATAAAAAACAAGAAATAATTTCATAGGCGGAGGATGTAGAGCAGTAAGCGTGAAGTTTTGATAGAGAACATAAAGGTAGAATTTCTAACATCAGAAAAATATCAAGAGAAATGACAAATGATTCACAGAAGTCAAATAAAAAAAAAGCAGATAGCATCGAGCGGAGAAGAAAGATCACCTGTTGATCATTCCTTAAGGATTATGATTTTGAAGGAGTTAACTTTCCAGGCTTTGAGAATATGAGACCCCTACAGATCTTATGCAGAGAGAATATTAGGAGGGCATAAAATTAAGAGAGCACATGATAAGGGACTAAAATTACTGAGAACAGAATTGGCTGCAAAACGAGAACTGCGGAGTGACGCATTTTCCAAAGCATGCAAGCTATAGATCCACCAGGACAGACTAAGAGGGTAACTTTATGGACAAAGAGCCAAATGTTTTCCCAATAGATAAGATCAAAATATCAGAAATCATCATAGCTAAAAGGAAAACCTCCTACAAAGTACTGTACTTCAGCAATTCTTAAGTGTGGACCACGTGTAACAGCAGAAGAGACACTAGGAATAACTTGGCAGTATTACAGAGTCCTAGTGTCAATGAAACCAAAGGTTTTGTTCTCGACTAAATCTCACCTGGTGATCCGTGTAGGCGGGGGCGAGTAAATGACAACCCGATCGTTGATGCACCTAAAACTCTTTTCTATTCTGAAGTACGAACAATTTATTTGAAGGCCAGCTACTGATGGACCCTGCAGAGAATATGAAAGGCATTGCATCAGAAAGACAGATAATAAGAGCTGGTTCCCAAAGTAGACCAAAAAAACATTGGTTGCAGAATTTATTAATTTTCTTTTTCACAGTGGGGATCTGCAGCAAAATAAAGCTCAGTCTTGTTCTATAAGGTGAAGGGGTTGGAAATATGGATCAGACTAATGTAAGTGAAGAGGACATTGTCATGTTCTCTTTTCAAGGCAGTAAGGTTTATTATGGTGACTAATCTAGAAGATTTCCACTTTTTACATTTGGTGCAACCTTCATTGAAGAGCCTAAAGTCTCTTTGAATTAGCCTGCACAAGTGTCTCTAGGTAACATGAGTTACCTGTTTTTATCATCCACAGGTTGACTAAAAGATGGATGTCCGTGGCTCATATAAAAAAAAAGGACTAGAATGATGCTGCTGGCAATTTTTATATTCAGTTTTGTTTTGAAATTCTTGTGTCCGATTTGTGAAATATTTAAGAACTGTTGATTCCAGGGTTTATGAAGCCCATTTTAATCTATTGTAATGCCATTCTAAGGAACTGTTGATATGCCCTGTATATTAAAGAGGGTTTCTCCACAGCTCATAGGCGGCTGTGTAAGTGTGGATATCATGAAACACAGGTGGTTAAAGTCTGTGGAGGACTATTAAATCTGTATGTGTTTTGCTAGTTATAGGAACCCAGATTCGTATGACTATGTATGGCTACTTGTTTTAAATGGCAGGAATTCATTTTCGTCGGTAACTGCAATGCTCATCACACTGAATGTCTGAGGTCAGTCACTGCCATGGATAATCATGGAGTTGCTGCTTTAGATTTATGCTCTATTTCTGATTGTAAGCAGTTAATAAATGAACTGACACATCAATGTGGCAACTGTGTTGACCATGTTTTCACAGATATTACAGTGATTGTATCTTTTGGAGTAAGTACATCAGTGGGCTTATCTGATCATAGTTTATCTTTTGGAGTAAGTACATCAGTGGGCTTACCTGATCATAGTTTCATTAAGGTTAATGTGGTGGCAGATCAGGTTGCTCCTGGTGTTAGCTTTTCAAGAAAGGCATACGTGAATTTCCAGGGCAGTCAGATTATATTCACCAAGATTTTAGTGAGCACAGGTGGAGCATTATTTTTAGCAGTCCAAATAATATTGAGTGATGAAATGATCACCCTAAGTTTATTATCGAGTGAAAAATTCCTTCTAAAATCCTCAAATTTCATCTTAAAGATAAGCCATGGTTTAATTCTGCATGTAGGCTTGCCTACCATTCAAAACAAGGAGCTTATCATTTATAGAGGAAAAATCTATTAGACTTTTTGTGGTGTAATTTCATTATGCTTAGAAGTCAAGCTATGGTTGTCTAAGAGAGATCTGAGAGAACTTATAATGAAGGTGTGAAGGACATCTTTCTCTCCAGTGGTGGTGACCATAATTGGTGGTCTACCCTTAAGTCATCTCTCTTTGAAGTTCATTGTAGCATGCCTCCCCTTGTAGTAGGTGCTAGAACTGCTTTAAACTGCCTAAACAGAAGGCATAACTTTTGGCTCAAGTCTTTGTGAACAGACAGTGTGGTGAGTCCTCCGTGTTGCCTCAGCCATGCTTTCCAGAACCTAGATAGTGATCAATAGCTTTCAGATTTAGTGAAGTCAGAACGACTGTCTTGCAGAGTGCTCTTGATGAGAGTGCAGATGCACACATGATCGGTTTAGATTTTTGTGCAGACTTTGTGTGAATCATGAAGCACTTATCTACAAGCTTAGAATATTTGGAATTGGTGGATCTTTCCATCTCTTTTAAAAACACTGCTGATTTCATTGCTGCTAAGATTGCTATTTTTCGAAAGAAAGTTGGACTTGTAATTTTTCCTTCTGTTTGGAGGAAAGGAAACATTGCTGCATTACATAAGGGACTAAGTCCATCCTCATGCCCCGAGAAAGGGGTCAATTTTTAGTTACCCCTGTTATTTGTAGGGCTTTTGAGAGACTGCTCCCTAAGCATCCGTGTAGACATGTTGAAGGTAATAACCTGCTGCCATCATTGTAATATGGGTTTTGTAATGCACTCTTGTCGATGCCTACTGTCTTGCAGAGTGCTCTTGATGAGAGTGCAGATGCGCACATGATCGGTTTAGATTTTTGTGCAGACTTTGACTGTGTGAATCATGAGCATTTATCTATAAGCTTAGAATATTTGAAATTGGTGGATCTTTTATAAATATTTTTAGTGAATTTTTAATATGGCCAACCGAAGGGTCTGTGGTGAGGGCCATTACAGTAGCTTTAGTAATGTCATTCCAGGTGTTCCTCAAGGTATTTTTCATGAACCTTTGTTATTTATGTATACTAGTGACATTTGACAGTGTCTGGAGAACAAAAGGATTGCATATACCGTTGATGTTACTCTTGTAGCTGATGCTCCTTCTCTGCATCTCAGGTCTGTGGTTGCAGAATACTTGAATAGAGATTTTACACATACTCATGAGTGGAGTCGATCCGGAACACTTTTGCCTTTGCATCCTGACCTACATTTAGAAGGTACAGTTTTAAATGTCAGTGCCTCCTTAAAGATTATTTTCAAAAGCATATTTTTAGTCAAGTTGGTATCTTGAGGAAATGTTTTCGAATGTTTCATGATGAAGCTTCTATATCTAAGTGTTTTAACTTATTCCATCTTCCTTGTTGGGATTACTGTTCCCCAGTGTGATCTTCAGGTGTTGACTCTCATCACAAATTTATGGATAGTTATGTCATCAGTCAGATTTGTTTTTCCAACTCTTAATGTCGACTTGCGACAGAGACGTCAAGCGAGTTCATTATGTTTGTTGCTTAAAATGTACTATAACAACAAACATCCTCTTCACCTGACCCAGCTGTTTTTGCTCGCAACATTAGGCAGGCTACAGCTGCAAACAGTGCGTTGTTTTCTAGTATCGGGTTTCATACTACTCGGTTAGCTGGGAGTGTAATCTTAGCTGTAACTAAAATGTGGACTAGTTTAATTAGTGCAGTTATGAAATCTTCTGATCTGTAAGAGTTTAAACTAGGAGCAAATTCCTTCCTGCCCTCTGCTGACGTTTCATAAATCTCAGGTGTATGAGTTTTATTTTCTTTTCCATCATATTCATTTACTTGTCACTTTTTCCTATAACTTGTTCCACTCTGCAGGTCAATTTCCTTTTGGAACCCTCTTGGCTTATAGTATGTTGACACTGTCCATAAATGTTGTCAGCTGAAGATTTAAAGAAGGAAAGAAAATAGTTATTTGCACGAATACTAAACTATAAATTATATTTAAAAATCTTACCAGGACAAGACTGAAATATCGAAAGTAGTCGTTTGGATAGAAAACTAGTGAAAAGTTTTCGTGACTGTACAACAAGTATGTGTTGCCTAAGGTCACTGTTGTTGTTCCATCTGTGGGAAAGAGAGAATTCGGTTATGTTAATATGCAGTTTTTCATAAGATATGCAATATATTTCATTCTTTAATTACTTATATTATTAAAGAAATAATGTTGTAAAGGATAAACTGCGTTTTGAGGTAAAGATTATTTGGATTAGAAACGTGAAGGTTGTCTCGCCAGAAAAACGTTAAAGTTTTTTCAACTCATCCCAAAATAAATGATAAAATAACGAGAACACCGAAATAAATGATAAATTGATGGGAAAAAAAATTAAATAAAAGAGACAATACAAGACCTATTTTTTCTGTGATAATATTAATGATCATATTCGTTCTTGAATCCCCGCTTAGTTCCTATTGTCAGTGATTTTAGTTTATTTTCATATTGATAGTTATAAATTTCTATGGGATAGCTTATCACAGATGTTGAAGACGGATCTCTCTCTCTCTCTCTCTCTCTCTCTCTCTCTCTCTCTCTCTCTCTCTCTCTCTCTCTCTCTCTCTCTCTCTCTCTCTCTCTCTCTCTCTCTCTCTCTCTATATATATATATATATATATATATATATATATATATATATATATATATATATATATATATATATATATATATATAACTCTGATGACTCGTACTTATTGTTGCATTGAGTCTAGCCTTATTACTGGGATACATGTAAAAGACTCCTTGGCTTCTTGAAAGTCTTGAAGGTCATCCTTTGTCAAAAGGCCATCGTCTGACAGGTGTCCAGCCTCTTCGTTGTCGTCTTCCAGTCCTTCATCAAATTCAAAATCTTTTTCGTTGGCAAGTATTTCGTCAAGTTGGTCTTCAGGGCTCTTATAGTGGAAGTTGTCCTCAGCTGTTGCACGCTGCAATATGGAACAATAATTAAGCAAAGAAAGAACGAGTGAAGTCTTAACTAAATGATATAATTGGTAAACCATCGATGCCAAACTTTAATGGATACATCAGTTTCAACATGGTAGCTAAATTGTAATTTGGTTATGGACTGACATGAGAAAAGTGTCCTTACCCTTGTGGGCACACATCACATGCAAAATATAAAATAATATCCTTGTGGAGTTCAAGGAAAGAAGTCGGTGGTTTTACGTTATGAAATTTTGTTATAGCTACCATATCGTTTTTCCATGTGTAGCATCACATAATACCTGTGGCCACAATCCTCCGAAATACTATTGGTCTTGTGTTTTCCTACACATACACATATACATACCTATTATATATATATATATATATATATATATATATATATATATATATATATATATATATATATATATATACATGTATATATATATATATATATATATATATATATATATATATATATATATATATATATATATATATATATATATATAATATATACTGTACATGATATTTGTGATATATTGTATACTTTGAATTATTATGACTTCATTACAGGGTTTATTATACCTTTGTAAAACTTTGCACCCAGGGTAAATTCTGTATGTTGAACGAACACGTTCCCGTTACTGTTGGTATGTGGAAAATATATTAATGCACTCAGACATCTACGGAGATGATTAGTGACCTCATCTCCGTTGTACAGGTTGCTGTCGAATATCCACCTTGATTATTGTTGGTTAGTTGGTCACTATATGTCACTTAGAAAATTTTTAGACTCAAGGATTAGGCAAATTAATAACATGCTGGAAGAGTGACAAACTAATATGCAAATAAGTTTTACTATCAGTGCTAATCTGCCATGCTTTTGATTGCAAGTGCAAGACTTGACGACTGCATGATGTGGCTGTCTTCTTTGCGCTAACCCTAAATGGCATGGATTGAATATGAAAATGCTACTCTTGGCTCTATATATATATATATATATATATATATATATATATATATATATATATATATATATATATATATATATATATACAGTATATACATATACATTTACATATAAATATACATATATATATATATATATATATATATATATATATATATATATATAGTGTGTGTGTGTGTGTATGAATGTATATATACACACATTTTTATATAAATATACATACATAATACAGTACAGTATATATATATATATATGTATATATATATATATATATATATATATATATATATATATATATATATATGTATATATGTATATATTTCGTGGATTAATGTGGCTTTTCCTTAGCAACATTCATTTCAAGTTTTAGCGGCCCTGCCTACACGAGTTACGGTAGCAGTGACTCTTTGGCCACTCCGAAATGGAAGGAACCCTTAAGCCTTGGTAGGCAGGTCTTCCACGATAACTATGAATATAAACCTTGTTTTCCAACCCTGGACTGTGCCATAGCCATTGCACTGTGGCCTTCCATGATCTTGGGTTTGAGTTCCCTTCATGAGGGCATAATCAAGTAGTTTCCCTCTTTTTGTGTTCACTTTCCTGTTTTTTTTTTTTTTTTTTTTTTTTCAAAATGTGTAGGACAGGCTGATGAGAAAGCAAAAGTTGCCTGGTAGATTATCAGGAAAGTGCCATATTGATTTAATCTTTTCTTTGTCAGATTTTTATAATTTCTAAATCTGTCCTTCAATTGTTATTTGTGGAGACTGCCAAACAAAACACAGCAAGTGGCCTTAATCAGATTCCACTGATCAACATGGCCGGTCTGCTCTAGTGTTCTGTGTATCATCTGAATTTGTCCAGCTATTGAGGAACCCACACATATTTCCTGTAATAGATTAGGCCTCATGTTCACAGATGTTCCAACTACCGTTAAGTCCAAGGTCTGTGAGTATGTAGGCACTCTAATCTTTGTGCCATTGAGATAGACATAGCTGTAAGTCAGTACATGCCTAGTACCACCTGTAGAAAAATGGTGTTGCTGTAATCTCGAGCTAGTTGGGATTCCATAATATTGCAGATGTTACTATATCTTATCCAAATCCCAAGAGGAAGTTGAATGAAATGCTGATGGCTATTTTAGCAAGGGATATCACTAGAAAGGTCATGATCAGGACAAATGGCTAGTCATGGTTTGATGATATATGTAGATGAGCTAACCTTGACAAACAGACTTAACTCAACACATGGAGACAAAATCTTTCACAGCAGTTGGGTACCTGCGATGCCCTCTTAGATTTGACATGCCATATACAAGACAACTTTGATAAGGGTTTTGAGTGTTGAGTAATTCAAGTAGATCTTATTGCTGCTTTCGATTTAGTCAATCATAAGGCACTTATTATAAACATCAGAATCTTGGTGTGTGTGGATATGTTTTAGGATTATTCCAAGATTTCCATATAAGAAGGCAGGATCTAGTTGCTGTTGACTGGATCTTAAGTGAACCAAGACCTGTAGTGTCTGGTGTTCCACAAGGTAGTGTTCTTGTTCTGCTATTTTGTGTGTGTGTGTGTGTGTGTTTACAGAAGTGATATGGTTGTCGGCTTGGAAAATATGGTTGTTCAGTATGTCAATGGTGCAACACTTGTGGATGCAGTAAAGTCTGCACTAGGAGAAATGAAGCTGACCTTAGTCTCAAATGTGAATGGTGTAGTGAATGATGTACTCAATGGGGTTCTAGGCTGATCTACAGTAAAATGAAAACACTGTTGATTAGTGAACCTCTTACAGATTTTCCACCCCATCCTCCCCTTCAAATGGATGAGTCTGAAGCTTTAACTATACTTTGTGTAACTTTTGACTCACAACTTACTTCTGAGAAATATCTAATGAAAGTGTCAGGTGATGCCGCACGAAGCTAGTTGTTATATGTAAGGCCTCATATATGTATAACAATGATAAAACCATTACCACCTGTTTTAGGTTATTTGTTTTTCTTATACTAGCATACTGGTCTCCGGTGTGGGTGTCTGCTTCTGCCAGAGATTTATCGCTTTTAGACAGAGTGGTTCGTGGTGGTACGTTTCTGTTTCTAAACTACCAGTTATTACTTAAACCATCGATGGATGGTCTTTTTTTTTTTTGTCCATTTTTCATAAGTTATATTTTAACAGAGAACTTTCGCTATCACAACTGATCCTTGATCCTCTTTCCTGCCGAGAGCGACCAGATTTGTTGGACAGCAGCAGCAATATTATTATTCAGAAGATGAGCCCTATTCATACGGAGCTAGCCGACAGGGTCATTGAATTGAAATTCAAGCTTCCAAAGAATATGGTGTTCAATCGAAAGAAGTAACAGAAGGTAATGGGAAGCACAGAAAGAAAAGATCAGTTATTAGAGAAACAGATGAATTAACAAATAAATAAATAAAAAATTTTAAGTAAATTATTAAAATACAAAGAGAACTGTATTAGGTTAGTAATGCATTGCATCTTCGCTTGAACTTCTGAAGTTCCAATTGCACGACATCCTCAGGGAGGCTGTTCCACAGTGTGAGTAGTAAAGGATCTCTGGAACTGAGAAATTGGACAGCGAGGCATATTTACTGCATATTGGTGCTGCTGTTCAGCGAATCTGGGTGCTCTCGGCAGGAAAAGGGGATCAGGGATCAATTGAGAATGTGAAAGACCTCTGTTAAAGTTCGACTTGTGAAAAATTGACAAACAAGAGACCATGTCGATGGTCCAAGTCATAGCTGCTAATATTAGGAAACAAAAACCTACCACCACGAACCACTCTATCTAAAAGAGATAAATCTCTGGCAGAAGCAGCAAATGTGACTCGCTGTAGAACTTCTCAGTTCCAGAAATTTCTTATTCCTTACACCATTGTACTGGGAATCAGTCTCCCTATGGATGCAGGGCAATTAGAGCCTCACAGGTTCAAGTGAAGATACAGTGAATTACTACCCTTAAACAATTCTCCTTGTATTTTACTGTTTTATTGATATCTTTATCTCTTGATATTAATTTATTAATATATCTTTTTTTCTTTTCTGATACCTGATCCCATTTTTTTCTGTTTTTCCTATTATCTTCTGTGACTACTTTCAAATGAACAACATACTGTATTCTTTGGAAAGTTGAATAATAATATATATATACATATACTGTATATATAAATATATATACACTATATAAATATGTTTGTGTGTCTCAGAGTGTATATGTGAGGGGTAACTATATCTGGTTATACAGTACATAAGGTTCATGTGACGATGTCTCGTAATATATGCAAATAGATTGTTGTTTCTGTTAAATCCGCTTTGTGTCAAACACTGTTGTTTCCATAACAAATCTGAATAAAATCCGATAATGACCTTACAAGCATTATTACCAAAGTAATAAAACATATTCTCCAGAGTCTAATTTGCTTAGGGATAAGCGTCAATTTAACCACTTCCAGTTTTCAGTGTTACTGATGAGATATAAAACATGAAACTTTTCTGTAGTGCATTCTACAAAATAAGATTATTGTAGGCTGTCAGCGAAGTCGAGTAGGACTTTCATGTCACGCGACCTGTATCATCAAAATTTTCAGAGTATAATTATGCGATATATAGCTACTCTATTGTGAACATCATGAAATTTCATTCAACCTGTTCTCCTCTAGACTTGGTATTAAAACGTTCATTAGACTAATAATGATGATAATAAATGGTGAACCGGTGATGCTTGGCTTGAAGTCATGCTTCAGTTCAACATGACCATCAATCCTAATTTGCATCTGGATTGACTTTAAATTAACAAATGTCATTAGCCCACTATGTCCACATACTGCATGCAGAATATTTTATATTTTCCATGAGGATTTAGTAGGTAAAGATTTTCTCTGAGTTATATACTTTTTCCCGTATGGCAGTCTTACCACGTAATAGTGGCATCACTCCACTCGCACGGCCTCCAATACTGCCCTGTGGCTGTCTTCTAAGAGACTACTGGTGTGCATTTCCGCCATATATTTTTTGTTTAGGTTTTCCCTCTCAAATGCGGTAACCTGCTTCTCAAATCTAAAAAAAAGATCTGCAGCCTCAAAGTATCGTCACGTGACTAAATACACCTGGCTGTGATAACCTGCCTTTCAAATAGATTGGCGTTAAGGTAACATTTCACTTACAAGTAAATGTAAATGGCGCATATAACAAGGTTGTCAATAGATGAAACTCTGTTCATGTTTTCAGCAAAACCCAATATGGCTTGTATGTCACTTGGCGCACGTTGTCAAACTTTTCAACGCATAAATCTCAGGTATCCAAGTATTATAGGGTGAAGTCTCTTTTCGTTTCACCTAACCGTTTTTCCCCTTGAACTCCCCGAAAATCATCGAGTAGAGAATATAAAAATAGTAATAATTAGCGAATGAAAAGCGACTAAATGCAAAATTTCTTAATATGATAGGATAAGTTAGTATAATAACAGAGAGGTTAAGCTAAGTATATGCAAGATAAAAAGCATTGTCAGTCTAAACACTCCCTTCTAGATTAGGAGTAACTGCAAAGTATAGGTTCTGATGAGTAAATTATAGTGGCATTATTAAAGCAAACTAAAGGCAAAAATATTTAGCGCCTTTTGTCCAAATTTCTCTTTTTGGTGTAGTATTTTTATAAGAAAACGAAGTATATATGTTGACTTTGAGTCCGCATCCTGTGAGCCAAAGTTCTGTCGTACTCCTTTCATCTTTTTGACATCAGCACAACCATCAACTATTTCCTAACTTCAAATAACCCTCGTTTTTTACGATAGCGCTCAATTTTTCCAACACAAACCACATCATATTTCGTACGGTTTTTAAGATGCTTAGGCCTTTGGGACTCATAACATTTTTAGATACCAAGGTTATTGTAGTGTAAAGTAAACCGCTTTTATATAATTTTGTTGACTGCAGAATTAATCCACATTTTCAGGTTGTCTGGAAATTTCTAAAGATGATACTCAGCCTGCAGAGTGGCAAAATGTAAATTAAAAGTGTCGTAACGCTTGATATCTCTAAATTTGGCTTTGAAAACGTGAATAAGTCCTAATGTTGTTAATTGATGTTTACCTGTATCTGGAGGCCAGCAACGAAGACGAAAATCCAAATGGAGTATAGAAGAACCATCGATGGTGGAAACCTGGGCAAGGCGGGCGAAGAAATCCTGCAGGGTTTCATGATGGTGGGCAATGCCTTCCGAAGGACAGGTGAGGGCTGAAAGGACTTGCTCCACTGACCTCTTCCCTCGGAATGGACAGTGATGGCAGGTAGAGCACGGCTTTTATATGCTTCTTCTTGCCCTCGTGAACCAAGATCCCCAGGCGCAGCTCAGCCTCTTTCATGGGACCAAAAAATAAATAAGACTCGCCTGTGCTGATAGCCGACATGAATGTATAAATGAGAAAACTGTTATTATTTTCTCATTTTGTTCTGTTCACGTCTCCCTGATTTGCTTAAAGACCTAATTAGTGAATTTCCTACGTCTGCAATAAAAGCGGGCACGAACATCGAGTAGCGCTCGTTACCTTTAGTAATCATTTAAAAATATTCAGAAAACGTCAACAAATGATTTTAGGTTTATCGGTAATTTTCCATGCTTACATTAAGTCTATTTTATGATAATGCTACACTTCACCAAAAAACAAGAATCCAAAGAGAACCCAAAGGTAATCCTTCCTGTTGAAGGAAGTACTCTTTATTTTTTCTTCTTTGGGAAGTTCTTTCAAAAAAAGAGAACCACGTCAAATCCCGCAAGCACTGACGCGGGGAAAATTTTGATTAGTGCAACTTTTTAAAACAAATAGAATTGTTCAGAATGTGTTGGTTATAATCACGACAGAAGGTGGATGGCGGGTACAACAAATTTCATATATAGTTCGTAATGGTGTCCCAGTATATATATATATATATATATATATATATATATATATATATATATATATATATATATATATATATATATATATATATATATATATATATATATATATGTATTTGTGTGTGTGCTTGTCTGTCTCTGTGTCTCTGCAAGTGAGTGTTTAAAATTTATGCATGCATTTATATGCTTTCTTTGCATAAGTAGATGCTGGTCGGATGTGCAATTACATTTATATTATCGTAGAGTGACTAAAGTGCTGTCATATCTTTCACAGCATTAAATCATCTAATAGGGAGTGATAATGTAAGTAAAGAAAGTGATGAACTTCTGTGTGAGTTCATATATTCTTCAAATGCTGTTTTCTTGAAGAATATGATTTTTAAAACTTGAATACTAGATTTTTTATTAACCGCATATTGTAGCTTAAGCATTCTAGGTTTGCCAGTTTCACTTTATAGCTCAGTTGAACTATATTAATGTTTTGTAACTGTCGAAAATTGTGATGATATATATATATATATATATATATATATATATATATATATATATATATATATTATATAATATGTATATCATTCCATGATTTCATGATATATTTACTGTTCAAGTTATCATGTGTTCTGTGTAATAATAATAACTGTTGAAGTATTCTATGTAGTATAATGTCAGATCTCAAAAGAGTTAGTGATTTAGATAACTTAACAGCTTAATTTAGAATTAAATAATACATTTTTAATAGTAACGTAGTATATCAGCAACATGTGTGGTAGCGAATGCTGTTTTGCTTCGATTGTCATCGCGAAAGAGAATGTGTTGACAGGTCGGGGTAACAACATGCCATTTATGATTAGCCAGCTGCCGTCTGTTTTGATCCTGTTAAGATTTCATTTTAAGGTTTGTCCCATACAACTTTCTGGTAAAGATGTGTACTTTTTTGAGAAATACGAACAAGTTATTGTGCCGAAGCACATTGCAATTGCGTCATGTTTAAGATTACATTGCTCTGATCATGTATTGTTCTGATCACGTCCCATATGATTTTCTGTTCGAGTCACATACGCCTTTTTAAGGGTAAAGCACATGTCTCGATCGATTACGTCATGTTTTGTAAGATTGCAGTTCAAAACGCTTTGCTCTGGAAGTAACGTCTTCCTTTTCTAGAACTTTCTCTCGTGTCTCGTTCCCAAAATGCCATAATAATTACGTCTTCTGATTGTTTTACTTGTAGCTAGAATCCTAAAATTTGTTCATTCTGATTTCAGAGACCTTTTGTGTGGTTCTCTCTCTCTCTCTCTCTCTCTCTCTCTCTCTCTCCAAATATTTTGCGTTAATAACGCAAAGTATTTTTTGCCTTAGTGAAATTGTTTTTGTTAATCTTTTGTGTATTTTTGTGTGGTCTTGCATTTGCAATCTCTTAATTTTTTACATTTTATATATTAGTGATTTAACATTTATTTACCTAGCAATTTAAGTATTTCTTAATAAATTAACATTATATACTTGATTTAATTTTCATTTACTAAGATTTTCTTTGCAAATCTTGAGTAAGTCTTGATAGTTTAAATTTTGCTTCATTGATTTAATTTACTAATAAATTGACCTTTGTAATTAACCTCAAGACTTAATTAAATTTTGTGTTCTTTTAAAGTAATAGTAAATTCTTTCAGATTGTGAATTCTAATTATAAACTTTAAATTTAAAAATAAATTTAGTTTTTAAAACTTTTAAAAGACAGTGTTTCATTTATTGACCACCAGTGAATAGGATTAATTGTGTGCATAAGGCAAGTGATAAACATGTTTTGTTCCTTTAGTTTTGCTGTAGTGAATTACGACCAGGGAAACAGTTAAAGTTGTGTGATGGAGTGATGCCCTTTTACTTTAGTATATTTCTTCTTTAATTGTTGATACCTCACACTTGTTTTCATAAACTTAGCCTGATTTCTCACATGATTAGTAAGATTTTAAGGGATCACTGTTGCCTTTAGAGTACTCAGCCATAATTTTATTGTTACGAGAGTTCAGGTATCTGGCTGAAGTGAGGTAAAATTTTTGAATCCTGTGATTAGTTGTGTAATAACCAGGTACTTTGAAACACTTTGTATATATATATATATATATATATATATATATATATATATATATATATATATATATATATATATATATATATATATATATATATATATATCTGATTAAAAGCTTTTTAATATCAACGTAAAGTGTCTTCGATAAAACAAAGCTGAAGTAAAGCTGAACTCTGATTTCTGGTTTAAGGAAGGTGTGGATAAATGGCCTGATTAAGGCTTGTTGTCATGGCTTTACGTAGTTCTGCTTCACAGATGTTTGAAAGAAATACAATTCGGCATGTTGTGGTTTCCCAGTCAAGCTTAGTTTAACACCTATGAGGTAAAAAACTGTATTCGGGATGTTCATTTAGGTATTGCTTAAGGTTTGGGTTCTTTTTAGTTATTCATAAACTTTCTTGTTCTTCAATGGCTTAATCCATAAGATTTAAATGCATTTCCTTACATTCGACCTCAACTCTGCTTCAACTAGTTTATAATTTGTACCAAGAAAATGAGATACTTTAGCTGTTCCATATCAAAGACATTGATATTCTCCCATCCTCATTAATAACGGCAGTGTTAAGAGCATATCTTATTAAGAAATCATTAAGTTTCACAGAATTCTCATTCTTATCTCTGTCATAATACCACCTTGCTTATTTAGAACTAGAAAATTAGCTTCCACTGTCATATCCACATGCTTGAAACCAACCTCATCACTGAATTTACCTAATCCAAGTCCAAAAAAAATGAACAGAGGCTACATCCAGTTGTGGTGACTGTCCCTTTTGTCCACGTATTACTGGAGAGACTGTCCCTTTTATCTAGGTATTACTGCGCTGTTTGTCAACTTTAACCAGCTATTACTGCCTGTCTGTCCCCTTTAACAAGGTAACTATGCTGACTGTCCTTTTATCCAGGTATTACTGTGTTAACTGTCCCTTTTATCCAGTTATTATTGTGCTGTCTGTCCCCTCCATCATGGTGTTACTGTGGTGACTGTCCCTTTTATCCAGGTATTACTGAGGTAACTGTCCCTTTTATCCAGGTATTACTGAGGTAACTGTCCATTTTATCCAGGTATTACTGTGCTATCTGTCACCTTTAACCAGTTATTTATGTGCTATCCAGGTTCTTTTTACTATGGGCACTGAAATCATTTTCAATAATATATTTCTGTGGTTTTATCCAGGTGTTACTGTGGTGACTGTCTCTTTTATCCAGGTGTTACTGTGCTATCTGTCACCTTTAACCAGTTATTGATGTGCTATCTGTCCCTTTTTATCCAGGAATTACTGACTGTCCCTTTTATCCAGGACTGTCCCATTTTTCATCCAGGTATTGCTGTGGTGACTGTCCGTTTTCTTTTATTCTATCCAGGACTGTCCCTTCTATCCAGGTATTACTGTGCTGTCTGACACCTTTAACCAGGTATTACTGTTGTGACTGTCCCTTTCATCCAGTTATTTCTGTACTGTCTGTCCCCTTTATCCAGGTATTACTGTGGTGACTGTGGTGACTGTTCCTTTTATCCAATTATCACTGTGTTGTCTGTCCCTTTTATCCAGGTATTACTGTCCTGTCTGTCCCTTTTATCCAGTGATGAATATGCTGTCTTTCCCCTTTAACTAGACATTACTGTGCTGTTTGTCCCTTCTATCCAGATATTACTGTACTGTCTGCCCCTTTTATCCAGGTATTACTGTGCTGTCTGTCCCTTTTATCCAGGTATTACTGTGGTGACTGAAAAGCATTTTCAATATTATATTTCTGTGGTCTCGAATACATGAAATGAGGTATGATAAACCCGTGAATTTTATTTACCATGTAAGTTACAAAAGTAAGTGGGAAGGGGGATGGGGGAAGGGGAAGGGGGCGGGGGCTACGGGTTTGAAACCTACCGTATATCTAAGTTAGGTCAAATTATGGCCACGTGCCAAATTTCGTCCAGATCAGTCAAGCAGTTCATATGTCTATAGAGCACAAACATACTAACATTCCCAAAGATTATCCTGTATTACCTAACCATCCAGACCCTCAGTATAGTAGAAGCAATCATTGTAAGGGCCATCGGAAATCAATATGAAATTAATCATAAAATTTCTTATATCTATATGGGCCGTTCTATTAGTTGAAATGTTTCCTTATTCCTATAAAATAACGGAAAACAACTGAAGTTTTTAATTAGAGTAATTGGAGCTCTGCCTCTCTTTTTATATATATATACATACATACATACATTCATATATATATATATATATATATATATATATATATATATATATATATATATATATATATATACATTACATATCTTATATATAAAAAAAATATATATATATATATATATATATATGTATGTATGTATGTATGTATGTATATATAAAGAGAGAGGAAGAGCTCCAATTACCCTAATTAAAAACTTCAGCTGTTTTCCGTTATTTATAGGAATAAGGAAACATTTCAACTAATAGATGGCCCTTGCAATGATTGCTTCTACTATACTGAGGATCTGGACGGTGAGGTAATACAGGATAATCTCTTGGGCGTTATGATTTCTTAAGAAGGTAAGGAATACTAAATCTGTAGTTTAGAAGTCTGAATAGCTCGATTGCGCTGTTATTTTTCATGCAATGTAAAACCCCTCTCATGTAGACATTTACTGAGCAGCCAAGCTTTTTGGCTATGATGTATGGCGTCTCAGGGCAAGTATAAGACGTTTACATTAAGGAATTCTAAAAATCCTGTTCAGTTATTTTCTAACATTTCCAACATTTCTGACAGTGCGACAACAACAAGAAAATAGTGATGTTTGTACGAGGGTGAAAGCCGTTGATTGTCTCATATGCTTTCCTAATTTTGCAGTAGAAAAAGAGCTTTGTAGAGTAGCTTCTGCCATGAGAGTTATCATATTGAAGCTGTTATCCAGTATTATCCATAAATATTCATATTTGAACAAAAAATATTTCTTGGATATATAGTAAAACATATTCGTCTGTGTGAATGTTCTTGCTTCATTGGTTTCAGCAAAAAAAAAAATACTTAGGTTGATTTTGTAATCAGGCTGTCCTCAAAGCTGTAGTAATATTTATTTAAAAGAACCAACTATTTTACCATGTCTCCCTGATTTTTAGATATCTAGAATGAAGGCCACATACAAAATTTTCCCCTGAAGTCAGGAAGATGGTAATAGACCTCCTTCAAAGTTAATAAGATCATCATATTCGCTCCATCACGTTAATAAAATATTTTTTTTAAAAAGCAGTCAGAGTAAACGAAATAGCATCATTCAAGGCAAATAAAGAAATAGTCTGACCATGATAAATCGAATAGTAAGTAAAGGAACATAAACAGGATATTCTTGATTTGAAGATCTTTTATTATTTTCCAGATAGTTAACATAATTTACTTATAATACATGGTAGCTTTCTCATAGTGACAATACAGTTGGGAAAGTCAGTGCTAATTCAGTAGCAACTGTTATTTTGATTTAGTCATGGAATCATATCCTTACATCGTTATTGGTCAATTCTGCATACCAATGGCACGATGGCCTTTCAACCAATAATGTCAGCATCCAAAAAGGACTTTAGACTAGATTATCCACACGAGCTTTAAAATATTATCTGTTTGTTTGTCACTGATAATGTGTTCCAGCGGGTTTCAGAAGCATTGCAGAAGGGAGGCAGCGTCTTCAATGCAGCTGAGTGAAACAAGTCACCAGCAGAAAATCCATCCAAGACCGATTGAAGATTCTGCAAAGGCTGGATGTTTCGAACGGCCACTTGGAAGGGAATTTCAATATCTTATGGTAGGCCAAAACAGAGTGTAAAGATTAAAAGTTTCTCACAAGTCGAATTAATAGCGGATGAATATAGAATGCTGCTCATTCAGCTCAAAGAAAATTTTAATTCTGCACCAGAGTAGACTTTTTACAGCTAGATCGAAATCCACAAAGCACAGTGAAAGAATTGCACGATTTATTCTTCAAAACTGATTAGTTTCAGAAATTTAGTTTTCGAGATGGTTTTTTACCTTTTTAAATACTAACATCTGCTAAGCTTTTCAAGTGTTAGGCTGGGGGTAGCTTTTAATGAACATAACTCTGCATTCAAAACAAGCTGATAATATAGATGAACAAACTAAGAAATCGCAATAGTAGAAAAATTACATTCCCATCACCATCGTCATTCTATTTCTACTCCTAATACTGATCTACCTGAAGGATGAATCTTGTCACTCGCACCTGACAAGATTTTGACACAAACTTAACGAGTACTGCCTCCTAACTCTCAGCATTTCTGGATGTAATCCTGTCATCTTCGTACACCATCAGTATAGATTCGTAAAACCAAATTAAAGGCTAATCGGTCTGCACAAGATTAAACCAAAGCCAGATATGATGGACCCAAAATGAAAAACTGCACTGCACGCTGAAAGAGATGATTATCGGAAATAAAGAAACTGTGTAAACCTGGAAACGGAATAGATAAACAACATGTAAGCAATAAATGGATAGATAAATTGGTCCCAACACCGATGCAATAACGACACTAAAAAAATAGTTTTAACCTGGGTGCTGCATAGGAACAGTTGTGCCATGGTATATAAAAAGGAGGACCATCTCATAAAGACACCGACAGACTGCATTTTAGGGCTTTTACGTATGTTCCCTGGTCACCCTATGACCTAAGATGCTGAGACTGAATTTCTTTGCGCGTCATCAAAATATCGACAGAGCAAGTTCAAAATTGTCAAATCCACTTCTTTTGATGTCATTTGAAAAGTGAATTTTGCTAATATTTGAGTAAAGGGAAGCTAGAAGCCTTGAAGTCTTTACGAATACGTTCGATTGCCTTCTTTACACCATTTGGTGATATCGGCTTTTCATTTTCAAGTGGAATGCACAAAGACAAATCACATCTCTTTCGGTATCTCCACTATCGAGCCTTTCTTAATATAATACGCACCTAATCCACATTCCTGTACATTTTCACAATCTTTCGAATGTATTTGCTTGTAACATTTGGAATAAATATTGTCCGACAACGTTTGTGTTAATATTGGTTCAGGCATTTGTTAAAGATATCTAGTTAGATTTGGTACCACATTTTCATAGCCTTATGTTCGAACTTTCATTTTTCAAGGCAAATAAATTTCGGGCATTGTATTGGATAGAATTTATTTGTAGATTACTTCATTTGGAAGGAGCAATCTATAAATAAATTTTCAAAGTTTTACATGGATTTTAGTATCATACACGCTGCATGCACCGAATGTACTTGAATGGGTGAGACTTTGTTAAATTCTATGCATAACTGATTTCATTTACCTGTAAGAATAGCGTGGGTAATGGCAATAAACCAGGGACTCAAAAAGAATGAAGTTATTCATTAAAACGCTAGTAGCATTAAGATGGTACACTTGGAGAGAAGTTGAAATAAGGTAAACATGGTTCGCCTGTTAACCTCATGTTCAAGAAACACTCTGTTCAATGTTTCTAGAAGCACAGTCCAGTATTGCTAGCATTTTGTAAAGCGTTTTTTTGATCGATCTTAAAATACGGTCACGATACTCTCTGTCTCCCTTGTCGAATTCTTTCTGATGTGTAGGCCTTCTTGCATAATTTTCAAATGTGCTTTCTCTCGTCAAGTTTTTACTTCTTCATTATATCACGATCTTGACTATGACGGTTTATCCTTATTTGACATCTTGGTTCCTGGTTTAGTTTGAGTTGGCAATCGGTCCCATTCCATTTGCTGTTAATTCTCATATCTGTCCCAGAAATGTGTTGAGAAAAAAAGAAAGGTCATTGTTGCCATAGATTCTGTGTCAGTAAAAAAATATAGTTATATATGGTGAGAGTGAATAAAAATCATGTTGAGATTGTTAACTGACTTTAATGCGTGGGTTTTTGTTTAGTACTCATGAGTTTGTTATTAGTAAGGGAAATTCCGCGTGTTAAATAGAATCTGAAAAGATGCTATAATGTGACTGCATTTTTCTCTAATATTTCTGGTGTGGTAATATGCACATAGATATTAATGTTCCTTATCTCAACATCATTTTTTCAAAAGTCAGAGTAAAATACCAGGACTCAATTATTAAATCAAAAGCCAGAGTAAAATATCAGGACTTAAATATTAAAAATATGTGTTGTCTGATCATCTGAGTAAATAGACTTATGAACATACTGAAGATAAATTACCGTTACTAGTTCATTAATTTCCGAGGCGCTTTTCCTGTGGAGAAAATCGTTGTGAGGATGGACATGCGACTGTGGGAGAGCTGGATGGCGTCGCTGTAATGAAAACGAATGAATTTATGCTTGTGACGGATTTGGATCAGTTTCCTGAAACCTGATCACAGGGCCATAGTCTAGTCAGACAAACACGAAACACGGACGTCGCTGTACAACAAGCGGAGATGAGGCAATTCAGTTTGAAAGAGCAGCCCTTTCATTGGAATTTGGAACTAATGGTAGATTACGATTTATCGATGATTGGTAATATATAACAAAACATTGTGAAGTTGGCTAATAAGGTATTGCATACAACTGCTGTTTACAAGGCACATGTTGCTAAATTAGCAATATTTTTTTGTTACATTAGACTGGGTATTTCATAGTGTGTGGTGTTGCTCTGAATTTCACAGAGTATTGAAAGAGTGTAATTTAAATTACTCATTAAAAATAACAAAAGATAAGGACGTCTCTTAAAATATCCACTAAAAAATGTTAGTTTCTTTGAAAGTGTTTAAAACTTTTCCAAAATAGAGGAGAACAATGGTAATTTTTAGTGAGTCTCTACCTGAAAACTGCTTCAACATGTTTCTTGTCGTCAGCGCAGTTCAGCAATTGAAACGAAAGAAAAGGCATTTTTTTCCTGAAAATTTGCATTCCTTATTTCCAATTGTTATCCTTACCTAGGTTATTGACGAGACATGAAGAATTGCAGCTTGCGGCGTTAGGAAGGCTGACAGTAACTTGTTGGATAAGTGGCGAATTGACAATGATTGATCCGCAGCTCATGGATGAGACACAAAGGTGTAGGTCTCTAAAAAGTAACCCAAACAGTGAACGTAAATTAAACGGATAAAAAACTGTCTGTGAAACGTAGTTGTAAAATTTGCTGGGAGCGGTGCATTGGTTAGGTAATGAGTCCTAAATTAATCAGTGCCCAAGGCTATAAAAATATTTAAAAATATTTGCCTTAAAAGCAAATTTATAACAAAATAATCCCATTTTTTATTTTTTCGTTTTTAGAACTCAAAGCTTCAACGTAGGTTAGGCTATAGCACAGGGAAATTCGAATGGTCATGCAGTTATGCAGACAAGTTATTTTCAAGAAATCATTGTTTCTAATTTATTCGATATTCATTTTTGTTTTACAGTATCTTGTCTGTTTTTTTTTAGATTTCTATTGCTTCTTATTCAGTAACATACTGGCCCTCGTAAAGGCAAGCGTCGCTTCCCGCTCGATACTACTATGTATGTATGTATGTTGGTTTTGCATTTTGATGCTAAAAAATTATTAAGCTAGTTTTCGATTCTGTTGGTTAGATGGTGATGATGATGATGATGATGTTTGAACCGCCTCGGTTGCCTGGTGTATTTAAAAAATTTATTATGCACTCTGCAATGTAGAGACAATAGTCATGTGATTTTCAATGTACTATCTTAATAGCAGGAAACACACATGATGCAGTGCCACTACTTGAGCAAATATGATGTTTCGATATTCTTGATGAACTTCCTGTAAGTTTTTATAAAAAACTTTGAAAGTAAAAGATAATCTTAAAGAAGGCTTGCAAAAGTAGATTTTTTTTGTGGCAGATGTGGATAAACATGGGGATAAACTGTAAACTAAAGTGTATATTCATCAGGAAAGACAAAATCATACCAGTGCAGTGCACAAATTAGCATATCTTCTATAAATCTATTCTAATTGCAGCCTGCTGAGAGTAAACCTTTGGTAAAAGCTGCTTCTCTTGTTAGGAACGTAACAAAATCCGGAATAAACACATGCCGTACAAGACTACTTACATAATCTGTATATTTGTGAATACTGTCAGGTCTATGGTTCCCCCCTGGTTGAAATTGTTACACTGAGCACCTGTGATCGTTACTCTACCGTAACACTCTGGATCAGACAGTGATGGAAAGTCAAAAGTTTCCTGGAAGAGGGACAGAAAAGATATACTTCCACAGTAATTCTTACAGGATTACAAATTAAATTTAGCTAACTATCGAAAACAAGATGATCTTCAAACATACGAGTATGTATTGAATTCTTTTCTATTATATCAATCCACAAAATAGCAATTTGTTTTCCTAGTAACAGCCTCACTAACAAGGAAGGTTGACAATATGGCGTATCTGACAGATAAAGTGCCTTACAAACGATCAGGATATTTAGATTTATACAAAAGATATTATTTGTTGATGGTAATAGATGGTAACAACACCTGGACATCTTGAACGACATATGGGATTTTAAAAGAAAAGAGAAATACTTGCTTCCAGAACCACAAGATTCACATTTCCAGTGCATGATTTGGCAGGGTTTCCCTTCACACCTCCATTTCCATCTTCTAAGGAAAGTCTTCTCCCTGATCCACTTATGAGCGACTGGAAATATGCACACACATCGAAAGTGGAGGGTGGTGGACAGAACTGAAATAAAGATAATAATAACAGTAAGGTAAAAGGAAAACGTGTTAGTTTGAGAATCGTAATAGCAAGCGCGCATGGGCCAGGACTAGAAATGAAGCATGGTGAAAGAGTGTTCTCGATAGAGTCTGAATCTGTGCTGGCTAGGTTTGGAGGGCATAAATGATAATTGTGCTAGGTCATAATGGAGTTCCAGGAATAAATGAGAATGGCAAGAGTCTTGTGGAAATGTGTTTGGGAAGGGGCTTGATTTGGAATATAAGGTTTCCAAGGAAAAATATCCATAAGAATATATAAGAAAGAGAGGGTGGGGGGGAAAAAGAATTAGCAGCTTGTTAGATGATGTTTGAGTCCAGAATCATTGGAGGAGTATGTTGAAGAAGAGTGGCAGGAAGTATACAAAGCAAAAGCAAATGTTAAGATAGATGAAATTAAAGTTTAAGAGGAAGAGGTGAAATTCTAGCAGTAAGAGTAACTAATACAAGTGGGTTTTATAAGGCTATAGCAGGTCAGGAGAAAATGAATGAGGAATTATCAAGGATTAAAGACAAAATCTGAGGAAGTATATAAAGAAAATTTAAACTTCCAGTACGGGGTCACAGAGTTAACTGGGATCATATTTGGCTTTAGGAGCGTGGGAAGAGGGCATGAAAATAATGAATGGTAGGAGGAGCAAATGAGAAGTCTAAAAAAAGAGCAAACAAAGGCTTTTGGAGGTGAAGTTGCGAGACAGAGAGGAAGAGCATCTACAGGATTACAGGATAAAGTGGATGAAAGTGTGTGGGAAAAACAGAAGGCACATAATAAAAAAGTGACGCTAGAAGGTGGACAGAGGGTTTAGAAATAATAAATTGTTTTACAAGGAAGTAAATTTAGAGAAAATGTTAATGATCAAATATAACTCATAATAAGAGATACAAATGGAGAGATCCTTTCAGAAAAGAATGCAGTCCTTGGTTAAGGGAGGTATTATTTTGAAGATATTTTGAATATGGAGGCTATAGAGGAGGCAGACCTGAATTATTCAAGAGTGAAGTGGGTTAGTGTAAGTTTATAAATACTTGTGGACATAACTATAAAGGATGAAAAGAGAGCGAATAAGAGAATGAGGATTGGGGAAGACACCATGGCTGATAAGATTATAGCAATATGCTGCAGTGCTTTGTTGAAAATATGGTTGCGTTTGTGACCGGGGTGTGCAAGGTCAGTCTGTGTGTGGGAAAGGTTTTGGAGGAATGGGTCAGATGGTTTTCGTATTTTCTTTGCAGACTCAAAGAAGTGTAAGAGCATAACATTACTTGGTGTTACAGGGAAGGTATATGATAGGATTTTGTATGAGAAAATAAGAATGACATAAGGATTGATGGGGAAGGACAGTTAGGCAAGGGAGAAAGGATGGATCAGAGTTTATTATGAAACACTTATCTGAGAAGTTTTGAAGTAAATGGAAAATGTATGTGACATACATGTTCCTATAACAATTTACTGCAGTGTGGAGGATGTGGGGGATGTATGGTGTAGAAGATAAATTGTTAAGAGTAATTAAAAGTTTTTATGATTGGAGTGAAGTTTGTGTTAGAAACTGCTTGTGGAAGAGTGACTAGCTTGGTATCAAACTGCACGCAAGACAATGGTGTGTTATGCCACTGTGGTTATTTAACATCTTTATGGTTGAAATAATGTGAGAAGTCAAAGAAAGAACAAACGTATCCTCGTATTCAGTCTCATTTATTTTCTGGATCTCTATTAACTTGTTGTTCAACCACTCCAATTTTCTCTTTTTACTATCTTAATCGCCGAATGGCAGAAAGTGCCCCGGTGTTTGGTTGTATAGCCGACTTTGAGGATTAATTTATTCATTCAGAATAGAAAGGGACTGAATTACTGGGGTAAGCAAGAAAAGAGCTATACAGTAATACAAACCTTCAAGTCTCTAAAAAGCAAATGTACATGTGCTTTAATCGAAAGAAAAACAAGTGAACATATTTTCTCTTGGTTATATGAGCCACATTTTGTACAAGTAGAATAAAATTATCCATGTGGCTTAAAATGATGACATTATCTATAAAGCAATGGATTTAGGTGCAGATGTTGCCAGCAGTCATATAATTTTCTCAGAGATTGCTTTCAGGTGCAAAGAGAAAGAGGAATTAGGGAGGGAAGTCGTCCAGCTTAGCACGTGAAGGACAGTAGACCCTCCCTTTGAATGATGAAACGTTATGTGATTCGTGTTAAGATGGTCCAAATGAAAACAGGAGATTTGAAACAGTGAACTTACCAGGGCAACGACGTAAGCGGTTGGTGAATAAGTTGGCAATATGACATTTGGGTTTGAATTTAAGCAGTTAACATAGCCTGCAACATATTGCTTGTACCCATACGAATTTGCTGCAAGGTTCATACTGCAGTTGTTGCATGGGAAATCGAAGTAGACGTAGAGCTGTGTTTGCCTGGAGAAAAGAGAAAGAATACTCAACTCCTGCATCGGGCAGTAAAAAATTGTGTTCATTTGCCTTTTCACAAGGAACATCAATTCAGTTCCGTATAGTTCCATTCCACATTCTGTTATTTACATAAAATTATATGATAAAAATCATAAATCACAGAGACTGTAATACTGACTGACATTTGGTTTCAGTGACTCATAAACCATCTGTGGTACATGAATTCTGCACCTTGCTTAGATGTAGCATTTAAAAGCTTATTGTGAATAATTATTTTCGTTTCCTTTCATTGAGGGACAATAACAGTATAGATTCCGTTCTTTTTCACCTTGAGCAAATTTTCGTTTCCCGGTATTGATATTGGATTAGTGCTCTTAACTACAGAATAAAAGTTGTCGATCATATACTTACGAAAAGTCATGTGCCGCAAGGAATTCCAGGTGACAGTTCTCACAGAAACTGCACGTAAGACATAACCCATTCGACAGCTGAAGAAAGTGAGAGGATTAGGTTGTCATTGTAGAAAGATTAAAAGTAATTTGTGGCGTGCTCAGACATACATGATATGTAGGATTGCGAGAGATCAGAGATCAGTAAGCTATAAGGTATAAGAATGAAGATAAGGTGGTGAAAGTAAATGCATGTCCTAAATGGCTAGTGGGAAAATGGCAGTTTTTTAATCATATAATGGCTCTGATTAATCCAAACACTGAAAGTAGTATGAGATAGATCCATTAAGCGTCTGAGGGTAGGATGAGAGAAGAGTTACAGGGCAAATGAAACAAGGAAAGTAGTAAGATTCTTCAAAGGTTTAGAAAAAGGGGCATTTAGAGAGCTACTGTAAGTTTAGAATGTACAAGAAGGGTTTGTTGAAAAGTTTAGTGTAGGTATTTTCAAGTTGTTTGTTCTAGATTGGTCGAAAGAGCTGGAGTGGGTGATCCTTGTTATTCAGGAAGCTGGAGTATGTGTAGAAAAAAAATATGAGTGGTGTATAGTACGCTGTTGTGACTGCTGTTTTGTGTTTCTTAGGAGCCACCTGCTTTCAGGGGAAAAGTTTTGACATTAAAACCTTTGTATAACAGTTCTGCAATAAAACAAATGCAAGAGTTCCAAAACACTGATAGTGCCGAATAGCTGCTAGTCTGCTAGTCATTCCAAAACAAGTCATTGATAGATGATATATTTTAAAAGAAAATTTTGATTTACGACGTGCTTCAGAAGATAGTAACATGAGCGCTTTGAGATAGTAAAT
The DNA here is from genome assembly GCF_040412425.1 of Macrobrachium rosenbergii. NCBI lineage: Eukaryota > Metazoa > Arthropoda > Malacostraca > Decapoda > Palaemonidae > Macrobrachium > Macrobrachium rosenbergii. Next base: position 68,733,443 of record NC_089743.1, read on the forward strand.
CTCCACTGAGGCTGTCGATCTGCACCACAAAGTCTCCCTTCTCCCTAAAAGTTACATTCTGCCTTTCCAAAAATATAAGTACTGTTGCAAGTTACGGAGTCATTATTAAATTTGGTTCACAAAATGTACTGTGAGATTTCGCTTTCTTAAGCCTGAAGCATTTGCGACAAGGCTGAGTATTCCACACTCAGAAGTAAAGGTCTCCTGTAATGGCTGCTGATCTCAAAAGTTGGACCTCTTTAATAGGTACTCCCCTCGTCGACAAACACCTTGCCCCTACCACACAAAAACAGTAAGATCACACAAGGAAAATATAGCAAGACCCACAGAATGAGACTGACCAGCACCACTGAGCTACCACCTCCCAAGCGTGTTAATAACATTTCAGTGGTCAGATAGTTTCATGTTCCTAAATTGGATGGAAGAACACATAAAAATAGTGGGTCATGTTTACCATCACAATAAACAGATTTACTGTTAGATTTCATTGTTTCTTGGGTAAATGTTCTATGCAAAATGTCATTAACAGCATAATTATGTATAACATCAAAACCAGTTTTTACATTAAGCCGATTTACCATGTTTAGTGAGAATATTTAATGATATTTCTGTTGGAGATTATACTTTCAATATAATCAGCCTTTATAATTAACAAGGAAAGTCTGGTAACAAAATTTAGATTCAACCCCAATGAAATACGAACAGTCAGACGTATCAGGCTAAGCTATTATGCTTCGTAAGTCTTTCGAGGCACCTGAAGAAGCATAATAAGACTTAGTAAGCTGTTATGGGAACAGAGTGCTCTCATCACGTTAACAGATTCCATCATGGGTCACTTAAAAGGTCATTAGGTTTGATTTGAATTACTCATATGACAAAGAATATTCACCATAAAGTTAGCAGTGATGTAGTTTTTTTTACAAAACTAATATTATAAATACATATCTACGAAAGTAGAGTAAATTTTTTACTGTAAATAAGAGTCTAAGCCGAGAAGTGCTCTACAACAACAACTGTTGAAATGTTCTAAAATGTTAAAAACTCCATTTGTTACTGAAAATCATCTTGAAATGAAGATGTATATAAAGTTAGACAGCAAGCTGAGTCAAAGGAAAGCCTTCGAGTATATTTTTCATATTTTTAGAATGCCACTTTGATGGATCTGAATTTGTAACTTTCGAAAGGAATACAAAAATAGCCGTAATATCAAATATTGTCAGAAAGAATCATTGTTCTAATTTCCAAAACGGTGTGAAAGTTACAACTCCAAAGCTGTTTTCCACTTACTCTTTGTAGACATTAAAAAGAAGTACTCCACACCACAGTTGGTGCTTACCTCTGTACATTGACAGTAGTCGAACCCAGGCAACAAGTCAGCGCATGCTGAAAATAGGTGGAGGTTTCATCATTATTTATAACTGATTCTTATCATTCTAAATTAAGACTATACCTGCCAATATAAAAAGCTTGTGCTCTAGAAGCCATTATACGTATCACCAGTGCGTCCTTCGAACAGGTACGATTATACTATGAAACAAATATCCTCAGACTTCTAACATCTATTGGATCGTACCATTGGAAAGGACACGGGTTCCATCCTGGTCAAGGAGTGGTCTAATCGAACGAACTGTTAAAAAATCATGTTCCTCTATTGATCTAAGCAGTGATTTGCGGGCATGGAATTAGTCGAACGTGGTAGGTCGCAACCATGGTGGGAAGGGGCACGGGACTAACATACTCAAGCTAAAAAAGTTACTGAGAACCGGAAGGCTAACTTCTGGGCTCATCCTTCTAAGAAAAAAAGGACCATGGTTTAAGTTAAGTATGTATGTTTATGTATGTATATGTACGTGTATATATATATATATATATATATATAATATATATATGTTTATGTATGATATATACATATTGTATATATATATAGATATATATATATATATATATATATATATATATATATATATATATATATATATATATATATATATATATATATATATATACATATATATATATATATATATATATATATATATATATATATATATATATATATATATATATATATATATATATATAATATATATATATATACAATACATATACATACATACTTAATTTAAACCATGGTCCTTTTTTTTAGAAGGATATATATATATATATATATATGTTAGTATATCCCACCATGGTTATGATACACATTCGACTAATCCAGGCCCGTAAAACTGCTTAGATCAATACAGGAACATAATATTAAACCATGTGTGTGTGTGGGTCTTTTTTCATTAGGAAGGAGCTGAGCATTACAAATCAATAATCTGATCTCGGGGTGTGATGAACAAAGTATGATACAAAAAGTGAGAAATAACATTTTTAGCTTGAGCATGGTATAAGTATGTATATTTATGTGTATGTTATGTATATATATATATAATATCCATATATATATATATAAATATATATATATATATAAATATATATATATATATATTTATATATATATATACATATAAATATATATATATATATATATATATATATATACATACATACAAACATACATACATATATGTGTGTGTGTCTACAAAAGCGCGAATATCATTAGGCACGGAGCTCTACACATTACAAATCAATAATCTTATCTTGGGGTATGATGAACAAAGTATGATACAAAAGTAGGAAATGAAGGAACATAAACGGAACGGCGCCTTGGGCACCAGTGATTTTGTCTTACCTGTAACCACTTGTCTAGGGAAGGTTCCACTGGTATGATATCACAGCAAGTTGGTGGGGGTGGGTATGCTGGAGGAAAAGAAGCTGCTAAGACAGGAAACTGTTTCACTCGAACTTTTAGTCTAATAGTCGCTGCAGACATTTCAGCGAGTTTCAAAAATGTGTTAAAGTTCAGTGCTGTATGTTATGATAATTCTAACAGCTATCAAATTATGTACATATTTCTTGAATACTTTGCATTCTTGAACACGCACCATTAAATTAAAGTGTGATTTCCCTAAGCATTTTGTCTAACTTGCAGGTTAACCAAAAGCTCATATGTTTATTCAGTTCAGTACTTTAAAAGATGGTCTCAATCTGTTTGCAATAGGTTTCTCACCTGCAGTCACCTCTGAACTATCGTATTTTGCTTTTTCAAATCTGTTATGATTGATTAGCATTATTTAGCAAACAGATACTCACGAGTTGAAGTAACACGACAAAAGAAACCTTTTCTCCTTCTTCGCTTGTCAGTTTTGAATACCACCCGGACATCATCGCAGTATTTTAGCCGAAGGCCATGGCGTTTTCCACAAAATCTTCAACGGTAGAGAAAAATAAATATTAAATATATCGTAGATTTCTGATTCGTACACCAATACTCCAGGTTGCCCTTTTCCACATAAGAAGCTGTCTTAAGGAATATTCTATAATCAATCGCATAGTCCTACTTGGAAATGTCTGACAGTCCTTTATAAAATATTTTGCTGTTTGTGATAAAGTCATGTATAATATAGACACATACTTCTTAAATTTGATACTCTGTACTGACATAATAGTAGTGATAATTTTTTTCTTATACTGTTTACATACTAACAGCAATTGCCGCACTCAAAAATTCTGAAATAAGTTTACAATGGTACGGCTCCTCCACAATCTCAGTAGATGCATTTATACCTGGTATACTGGTTCATGAGGTTCCCAGGTATAAGATAGTAATATGTAGTCGTGCTTTTTTTAGGACTGGAGGACCTCTAAGAAATTCCTCATGAAATGACCTCGAAAACTTTCGTTATTAGAACTGTGAGACATGTATTTGACGGCATTTGATTGATTGTAATCATAATCATATTTCTGGATAAGTGAGTTTTGACAATTTTATACAATGAACGAGTAAGGAAATGTTATTAGTTTCAACTCTATGCTTAATAAGTTACCCTATGATAGACAAAAACTGCTGCATTATATTTATTGTGATCGTAATGCTTTTGCTATACGTTTGTCAAAAGAGGCCGTAAAGCCTACGCATTCATTTCAGAAAGTCCCAAGATACCACCTTCTTCCGTTGGTGTAAGGAGGTAAGTAGGAGATGAGCCTGTCTTTTATGCAACGGAAGCTTTTTTGAAGCCTGAAGTATGGACAGTATATCTCAATGCAGTTAACAGAAGGATCCTGTAAGGAAAGTAAAAGATTACAGTTCATTCATGCATTGTGGATTGGGAAAAGATGTTGAGAACATTTCCAAAATAGAATTTTAAAACTACCTTTCAACAGTAGTCAGAACGGACAAAATAAAAAATATTAACCACTGTATTTTGATGTACTGGTCATAGTTATAGCTTCACTTATTAGTATTGTGAGCGAAAAAGAATAAGACATTATGTAAGAGCACTTTTTTTCATGTGGGTAGTTTAGCCCGTGCAAGGGTTCAAATTTCTGTCAGTAAGAATGTAGAAGTTTATAACCATAAAAAACTGAACTTGTACCAAAGACTTAAGAAATAAATGCATTACCCTTTTTGAAAAACAAGAATATTAAAGAGATTTAAGGTCTGATGCTTACCCGAACTAAGTTAAAGGATCTGAAGAAATTATTTGCGTAGCGAAGGACTGAAAACTCGTTATGGCTGTACATTCTGTAGATGTTGCCCAAGGTCACAACTGTTTCTCCGTCTAGTTTGAAAGTGGGATATTTAGTCTTGTTTCTATTTTCTTTATTGTGTGGCTTCAAGTTAAAGTTACTTTGTCGATTAAACTTCTAGGAATAAATACGTAAGTTAAGCGGTAAATCACCGTAAGTAGATGAGGAACAGTATATGTTATATATGAAAGAGTGTTGAACCGTCGAAAAAACTTATTAGTATTGTATTTTATCTGAAGAGGAATCAAAAACATAAATCTTGAAAGTGACTGGAGCTTTGCGATCAATCAATTTGTTATTCTTTGGAATGGTACGTTTATCAGATGATAAATGGCAAAGTAATGGAAAGGATGCAGCTGGTCGTTTATAGCTCTTCATTCATATTTAAAAACAAACTCTCTCTCTCTCTCTCTCTCTCTCTCTCTCTCTCTCTCTCTCTCTCTCTCTCTCTCACACACACACACTCTCTCAGACACACACACACACACACACACTTTAGAACTTCATTTACTTGGAGCTGCGGGCAATAATGCCCTGTTACTGGTGTTCTTGTAAAGAAAATTAATGGCTTGAAGTTCTTGAAGGTCATCCTTGGTCAAAAGGCCATCGTCTACCGACTGATCATCCTCTGTGACGTCACCTCCGAAGCCTTCGTCATATCCAAAATATGCTTCATTGGCAAACTCATCTTCAGATGGCACATCTACAGCTTCTGTCACCTAGAACGCAATCGGATGTGAAGATAAGTCTGAGAAGAGAACAATCGCCAGGTTATTTGTTCCTTCTTTTTAAGAAAAATAGGAAACATGAAAAGAACAGTTTCATGTGAAGTTAGTTAGTTACTTGGCGACGAATTGTAAGTTTTCGTCAGGATATAAAATTAAAAGAAGAAAATATCTTGTGGCCAACAACAGGAGGATTTATCCAATACGGAACTTTAAGATATCGCTCTTCATGCAAAATGTTTTTAATCGTCATTTTGATCAGGTTTTGATAAGAACCACATTTTCCTACTCGTAAGGCAAGTACAAGATATTTGAAACTGATTCTGAAAACTATGTTTAATAACTGTTTTATTTACACAAGGTAAATGGAAAACATGTTGGTTTTGAAGGAATCTATGTTATTTAACAAAGTTATCTTCAGCTTTAGAGTTATCCATTGCAGCTTCTCTCCCATTTATGGAGTTAAAAGTAAACCTGTACGCAGTTTATGTATTTCTAATTCCTAATTTTATATGAAAACAAGTTTATGAGCATAACACAGAATCAAATCTCTCCAAATCCCAACAATGTGTGAGAAGTATTCTTAAAAGATTCTACTAAATTGTTGATTAAGAGTTCTCTTTAAAACTGTGTTTTAACGTTGGCTGTAAGTGAATTATTTTGAAGCAGTTGTCTTGTCATAAGATTATTATAGGCTACATGTTCCACGACAGATCATTTTCGGCCTTTGTGTTACAAATATTTCGAAATTAATTATAGGCATCTGGCAAGGTCTTAAATTATTTGGAAATTTAGAATTGCACACAGTATGGTGTGCATCGTCTCGAAAACAAGCACTTTAAGATGGCAAAAACTTCTCATAAAATAGTTGGTGAATACCTTCAACTGTAGAAGAGCAGCAGAGATGAAAAAAAGGTAAAACCGGAGCCAGAACAGCGCCATGGCTGTCGAAGATGGAGACCTCTTCGACTAAAAGACAGGCGAGGAAGAGACAGACTTGCTACACTAGCTGTCGCCCTCGTTGTGGACGCATACTGTATGGTGGAGTGAGGTTTTTATTCCCTTTACGCTACCCTGGCAGTCTAAGCAGTCGCCATCTGGTTCCCTACAACGCACCCCTCCCTATGCACGTTTTACGACGTTCATCAAAACACCTGCTTATGGGAGAAAAATACAGCCCCGTCATAAAGTGATTTGCACGTTTACTCATACCCATTAGTGTTGCCGACTTGCTTATTAACCCAATTAGGAATTATGTAAGGCAGCTATACATGAACACCCAGCGGTCCATAAGTATATGACATTATTAGTTAAATGATAACTGAAGATATTTTTTAGTCTCTTCTATCACCAACGTCAGTCAGTTCATTATTTCACCACTTCCTTCACCCACTGCAAATTGTTTTCAGTTTAGAAATCAGTTCTCATGATATTTAAATGCTTCTTCTTGTTCAATTTATTTTTGTATCTTCAATTTGTCTCATTATGATAATAATGGTAATGGATGGCCAGTAATTATTGTGAAAAACAGTCGATAGATGTCGGTCGGGTATAATTTGTTTAAACATATTTATGTATTGGCGAAACACGCCTTTTAATTCATAAGACCTGACTGCAGCTGCAGTCCTCCTCCAGCATTAATATGCAGCATGTTCGCTTAACTCGGTGTCCTGAATAGGATCGGATGTTTGTTGTCGTTCCACTTGCAAACCCAAGACCATTCCTCGACCTCTAACAAGATCGAGCTCCACACAGCTGTGAGCTGTGCTTTATCAAGGGAGGCATACTGGTTGAATGTACATCTTGCCCCAAGATAACTGATTTTGTTCTTTAGGTGAAGCTCTGCAACTGGATAGATTTTATATTCATTTTTCAGAAGCAACATTATAACAGGATGTTCTATTGCTTATTTCAGATTATTACCATTTTATTTGTCAGGTCATTTGTCCCCTTGGTCTTCTCACTTGAAAAACTGTCTTCTATTTACTGCCGTGATTTTTTTTCTTCCTTTATATAGGAGCATTACCTTCTGTAAAAGCTTGGGCATGGCATGGTACTGAGAATTGTGTGATGGTGTTTTCAAAGTTGAAAGAATTCTTTGAAGACAGGTTTGGTACAGTGAAGATTGCTAAGGTAACATCACATTTAAAACTTGAGATCACTCACAAACTTTTAGCTCCCAAACATAGAAGTAATGAGTGAATTACAGTTAGCTGTTGAACCAGAAATTGCAAGACTAGAAAATAAAGTTACATAGTCGAATCAGGCAATTCCTCTAGTACTATTAGTCAGGGATGACAATGGAGTTAGATAATGTGGTTATCATAAAAAAACTAAATACCGGTTTGTCAGTGGCCCAAGATACTAAAGATATATTTGATACTCTGTCAGATTGCAAAATATTTTCAAATATACATTTTGATCGATTATTTAATAGTTTATGTTAGATCCATCGAGAATTATTAGGTGAAGAAATCTCTTTTGTCTTAGTGTCCTGAGAAATTAGCATCGCCGGGGTGGGGTGGGGCGGGTGTTCAGGGTGCAGTGTCTGTTCGGACATGTTTTGTAAAGATTTTATTTTGAATGAAATAAAGTAAGTAAAGCGACCTTTTAGATGTTTTTTGCTTATCTTCAAAGAAATTGGATAATGAAAATTTGGTTGACATGAGTGGGGCTAATTTATTGTTTTCATTTTACTGGCTGCTCAAAGAACTTTCATACACGGAAGTAAAATCTTGTAGCTAGGGAAATAAATCTTCAGCGTTTCGAAGTCTTTCATCACTCTTGAAACATGCATTGCCAGTATTTATTGTTACTGATGTGGTCCATAATTTTCCACAGGAATTTGAAGCATTTTTTAGAAAGTTGACTGTCAGAAACAAGGTGCTTTGTTTAAATTCTTAGTATTATGAAATACGAACACAGATTATCTCTAATGAAGGCTTCAGTATTCATGAAATTCCTCCAGTTAGTGAATGACTCCATAAGCTACTACAGTAGATGCATGACCAGCTTTCTTAATAACAATGATCTGGGATAAATCACATCATAATTATACAGATTTCACTGTCAGATTAAACAAATAATTTTGCCGTAGGGCAAAATTTTAATAATGTTACTGTCACGACTGTAAGTCACCTCTCCCTCTAAGAGTGCAATGATGCACCAGATTGACGTAATTCACGTATTCTATTAAAGTAAAGGTAGTCGCGTTAATAACACTGCTGACTAACAAAGACAGGTTATGGGAAAACATTGCCCCTTCCTGGAAGAATCTCTCATTCCTCGCCCGTTGAAAATAATCTCTTAATCCTCCTCCTTGCCCTAGTGACTGCTCGAGTCTCTCTTCCAAGTACCGCCTTTCAGAAAGCCAAATCCCCACCGGAGGCACATGAAAGAATCGCTTTTGTGAATTACTACTACCGCAACCACAAGAGAAGCGCATGTGTAAAATTCATTCCCTTTAGCACGAGTCATAAAAAGTCCATGAGACCAAGCAAATTCCTTTGCTTATCAAAGTACAGTCAGTAGGTGGCAGGAGAACGAATTCCCAAAATTGTTCAGCTGTCTCATAAAATCTTGGCACCCTTTTTCATTCAGACAGTCACGTGATTTCGCACATGGCAAGCCATTCAAAACATTGGCCTTAGTCACATGACTACAAGTAAAGTAAACATGACCCTTGTGATCACGTGCTAGTCAGGTCACTATAGAGTAGTGGTAGATTCTTTTGCGCACGTGATCTAGGCAAATAGACTTTGCCCATGCATGGTAAATTTAAGATTTTGTACTTATCATATTATGCCGCATTTAATCTTGCGTACTTCAGGTTGAGCACATTTTTCCATGTCACATTCTATGCAATTATTCTTTGCTGAAGAAGCCAGTTAAATTGATTTTTATCACGCATCTGGTCGTGTAACCTCCAAAACTATGTGCTTTTCATTTATCTAAAGGGCAAACTCATGTAATAAATTTCAGTGTAAGCCTGTAAAGTCTCCGCTGAGCGGGTTTTCTGTGGTGACGACCCGTTTTCTATGCCTCTCCTGGATTCACCGCTCCTAGGTTGTTGGGTCACGGTCAGTCACCGTCATGCCGCCCGGCTTGTCCTCCACTACCCACATCTTCGTCAGGGATGACGACGTCCGCCCTCCACTGACCAGGCCCTACAGGGGGCCCTTCTGCATGCTGGAAAGGAATAACAAGGCGTTCCTGCTCGCCCTTCACGGAAAGAACGACTGGGTGTCGGTTGACTGCATCAAGCCTGCCCTCCTGGAGGGGGACACAGACGTCACCGCACCGCACCCTCCGCCTGAACAGTCGTCGCCGCAGCCGGCTCCCTGCAGGAAGCGGACACACGGCCGCCCCAGGAAGCATCCGCCCACACCCACAGCCAGCCGTCCCCATGCACAGCACATTCCCCCGCTGTCTTCACGTAGCCATGGCACCCTTCAGAGCCCCAGCAGATACACCGATTAATCAGATGTTACCCACGTCTTGGGGGCGAGTATTTGTAAAGTCTCCACTGAGCGGGTTTTCTGTGGTGACGACCCATTTTCTTTGCCTCTCCTGGATTCACCGCTCCTAGGTTGTCGGGTCACGTAGATCCAATCAGACTTCAGACCCAATCATTTAAATTATTTTATGTAAATTTTTACCTGTCTCTAACTTGTATATTATGTGCTCCTCTTTCTCAGGTATCAGATTTTATTCAACTCAGTTACTGTCCATTTGTGTAACTCAAAGTGTATTTGTTCATTGTATTTATTGTTAATTGTTATTGACCTCAGGTCACCCTTGTTCTCATTGTATTCCTCAGCGTGACGTCAGTCCGCCGCTATGTAAACTGCCTGGGTCACCAATAAATCAGCAGTAACCTTATCCTGCTCGTTTCTTTAGCACCTCTTAAAAGCCTTCCATTCCACACATTGGGGCCGAAGCTTTTCTCATCAAACCAAAGCCTCTCCTAAGGCTTACACTATCCATTTCTTTTATATTTTACTACATCATACGTGTCGCACAAACCTTAGTTCTTCAGAACCCAAAGAAAAGTGTTCAACATGCACAAACCCTAAATTCTTTGGAATCCAAATAAAAGCGTTCAACACGCACTAACCTTAAGTTCTTCTGAACCCAAATAAAAGCGTTCAACACACACAAACCCTTAAGTTCTTCAGAATCCAAATAAAAGCATTCAACATTCACAAACCCAAGTTCATCGGAACCCAAATAAAAGCGTTCAACACATGCAGCCTTAAGTTCTTCGGAACAAATTAACAGCATTCAACATGCACAAACCCCAAGTTCTTTGGAACCCAAATAACAGCGTTCAACACACGCAGCTTTAAGTTCTCCAGAACAAAATCACAGCGTTCAACATGCACAGCCTTAAGTTCCTCGGAACAAAATTAGTGTTCAACACACACAGCCTTAAGTTCTTCAGAACAAATTTCAGGACAAAATAACAGCATTCAACATGCACAGCGTAATGTTCTCTGGAACAAAATAATAACATTCAACACGCACAGCCTTATGTTCTCCAGAACAAAATAAAAGCATTCAACACAAACAGCCGTGCATTCTTCAGAACCAATAACCGCGTTCATCGCGCACAAACCCTTGAGTTCTTCGGAACAAAGTAAAATCTTGCACCACACACCAAACCTTGAGTCCTTCGGAACAGAATAAAACAGTGCAGCACGCACAACGTCTTAGTTCTATGGAACAAACCATGAATCGTTCATCACAAACAAGCCAGAGTTCTAAGGAACCACCCTCGAATCCAAGGGCCACATCCAAGCTGAGACTTTTTCCCTAAACGAAGCCCCAGGACTTCGGCACTATGCAGGCCAAGGATCTCAAACAGTTCATGAGCGTTGGCAAGGGGTTGGGACTGGCAGAAAAAGAACTGCAAGAATGGGTCCAGGCAAGGGCCAATGCTGCAAAGAAGGAGAGATAGCTAAAGGAAGAACAGGAAAGAGCGAAGGAAGAACAAGAAAGTAAGGAGAAGGAAGCCAGGGAAGAAAGAGAAAGAGTGGAGAAAGACAAACAAAGAGCCCATGAGCTAAAAATTGCTGAACTCAATGCCACCAGACCCATTGTACCCTCTCCCCAGACAGCTATCAGCAGCATAAATACCATGATCCAACCCTGGAATGAAGAAGAGCCTGAAGCCTGGTTCAACCACATCACAATGTCCTCTCGACCTACTCACCCTCTCCCTTTGAAGTGGCACTGATCTTGGGAAAGCATCTGGGCAGAAAGGGCACTGCCACTTTCCATTCTCTCACCCTGGAAGAGCAGGAAAACCTTGCAGGGGTTTATCAGGCCATCATGAAGGCCTACGAGATTACCCCCAAGCAATGGAGACAACATTGGTGAGATCGGCTGAAGGAGGCGGGCCAAACCTGGTCCGAGTGGGCATACCACGAGACCAGGGTTCTTAAGAGATGGCTGGAATCCCTGATCGTGGAAGACGTCCTCGAGCAGTTCCAAATTGAGGATTTCCTCTATTACGACCCACCTGCCCTTGCCACTTATCTCTGTACCCAAGCCCCCAAGACTCTCGTCGAGTGCTGTCGCTTGGCGGACAGCTGGGACACCTACCACCTTCACATAAGTTCTCATGGTCACAAGATCTGCCCCCCGCTTCACCTCTGGCCAACCTACGCCCAAGAATGGACGCCCTCAAAAGAAGCTCTTATGTGGCCATTGTCATAAATCGGGGCACTCTACTGAACAGTGCTGCCTGAAGATTGAGAACTGGCCGAAAATACACCCAAAACCCTCAATTGGGACCATGCCCCAACAAGCCAAACCCAGCCAAGGGGGAACCCACCATAAGCCTGGTCCCTCTTAGGGGGCAGTGCCAAAGAGGAACTTTAGCAAGGAGATCTGTCAGGACTGTGGCAAGTGGGACCACATGTCTGCAAACTTCAAATCCTGCCCAATACATGCTGCCCCAAGGGTAGTCCAGACTGCATCCATTCCAGACAGCCCCCCGAGTGGATAGGCCTTGAGAGTGTAACCATTGTGCCCCTCGATGGCTCTTCTCCCCCCTCAATCTCTGGCTAATATTGTAGACACCGGTTCTGAAGTGAGCCTCATCACACGGGACCACATGCCTCCTGGTGCCTCTATCCATGAGGACAACCAGATGACCATCTGCTGGGTGGATGGGGATGTGAAGGACCTCCCCACAGTTTGCCTTCTGGTTGCTACCAGCAATTCCTCTCAGGAGAGGGAACACCTCTTTAGAGTCGTCCAGTCCCTTAGCAACTGGGCACCCCCTGCTCCTGGGCTAGGACCTTGTCCAGTGGAGAGACACCCTGATCCCCCTACAGTGCATGACACTTACGACTCCCAAGGACCCGGAGGAGGAGGCACCTCCCCCAGGTGATAACTTGCTGCCTTGTGATCTTACTCTAACTGAAGTACCATGGCTGCATGACCAGCCTGGCACTCCTCCAAACGAACCTGTTTCTGAGCCTGCAGCTGTTCTCCTCATCATGGGGGCGGATGCCTCCGCTCCTGCCTTGAACCGGGAGCAGCTCATGCAGTCAGACGGAGGACGCCACCTTTGAGTCACCACCGCTTGGACACTGCTGCAACGGAAGAAGAAAGGAATCTGGTCAAGGACAACTTCCTCCTGGAGAATGAAGTACTCTACCAGGTGACTCAGGGAAAATATGAGCCTGCTCACATTTTCCACTGGCTAGTAGTGGTTCCTTCATCCATGCAGCAAGACCTTCTTCGGTTGGCACTCGACGGTATCAGTGTGCACTTTGGTGTCATGCTAACCACCCGCACTATCGAAGGCAAGTTCTACTGGCCCAGTCTGTGAGAGTCTGTCAAGCAGTTCGTAGCCTCATGTCCGATGTGCCAGATCACCAGAAACCCCAATGAAGTTGTGCCTAAAGTCCCTATGAAAAACATTCTGTCGTTAGGAGTACCTTTCAAAGAAGTGGTAATTGATTACTACACTCCCCAGGGGCATATCAAGAGTAAAATTGGCAACAATTACTGTCTCACAATCATCAGTCTTTTCACAAGAAGTCCCGAAGCTATTCCTGTTAGGAGCGAAAGCTCAAAGAACGCAGTGAAGTCACTCATCCAGTATGCAAGGCAGTTAGCCTGCCCATATTAAAGCCTTTTAAGTACAGTAGTACGTAGGTCCCAACTTCTTTTATGACTTGTGTGGCTTGGTTGGCAGCAGTCTTGTCTTTCAGGTGAAAGACCTTGGTTCAATTCTGATGTTAGTCAGAAATGTTATTTCTGTTCCACACATGATTGTGCGTTGATATTTCTTCCGTATTCACTCAGAAAGGATAATTCGAATGAAATGATGTCAATTGGGTTGCTGCTGCTTCAGAAAGTTGGGGAAAACACGCTGGTAGGCAAGGCAGTTAGCCTGCCCAGGTAAAGCCCTAGGTACAGTGGTACTGGTGTTCCAACTTCTTTTATGACTTGTGTGGCTTGGTTGGCAGGAGTCTTGTTTTCAATTGAAAGACCTGGGTTCGATCCTGATGTAAGTCAGAAATTTATTTCTGTTCCACATGTGACTGTGTGTCGATTATTTGTGTCATATTCACTCAGAAGGGATAATTCAAATGAAATGCTGTCAATCGGGTCACTGCTGAGTTGGCAAGTTGGGGAAAACACGCTGGTATGCAAGGCAGTTAGCTTGCCAGATTAAAGCCTTAGGTACAGTGGTAATTAGGTTCCAACTTTTTTTATGACTTGTGTTGCTTGGTTGGCAGCGGTCTTGTCTTTGAATTGAAAGGCCTTGGTTCAATCCTGATGTAAGTCAGAAATTTATTTCTGTTCCACACATGATTGTGTTGATCACATATATCATATTCACTCAGAAAGGGTAATTCGAAATGAATGCTGTCAATTGGGTCACTGCTGAGTTGGGAAGTTGGGGAAAACATGCTGGTATGCAAGGCAGTTGGCTTGCCAAGATTAAGGCCTTAGTTACAGTGGTTCTTAGGTTCCAACTTCTTTTATGAGTTGCATTGCTTAGTTGGAAGCAGTCTTGTCTTTGAATTGAAAGACCTTGGTTCAATTCTGATGTGAGTTAGAAATTTATTTCTGTTCCACACGTGATTGTGTTGATTATTTCTATCTTATTCCCCAGAAAGGATAATTCGAATGGAATGCTGCCAGCTGGGTCACTTCTGAGTTGGGAAGTTGGGGAAAACACGCTGGTATGCAAGATAGTTAGCCTGCCCAGGTAAAGCCTTAGGTACAGTCGTTCTTAGGTTCGAACTTCTTTTATGACTTGTGTGGCTTGGTTGGCAGCAGTCTTGCCTTTCAATTGAAAGACCTGGGATGATCCTGATGTGAGTCAGAAATTTATTTCTGTTCCACATTTGATTGTGTGTTGATTATTTCTATTATATTCACTCAGAAAGGACAATTTGAATGAAATGCTGTCAGTTGGGTCACTGCTGAGTTGGGAAGTTGGGGAAAACACGCTGGTATGCAAGACAATTGACCTGCCCAGGTAAATCCTTTGGTACATTGGTGCTTAGGTTCCAACTTCTTTTATGACTTGTGTGGCTTGGTTGGCAGCAGTCTTCTCTATCAGTTGAAAGACCTGGGGTTCGATCCTAATTTGAGGCAGGAATTTATTTATGTTCCACGCATGTTTTTCCAGCAGTCAAACCTCGTTCCAAATTCATTTCTTAAATTATCCAGTCTCAATTACTCCCAGAACCCTATACCTACCAAATCATCTGGCAGAACTATCTCTTCATATTGTCCAAACCCAACATCATTGTTTCTAAACCAGTCAACGGTTCAAATCCCACTGGTGATGAAGCCCTTTGGGTGCAAGTTATTTCCGAGTTATAGTGAACTGAGTATCGAACGATATATAATATATGTGTACATATATATATATATATATATATATATATATATATATATATATATATATATATATATATATATATATATATGTGTGTGTGTGTGTGTGTGTGTGTGTGTGTACTTGTGTATGTGGGTGTATTTATATGTATTGCGTATGTGCATGTTATTTTACAAACTGCCTCTTGCTTATTTTGGGTACCAAAATATGCTAGCCATAATTCTGTATCTGAGCTGTAAATATAAGAAGCCCTCATCTTGCGTGACAAGTTTTGAACCCATGCACGAGATCTTTCAAGAAGGACCACTGGCACTCTTTGCTACGAAGACAGACATAAATCTAGTTAGTACTACTGACAGTCTTTGCTACAAAGACAAACACAAGCATGGCTTTGCTCATGCATGTACTTATCGAACTGTTATATTTTGCTAGAACTAATATCCAGAAAAGTGCGAATGACTAGAATTTAAGAGTTTATTGTTGTTATTAAATAAGAATTCTTACATACATACATACATACATACATACATACATACATACATACATACATACATACATACATACATACATACATACATACCAATAAAGATGAAGAGGAATACAAGAGATTTTACATACATCTTTATTATATTTTGAGACATTCGGCTTTCAGTCAGGTAAGCCATTTTCAACCTACAGACATAGAAAACATAAAATTGTCGTAAAACATACAGTAAATTTAGAATACACTTTACATTCTATTAGGAAATCAGTAGTGAAGTAAACATTGAAACGAGCTGAAATGCACCTAAAATAATAACAAAAATTAGCTACTCCATAAGTAATAACTTCATGAAGAACTAACATTTTTACAAAAGTTTTTAATAACTTTATAAAGAGAAAAGAAGGTTCTTGGATCTGATATATGAACCCCAATTACACTCCCATACATGGAGTTTTACTGCAAAATGCCATGGATGCGGAAAAACGTTAAAATTGAATGATGATCTGAAGAACTGCCATAGTGAATGTTATCCACAAACGCATTTCAAGATTTTTTTTTTTTTTTTGTATCATCAGCAGAATTAGAAACCTCTTCCCCTTCAAAGACCGACTTCCCGACACAATGCGTAGGGTTAATTGCCCCAACTCATCCGACTTACAAATTATAGAATCCACTTACATCAAAAACCTTTAATCGTGATCAGGCACCTTTTGCCTTATCTATTGTGGAATAGCTCATTTTTAGTTTTACTTTTGAAATTTTCCGCTGTTAGTTTTCTGTAAAAGAAAACTATTGAGATGGCTATTTGTCTGTCCGTCTGCACTTTTTCTCTCCGCCCTCTGATCTTAAAAACTACTGAGGCTAGAGGGCTGCAAATTGGTATGTTGATCATTCACCCTCCAATCATCAAACATAACAAATTGCAGCCCTCTAGCCTCAGTAGTTCTTATTTTATTTACGCTTACAGTTAGCCATGATCGTGCGTCTGGCACCGCTGTAGGTGCCAACAACACAGGCCACCACCTGGCCGTGGCCGAAAGTTTCATTGACCTCGGCTGAGATTTTCAAAGGCCGTGGCTGAGAGTTTCATACAACATTATACACTGTACAGAAAACTCGATTGCACCGAAGAAACCTCGGCGCATTTTTTGCTTGTTTTAACTTGCGTTCAGAGTGAAGTTTCCATTTCACTAATGATTTCTAAAAAGAGAATATAATCTGTATTTGTAAATTGTATGTCTCAAAGACAGTTTTATTGATTCTGTGTATTTGCAAAGACAGTTTTATTGAATCTGTGTATTTAAAGGTCGAAAATTATTTATTTGTCTAAAAGCCGTAATGTTCCTGAATCAATAAATATGTATGTGTGTATCTGTATACAGTTATCACATTACCGTGACATTTTTATACACAAACATTAGGCTACAAATTGATATTCAATTTGCTCTACCTCGGAAATAATTCCGAATGGGGATTACAACTGATAAGTGATAGTCACCTGATGGAGTTGATCCACCGACGGTAACATCTCTGAATTCAGTGACGAGAGCGCTACCAACCAGGCTGTCAAGAGAGGTATAGGCTATACCGACTCCGCCTTACATAATACTTTCGGTAGAGTATCCTCACTGAGTTCCGAAATGGCTAACGTCGGTGAATCGAGTCCATCAAATGACTATCACTTAACAGTTTTGATACCCCTTCGTTAATATTTCCTGACGAAGAGAAAATTGAATATGAAATGAAAATTTTATCTCAATGTTTGTGTAAATTGAATGTCACGGTGATGTGATAAATATTCATAAATCGAATGTCATGGTGGAGGTGGGTTGATGCTGACGCTAAGTACAAATACCCGCACTTGACGGTGATATGTACATATCACCATCAAGTGCGGAGTCGGCATACACTTTTATCTCCCTTGACAGTCTGGTTGGTAGAGCACTCATCACTGAATTCATGGGGAGCTACCATCGGTGGATCTAGTCCATCAGGTGACTATCATTTATCAGTTATAATTCCCATTTCGGTATTATTTCCGAGATGGAGCGAATTTAACAATAAATGAACTTTGTACTTAATGTCTGTGTGTATATATATGCAAAAATAAAATATATTTTAATATATACAGAACTTTAATAAACAGTATTCAAAGACAACGGTGTATTACGGCGTAATGAGAGAACCTAAAGAAAGCCAGATGCAGGCCCAAAGTTGTAAGAAGGGGATTCGTGGGTAGAGTTCATCGTGGTTGATAATGGCTGATGATACAGTGTTAGTCGATGAGAGTGAAAATAAGTCAGAGAATCTACAAACACTGGCAAATGAATTTGGAATGGTTTGCAAGAGGAGAAACTTTAAGATAAAGAGCAAGATAATAAGAATAAATGAAAGACAATAAGACAGGGACAGATTTTTGAAAAGGTATGGAATGATTTCTACAGATATATAGAAGCAATTTTAAAGGAAGACGGTTAGATGTGTCAAGAGGTGATTCATAGAATAGGGAGAGTGAGGTTAGTAGCACAAGCCCTCCAGAAGTTTTGCAAGAAACAAGTAATTTCCGTGGAAGCAGAACTTGAATTAAATTTAAAAATTTTTAACATACCCCTTCAAAGAGGTAAAGTATTGATTTAAATATGAAAGGTAGCCTAGTTAACAGAAACATGTGATTATGGGCAGATTTGGAGTTCCTTAAATAAATGTAAGATTGAAGAATCTTCCAGAGATGTGTTTGGAATGGAGCTTGACTTTTGTTATACAGGGTTTACAAAGAAATATATTTACAAGTATAACTGGGAAAGAGGAAACAGGGAGGAAAGATTTTATTAGAGTATTTATATGGACAGAGCAATGGGAGAGCAAGTTGATGGATGGAATGCTGAGGAAAGGAGTTGCTTGAGGTGTGCTCGAACATTACTTGATTAAATGCAAGATAGGATAAGTGGAAACTCAAGTTGGAGAGAAAGGGTTGGAAATATACCATTACAGTAATCAAGAGTAGTGAGTTCGATGAGAACAAGCAAGGAAAGCATACTAGGAAAAATGGGTGAAAGAAAGAAAAATGCTATTGGTTGAAGAGACAGAAATAGCATACATGAAGACCTTCAAAAAATTCCAGGATCTGGTCACCAAGTCAGCAAGGAGACTTTGTGATTTTAGGAAGATGGAAAACGGAATGAAAAGCAGTCACTGTTTGGATGATGAAGTAAAGAGTTTAGCAATAGAGAAAAGGGATTCTATAATACATAATTTCAAGGAAAAGGGGAGATCATGTGAAAGATGGATGATTTGGCCAAGAAGAAGGTTTAGAGGAAAAAATGAAGGCATTTGATTAAAAAGGGGGCAAGGGTTGTAGGGAGAATAAGTTTTCTATAAGGATTTAAATACAGAGAGAGAGATGTTAAAGGGCAAATGAAGTTGACAGTAAAAGATACAAATGATGTGATGCTCTCTGAGTAAAATAGAAGACAGACAGAGCTCAATGATGCAAGAGTGAGAAGGATTGGTGTAAGCTTAAGAATGCTTGTAGGAGTTTCTATGGATGATGCAACGAGGGCGATTAAGATTAAGAATGGAAAGAAACCAAGAACTGATCGGGTTACAAGCAAGATGCTACTTTTCAGTGTTGAACATGTTATTGGATAGCTGTTCAGGATGTGGAAGGTATATCTGGGCACTAAAGGAACTAGTGAAAGGTATAATTGTTCCTTTTTTTTAAAGGTCAAGGCACCAGAAGAGAGTGTAAGCATAATGACAATACATAACACGCCAGTGAAGGTATACAGTAGATGTTGTTGATAAAGCTTGCCTCATGTCAAAAAGAGCTCTTGCTTCTGTAGCCTCCTGTGACAAGCATGGTATAATTTAGATGGAAAAAGTAAGGCAGATGACAGAAGGCTAGGTAGGGAACAGCCAGTAATTAGTAAGGTTGAATTTTGATGGAAAAAGCAAAACAAAAAACACGATTTAGAGGGGAAGAGCTAGCTAAGTTTAAACAAGGAAAAAGGTGAGTGAATCAAGTGTTTGAAGGTAAGGTCAATAGCAGTTGATTGTGGTATGCATAGACCTAATATAAAGTTATGAAAGAAATGATAAAGAGGCAATGTGGAGGCCTTTAAGCATGTATGGTAGGATACGAAAATAGGGCTGATGGAGTATAGAGTGGCTGACGTTTACTGATGATTTAAGACTGATATGGAATAGTGAAGAGAAGCTCAGGAGACTAGTGAAAAGCATTTGAAAGTGTTTTCAAGAAGCTGTGCTTGACAGTAAATCTCAGCAAGAATAAAGTTATGAGGGTAAATGAAAACCAGTACGATTGAACAAATGATGTTAATCTCAAGCACAGAAAAATGGGGGGCAGGCGATCTGTACAGGTTTTTGGGATAAATAATTTGGATAACGGTCGGATAAGAGAAGAGATAAGTCGCAATATAGTGAAGCAAATAAGGTAGATGGATGTGTGCGAAATATTACGAGAGCCCCCGAAGTGTCAACGGAAGCTAAGGTATGAATGTATAAAAGGATTGCTGAGCCATGTCTCTTGTATGGAAACAAAGTGTTAGTGTTCACTGCAAATAAAAAATGATGGAAGCAGTAGCGATGAACTTCTTAAATTTAGAAGAATTAAAACGGTGAGAAATGAGGAGATAAGCAATAGAGGTAAAAAGGGTACATGAGTGAAAGGATATATCAGGTTATGTTGATGTGGTTCCATTATTTAAGAGGAACGGAAGATGATAGTTAGGTAGAAGAGTGTGCAGTTCGAAAATGTTAGGAAGAAGGAGGCGAGTAAAACCGAGGAAGGGCTGGATAGGTACGCGACAGAGGCATCAGAAAGGAAGGACCTCTTCATCCAGTGAGCATGATGGTGTGTGTGCAAGATAAAGATGAACAATGCAGAAGGAGTGTAGGTAGTTTGGTGCACAGTTTATAAGCCTGCTGTGTAGTTGTATGGCGCCGATATTATTCTTTAAATATCATCCACAACTCATCAGTTAAAATATGAATATGGCAGTGATCCTTATCTTGTCTTTTCTTGGGGGCCGCCAATGCAACGCCACGTGAAAACAGCAAATTGACCAGTCTCGAAATGTAAAATATGTAGGGAAAACGTGGCACCTCAACTTATTAAGACGAAAAATAAGCTGCTTTTTGAGCGGAATAACAAGCATAAGCGAACTAATGAGGATATGTCACATCTTGTGATCCCTAATGAGGCGCGTATGAAAATGAGGGCTAATGGCGACATTTGTCGTCATGTTTATGATAATCTTCGCAATTTGTCTTGGAAATCTTCTCTCCTTTTTTCCAGCCACAGGTCCTGTGTTGCTGCTTGCTTCTCAAACATTCGTACGCAAAGCATTCGGTGCAAAAGTATTGGCGCTTAATGTATTATGAATTTTTTAAAAATACATGGACGCATTTGTCTTTAAATATACGTGTTATCTATTTCAGAATTTTTATCCATACCTCTCTTTCTCCTACATCTAAATATAATGATTTTCTATGATTACATTTACCCTGACCAGAATGCGAACCCACTTCATATATATATATATATATATATATATATATATATATATATATATATATATATATATATATATATATATATATATGTGTGTGTGTGTGTGTGTGTGTGTGTGTGTGTGTGTGTGTGTGTGTGTGTGTGTGGAGAGAGAGAGAGATTTGGGTGTGAGTGCCTCGAGCCTATGATCTTTCTCCAAAACGATCATTATTGCATAACTTTTCTATTATTATCCGTCAGTGACGTAGAAAGACGCGGCGCGAGATAACTGCTTATTATTATATTAATTGAACGAAATCTCTTGCAGTTTTAAATTTCCCTTGTAGCCATTATTTGAATGAAGAAATGTTGAAGAGGAAAAACGTAATCATTAAATAATTATTGCTTACACTACCTTCAAAACTACGCACACATATTGTATACGCATATATATACATATGTGTGTATACATATACATATATATAACATATATGAATGATTGAACGAAATCTCTTGCAGTTTTAAATTTCTCTTGTAGCCATTATTTTAATGAAGAAATTATGAAGAGGAAAAACGTAATCATTAAATAATTAATGCTTTAACTACCTTTAAAACTACGCACACATACTGTATATGCATATATATATATATATATATGCATATATATATATATGTGTGTGTGTGTGTGTGTATACATATACATATATAACATATATACACAATATATATACAATATATACACATATATATATATATATATATATATATATATATATATATATATATATATATATATATATATATATATGAATTCACAAATCCGACTTTCCCTTGTAGAAGGTTTACTTCAAATTACATTGACCTTCTGGGTCTTACGAAATCTTTTGGAATTAGGTTGTCAGCTGCATTCCTAGCTCCATCCTGCCAACTTATAACTGGGTATATTAATAAGTATTTAGATCAAGAGCAGCACCGTGATTCATCTCAGAACTCTCAATAGGAGGTGAGGCAGATAGCCTCTTGAACATTAGTGAATGGACATTATTCACACTCATACACTCACGGTCACGCATTTAATCCTCTGTTCATCCAGTGTCCGAAAAATAATCATACTATAAATCTGATTACATTTGAAATGTTGCATACGAAGAAAAGTCTTTAGGAACTCAAAATTGTAGAATCTGCTGTAATTACAGTAATCTCTACTATGAATACGAGTGATGGTTGTCATAAATTTGTCTCATCACTTTTCATATTTTGAAAGCAGCCAGCCTTACAAATGGTTAAAGATTCAATGGCTAATTTGATGTGACTGCGGTGATTGTGTCAGTGATATTTTTTTTATTTTTTCTCTATACTTGTATGTACTTTCGCCTGGGAGGAGCCTACTATGGCTCAAAACTGTTCTTATTATTCTAGATTAAAGGATGCCTTATGAACTTGCTTGATATTTGTGCACACTACGTACTTTATCGACACACACATAACATTATATAATAAGTATATATATATATATATATATATATATATATATATATATATATATATATATATATATATATATATATATATATATGTATATGTATATATATATATATATATATATATATATATATATATATATGAATGTCTTTTCCTGTAATACCACAGTGTAATATGAATATAAAAAGGCCCATAAAACACTATTTAAACGTTGTAACCATATATTTCGGGCACTTGCTTCTGTGCCCCTGTTCACTGGTAGAATATGGACAGATGAAATGTTACAAGGGTATATATACAAAGCATATGTAGGTGTGGCATTAAGTCTCCGATGGTATGCAGGTGACCGTTTCCTAAGAAGGAGGAGAATAACCAATTCCCTAGTGGTTTTTGGCCTCATTAACTTCCGTTTGGCGACGATTCTGGAGGTCGTATTCTCTGGGCCGCCTTCTTCAGAAGCGGTCTGAAGATGAAAGCGTCGATGTCGCCCGATTTCCAATGTCCTCCTGACAAGTTCATATTGTTGGTTTGATTGATGATAGCAGATTCCAGCATCTTTCTTTTGTACAGAGCTACTTTTGAAAACCAGCTCCGCCCCCCTCCAGCTTATGGAATGGCCAGTGTCTCTGATATGTAGGAAAATCCCCAAACTCTCCAAAGCGTATCTTACCGACCTTTTGTGCTCTATTATTCTTTGCGAGAGCGATCTACCTGTCTCACCTACGTAAATCTCACTACAGTTGCTGCACGGTATCTTGTAAACCCCGGCTTCTTCCCCTTTTGTTATTAACGTATACTTAAATATTGTGAAATTGTCAGACAAATGCGAAACAGCAGTGCATTCTGGAATGTAAGTAGAAAGAGCAATTATGTCTGGGGTAACAGGAAGGGATAGAGATATGGAAGGGTTAGTGGTGTCAGGAAAGTCGTGAGGATGGTAAAATAATATAAATGTGTTAGTTCAAGGGTTCTATGGTTTATTAGGTGTTGCAGGATTGGAAGTTGTAGTAGTGGATGTATTTGGTTCAGAAAAGAGTAATAGTCATCATGAAAGTTTGTAAGCTTGATTTGGTACCTGGTTGGATTTCGATAATATTGAAGAGCGATTTTGCTAGGCTGTCCAACATTGTTATTCGTAGGTATGAGGTTCATGGAGTAAACGAGAATAAAGACTCTTTTGACAAAAAAGGTTTCATTGTTGAGAAGTATAATGTTTCAAAGAAGAATGTCCATATCTATGCCTGGAAAAGAGAAAATTGTTTAAAAAAAAAGGCTTGCTAAAGTGTGTTAGCAGTACATGTAAGACGAAGAGTAGCTTGAAATATTTATGCTCTTCATTTGGTTGCAGTGAAGATCAAAATGCATTAAAGTTCAGGTAAAGAAGGAGGTGAGAAAGAAAATTTATTTGCACATAAGACATGTTCGTTTGATGAGAAAAAGTAAGAGCATACAAGACAGAAAATGGAATATATATGGTTTAGGTTTAGAGACATGAAGAACCAAGGAGTAGGCAAGGACTGTAAAATTCCATGATTGCATCATGTGGTTAGCGTGCATTGTTTTTGCTTATAAGAGGGTAGGAAGAAAGCTAATAGGATTACGAACGTAATGACTCCAAAAGTGCTCGAGATTACAAGTGAGATGTTGCAGTATGGTGGTTATAGCATGATCGACAGACTTGCCAGAGTTTGTAAGGTATGTCTGCATGAAGGAAAGATCCCGAAGGAATAGATGAGATGCATTGTTCATGAGTATAAGGGTAGGGTGATAGAAGGGAATATAAGACTTATAGGGCACAGCATTAATTTGTTTACCACTAGCTGTACGTTAGCATTTTGTTTGAGAAAGTAAAACGGAACTGATGAATGAAGTGTTGATAGGAGAAGAACAGTTTGGTTATATACGAAAGTAATGGTTAGTTGGTGAGGAGGATAGCAACTTTCTTTTGATGGAATAGAATATGTACGTAGTAGAATGACTCCTTCTTCATCCCTTAAACTGATGTGTGAGCCTTGACGCATTGTCTATGAATATTTCTATCAAAAGCATCTTCCTCTGCTAAACATTCTCCAAATTCTCACTCACTTTATCACACCATCTAGTTCCTTGCCCTCTTCTCGACTTTCTACACCTAAAAGGTTACACCCAAGCCCTCTCCAGTCCTTCCTCCTCACTCATTCTCACTATGTGCTGAAACCATCTCAGTCTCACTTCTTATTTTATCGGTAATTTTTACCACCCCGACATTTCTCTTTTTTTTTTTTTTTCAGCCTCTTAAGCAGCTAGATCCCAAAATCCATCCACTCTTATCATTTCCACACTCATGTTTTTGATCCATACATCATCAGCGGTCTGTTTGCAGTAAAATAGATCTTTATTTTCAGTTTATTTGATATTCTCTTGTCACACACTACCTGCCACCTCCCTCCGTTTCCCCAAGCTGCTTTTATCATGCTTTCAACCTCATTTTTACACCCTCCCTTCTGATTTAAAGAAGATCTAAGTAGTTGAAATTATGTGCTTTAAATCTTGGCCTTTTTTTATCGTGCATAAATAACTTATCGTTTTATTGCTTGCTGGACACTATAACTTCAGTTTTGCCATCATTTATCTTCTTACCACCTCATTCATGCCACTCTCCTACCCTTTGCAATAATTCTTCAGTCTCTACTATAATCACCAGATCGTCGGCATATAACAAAACCTGTAGAGTTTCAGCCCTATCCCTTCACTCAATACATCCATAACCATTTTCCGCGATCAGAAGATGGATACTTGAATCTCTTTTGTTGCCATTTGCACAAAACAAAACTGAAGATGGTTAATTCTTCAAGAAAGATATCAGAATTTGGTGTGTCATGTCTTTTGTGAATGTGCACAGCAGTGTTAGGAGTTCAAAATGGCTCTATTAATAGACTGTGTGGTAAAAGTCAAAAAAGTTTTCTTCGCCGTGAAAAACCTTGCTTTTTACTAACAGTGGTGCATGAGGTAACTGAGACTTATTAGTTTAAAATCATAACTTTAAACGTTCTGACTTTCACTCAGAAGTGCTTTGGTGATATTTAAAGATGATATATACGTATCTGACGCTCAAACCCACAAATATTGCAGAATATTACAGAGATAGCTTTGACGGAAAAGAACCGCTGATGGGTCAGGAAAGCCTCGGTTCAGATGGGATTATTCTAGTTACAAATATTCATTCTAAAGTTAATGATGTAGATCTTTTGATGTCTAGTAGATGTCAAACATTGTTTCTGATTAAGAGGCTATCAACATTCAAAGGAAATCCATAATTTAAGTCCCTAAATACTGTACAGTTCATGAGGATGAAATACTTTTATTCTTCCAGATCCAGAGAATGATCAGAAATCATGTTGATGAGGTAGTTCAGAGTTTGATCTCTATTCCAGAGAAAATAATGAATTACAATTGGAAAAAACGTTATCATAAACGAAGCTGATCACCAGAGGAAATTGCATATTTGTGACAGAAACTTCTTGGCAAGATTCAGATTAAGGAAAAGTTTCTTTAGGTGTAAGAGCAAATATAATCATGGATTTCATTCTGTACAAAAGCCGAGTGGAGAAGATGAACTGTGAGCCAGTTGCCTATGAGATGTGGCGTTTTAGCACTTATGGTATCGAAATCAAAGACTTAAACTCGCCTCCAGCCATAGTTATCAATAAGTTACAACCCCTCAGCAAAATGAACCCGATTTCAGTACAAGTTCATAAATTGTGAAAGCTCTCAAAAATGGAGCAACCAAGAGGCTGGAATCGTTTGTAATAGTTAACTTTCAGAAAAGATCTCTCTCTTTCATACACACACACACACACACAGACACAAATTCATTTGGACTTAGGAGTATCTTTGTATCAAGCAAATGCGTAAAGCTATATTGTTATTACGAAAATACTTTGTTACTTTCAAATTACTCATGCCATTTAAATATGTCACTTTCGTTACTATCATGTGGTTTGCGCTCAGAAGTATAGAAATAAAAAAGAATTTGGTGCATGCTTTAAGATGGCATAAAATTTTTGGTATGTATTAACATACCAGGAAGGCGGGAACAGCCTTCGCTATCTAGGAACTGACCACAAAGGTTTGTCACATGGATTTTTTTGGCTGCACAACCCCGGCCATTATTAGGACTGCTTGGTCCCTTGACGTTCCAGAATTTGATGCTCGAATGTCTCGGCAGTGGCGACTTGGAACGGCTTTTCTTCATAGAGCGCCATGATGAGGATAGTCATTAGGAGTTCTCGCACTGGTTTTGTACATGAATCTTTTGGCTTTAGAGCAAGCCTCTTTTTTTTTAAATAGTGACTTGCAATTTTCAATCAATTTTTTGTAAGTAATCTAAACAATTGTGATGGTGTGT
Source organism: Macrobrachium rosenbergii (assembly GCF_040412425.1). Taxonomy (NCBI): domain Eukaryota; kingdom Metazoa; phylum Arthropoda; class Malacostraca; order Decapoda; family Palaemonidae; genus Macrobrachium; species Macrobrachium rosenbergii. The sequence continues at coordinate 68,760,542 of NC_089743.1, forward strand.
GAAAACTGTTATAGTCTGCATGTATTGAGCTCATGTCTCATGAAATTTTTTTCAGCAAAAGTTCCGCTTTTGTTCAAATTATTTAAAGCTATATTTCGGGCGTGGATAGTTGTCCTCCCGTTAAACGGTCTGCAACCCTATGAAGGACTCCTCTTTCAAAGGACTTCATGCATAAGTATTTTAACCCATAATTTGTAACAAGAGCTCTCTCTCTCTCTCTCTCTCTCTCTCTCTCTCTCATATATATATATATATATATATATATATATATATATATATATATATATATATATATATATATATATATATATATATATATATATATATATATATATATATATATATATATATATATATATATATATATATATATATATATATATATATATATATATATATATATATATATATATATAATCATAAGCTACAAACGTCCTTTAATATCAATTCGCTTACCTCGGAAATAATATATTTTCATATATGTTACCGAAGGGGAATTTTTAGTTGATAATAAGTTCGTCGTTCCGTGGGCTCGAACCAGCGAAGGACAAGAACTCAGGACTACAGTGGACGCATTAACCCATCCGGCCGGATGGGTTAATGCGTCCATTGTAGTCCCCACGGGACGACGAACTTATTATCAACTAAAAAATTCCCCTTCGGTAACATATATGAAAATATATTATTTCCGAGGTAGAGCGAATTGGATATTAAAGGACGTTTGTAGCTTACTGATTATATATGAATCACGATGTCGTGATAAAAAGTCATATATATATATATATATATATATATATATATATATATATATATATATATATATATATATATATATATATATATATATATATATATATATACATATATATACAAATATAGATATCATGCTCGCATATCTAGTAAATACATATGATTAACTGTCTCGCTATATGTTTTTCTAAACTTTATATTTTTTCTCATTTTTGGCGAGAAACTAGAAACGCGCATGTCAAGGTTTATTAGTTAATTTAGCCATCGGTTCGATGTAACAGATGTCATGCAAATGTCCGCGCATTACTTGTGCCAGATGTACAAATCACATGAGGTTCTCCGAAGTCGAGATATTTACATCTGAAGTAATTCCCAGTTGAGCAAAATTAGTATAATTATTTCTTTTGCCATCGTCGACGTTTAAATTGCCGTCTCACATTTTTAAAACACTCATTTTTGCATTTATTGCCGCATTTGAATAAACATGCCAGTCAGTGCGATTTTTTGGCAGTCATAATTTCTGTCGCCTCTTTATTGACGTTTTGACCTTTTCTTCTTGAACTCATTACCCAAAAGCTGGGAAGCCTAACGTGCAGGAAAAACGCCTTGGCGAATATACATGTATGATTTTTTGTGGAACATAACTTTGTAAACTAACTCCTTTTGCTTTCAAATTTAATGTTGGAAATATTTCGTTCTTTTCCTTCTCGTTTTGCAATGTGTGTACTCATGTATCTGCGTTTGTTACTTACTTTATTGTCGTTCTTGCTACTCTTTGTGCTTTTTACTGCACTTGGCTTTCAAGCATTTACAACATTTTATTTACTTTATAACAACCTTCAGCCAGATTATGGAATAAGAAGTGTGTTAGATTTTGCACAGTCCATATTTGATTTTTAATTAGGCTATTGTGATAGAGTCAAGGTTATAACAGTATCACTGTATTCCCTGGTAAATTTGACATCGCACAGTTTTTGTGTAGCCTATATCACTTGTTTAATACATCTTCCAGCGAACGGTGCTTCTTTTACATGAATTGATTCAGTTGAGGATATTAAATTGCTTTTTTCAAAGTATGACTTTTTTATTCTTTTGTGTCCACAATTATAAGTTTGTAAGCTGTTAGTGAATTATGGAGATCCGTATAAATCATATTATTTCTCACATGAACACTAGCACCCTAAAAGTTTTCAGCTTATTTTACTGGCCACGATAATAGTGCGTTATTTGATAGTTTGTCTTTTTACCTTCCAGGTTAAGATTTTATCTTGAAATAGTTTAAAACTTGAAGTGTTTTAAAACATTCCTTACGAAATAGACTAGGGTCGCTTATATTCATTATGCATTGCACTGAATATTTGTAATATTTTCGCTTCGAAAAACTATTGTAGGATGTGAAGTTAAGGGTAGGATGGTTTCTCACAAGGTGTTATTGTTTCCGTGGTTAAGTATTTCTGCATCAATGAAAGTCAAATTTGTAGAAGATCGGCATGTTTTGTGAATGCATTATTAAGAGCTTTAACTGCGCGCATCGGCGACTGATTAGAATAGGAGTAAAATTTTAAAATGCGTTTAGCTACATGATTTGTGCAAAAGTAGGTATTTTATTCTACATCCTCCCTTATTTATGTAAGTGGAAAAAGAGTCCTTAAGCGTACATTCAGATAATCCCCGAACTGATATACACTTCAAACTCTCTTGCCAATTACCGACGGCATATGTTTACGTTGCCATTAAATGATTAGCTTTAGTGGTCTGCCTTAGCAATTCGTCGGGGTTTCTCTCAAAATCTGGAAGGTTCTGACTGTTTTGTGTAACTCATTAGTTCTCATTCCAGTTTTTCGTTTTACCACCTGTGCTTCCCTTTCTAAGCGAACTGAAGTGCCCTCGAAACCCTGAGGTTCCGTCATACTGATATGGTATCTTGAGTAAATCCTTCTGGTTCCTCAGATCCTTTCTTGGTTCCTGCGTCTTTCTCCACAGATGATCTGTTGAGTTTACAAACCTGGAGAGGTTCCTCACAGTCCTCTGCTTCCGTTACTTACCAGGTGCATTCATCGGGGGTAAAACACTCAAGTGCTTTTTCAAGTTATCTAGTAATTAATAACCGCAACCAGTTCCTTAGTAATCCTTGTAATAATTCTTAGTATTTAGATGTTGAAATTTCCCGGGTAAACCCCGCCTGGGTTTTCGTTTCAGACGTCTGTCGCTAGAAAAGTGATTGCTCTGATAAAGACTGTAAGCGTGAGATATCTTAACTTTATTTGTTGGTCTGTCTATTAGTAAGGTGATTTATCGTTGTCAGTTTATATCCTTATTCATTCATTATAGGTTTCACTTTTGAAATCACATTCCACATTAGCAACCCAACATGCTATAATACACCCAGTTCCCCACATCATCACATTCTGAACCACCTTAATTGTTGAGAAAATTACCTTCTTGTTTTGTTGAATATTTACACCCTTCTAAGGTTAATGGTGCTTACACTAAGAGTGGCTGTCAGTCATTTTCTGTACCTGGATTCATAATTAACTAAAGGTGAAAACCAGGTTTCTTCTTATCGTGGAGAAATCTTCTTTTCCATTTAAAAAAATTCATGAATGATATGCTAACACCATTGGCAGGAAAATAATTGCACAAAAAAAAAAAAAAGAGAATCCGGTCTCTTAACTGATTAATAATTTTATACAAATAGGCGTCACACCATATGCGCAGAAATGAGAACTTACTCTGTAATATTTACATGACTCATATCTATGTAAGAGTCGTCGCTGGCAGCATGTCGTATTACTCTGGACACAAAATTAGTGACATTTTTCATTCTAACTATCAATCCTTGCTAGTTTATTATATTCATTCTGCAATAATTAATAACAAATATTAATTATGATGTTAATATTAATATACAAGTATTCCCAATACTCATTGACCTATTTCATTGTATTTCAGATTAGCAAAGTGACCTGCAAGAGGATCGTTAGTGATAACAGAGGATGTCTTAGAACTTAGAAATTATGAATCAACTTTCCAATTTTAAAAACGATTGAGGTAAGTACTTGTAAAGCTTCTGGTTGGTGTTTTTTCTTTATAACGATAAAATCATTTGGTTTAGAGGTAAGAGCAAATGTGGTGTATATATGCATATATAATATATATGCATATATATATATATATATATATATATATATATATATATATATATATATATATATCATGAGTATATGGATAAGTATATTTATGTATATGTATATATATATATATATATATATATATATATATATATATATATATATAGATAGATAGATAGATAGATAGATAGATATATATATATATATATATATATATATATATATATATATATATATATATATCTTGAGTATATGGGTAAGTATATTTATGTATATATATATGAAAATATTTTTCAAGACAAAGCATCTTTTCCATCGTACTGATAGCAAGGAAACATTGTCTTTTTCGTTGTAATCGGCGACAAAACGACTTCCATGGAGTTTTTAGAGCCTCGTTTTGTGCGGACACAAACGTTGGTTTTAAACACATTACTAAACTAACCGATACTCTGCTGTCCTTATTTAAAGTGGACTCGTTTTGAAGAAATCAAAATGGTGATAAAGATACAGTCGTGCACAGGTGCTTTTATCCTCCTTGTAGTTAAGAAGATTTCAGACTGATGTGAGTATTGTGATTATAGAGTGTTGAAGTTTATAAATATAGCGAAGTAGTAAGGTAGATAGGTAGAGAAAAGAACCTCATCCTCATTATAAATTTGTGTTATTACAAAGGACTGTTAACTGGTTCTCATAAATTTTTCCTTATAATCAGATTATATATATATATATATATATATATATATATATATATATATATATATATATATATATATATATATATATGACATTTTTATCACACCGTGATTTTTATACAATCATGAAGCTACAAATGTCGCTTAATTCCCGAGGCAGCGTGGATTTGATTTTAAGCGACATTTGTAGCTTCATGATTATGTGTATATATATATATATATATATATATATATATATATATATATATATATATATATATATATATATATATATATATATATATATATATATATCAGTGCGAATGCAAAATAACTGGAGGGAAAGCAATCTTAACAATAAATTAAGAGAAATAAAAGAAACTGTAGACCCGTGGCCATCATCTTATCAGAATTGCCGCAAGTTTTCAGTAATGTTGACACGGCTAAGAATTGGTCACACTAAACTGACACATGGTTACCTGATGAGTAACCCCCATGCCCCTATACCTATGTGCGAAATATGTAATGTACAAATAACAGTAAAGCATGTTTTAAAGGTATGTCCAAAATATAGAATCCAAAGAAACATTTTATTTAGAAGATATTCCTTTAAAGATATACTGTCAGAAAATGACAAATTTCCACTTTTTAATATTTTAAAATTTAATTTTAAATTTAATCATTTACATGATAAAATATAAGATTCATAGAATAATTTATAATATATTCCTAATTAAGTTAAAATATAAGATTCATAGAATAATTTATAATATATTCCTAATTAACTTAATTAATTCTTAGATTAACATAAGTCACTAGTTATAATTAAATTCTTAGAGAGTTTAAATAGCTTGTCTAATCCTTTGGGCCAGCCTAGGAGAGTTGATATTAACTCAGTGGTCTGGTTAAACTAACGTTAAAAAAAAAAAAAAAAAAAATAAAAATATATATATATATATATATATAAAAATATATATATATATATATATATATATATATATATATATATATATATATATATATATATATATATATATATATATATATATATATATATATATATATAATATATATATATATATATATATATATATATATATATATATATATATATATATATATATATACTGTATGTATATATATATATATATATATATATATATATATATATATATCAGTGAAGGTGGACCATGGAAACGTACTAGTCTCCGCATAATTCTTTATTTCCAACGTTTCCTAATAAAAAAAACTTTATTACATCATCAGGGAATCTGTTAAATAATGAATAAAATTACTTTAAAAATTCGTCTAAAAATCAATAAAATTCATAAAAAAACAGCACAGTTAGAATACAAGATAAAAAAAAACGAAAAAAAAACAAAAAAGACATAAAAGCAAAATCAAAGACCACTAACCAACCTTATACCAAGAAGGCAGAAGACAGAATGCATAAATAAAAAGTTAACTCAGGTAGACCTGAGTGGAGGAGGTCTGGGTATTTAACTGGGGAACCAGTTGTTTAATAAATAATGATTCCAGGATAGGCAGTTTGCATGCATTGCTTGTTTGGCCTATGATACAGAAAACATTAAAATCTATACATGTTTTACAATTTTTTGAATGGTTTCTTATGCTTGAATGTTCGGGATTGGAGAGCCTACAGCCAGTTCGAAAACTTAATCCCCGATGAGAGTCGATTCTGACCCTCAGTAACCTCCTCGTGGATCCGACATATGTCCCAGAGTTACACTTAGGGCAAGTATACTCATATACCACGTTAGAGGTCAAAAGCGGGTTTAATCGATCTTTGTATCTGAAAAAGGAACCGATCGTTAGTGGATTTTTAGGGATTAATTTTAGATTAATGGCACCATAATGTGCGAACCTTTGTCGAAAAGAATCATCATGTAAAAAAGTGTATTTATTAAACAACTGGTTCCCCAGTTAAATACCCAGACCTCCTCCACTCAGGTGTACCTGAGTTAACTTTTTATTTATGCATTCTGTCTTCTGCCTTCTTGGTATCAGGTTGGTTAGCGGTCTTTGATTTTGCCTTTACGTCTTTTTTTTTTTTTTTTTGTTTTTTTATCCTGTATTCTAACTGTGCTTTTTTTACGAATTTTATTGATTCTTAGACGAATTTTTAAAGTAATTTTATTCATTATTTAACAGATTCCCTGATGATGTAATAAAGTTTTTTATTAAGAAACGTTGGAAATAAAGAATTATGCTGAGATTAGTACGTTTCCATGGTGCACCTTCGCGCTGATGCGTGCCACTGGCCGTCGCCTACTTCTGTCTTATATATATATATTTATATATATATATATATATATATATATATATATATATATATATATATATATATATATATATGTGTGTGTGTGTGTGTGTGTGTGTGTATATATATATGATGTATGTACATATATATTGTTACATAACAGAACAGTTCATGAAGAGAAGTGAAATCATTTTTGTGATGTGTTCATCTGGCCTGGTTTTAGAGTTACCACAGGCAGAGCTCCTCAGGTTGAGCAATGTCTAGAAAGGGATTATTTCTTATTCAGGGCCTAGTTTCAACTAGTGCTAAAGGCCGCACCTATCCCAACTCTTGTGTCGACATAATTCTTTCACTCTCAGGGGACAAAAATTATCTTGTCTGCTGTTGACTCCACAGTGGTTTTCAGGACAAAATTCATCCTTTTCAGTTTATTCACTCTCACTCAGAAGTGAACTATAGGGGGTAATCTGAGAGATGAATTTTCAGGTTATTTTCCATTAGCAAGCTGAGTTAGAACATACAGATAACAAGGGCTTCACAAGAAAATGAGGGCTTCAAGCTCTCCGCTACATGAAAAACCCAGAAAAGAGAAAATTAAATGATACACTGGACTCAGGTACAACAAAAATTAAAATGTGAGGTCCTGGGAATGAACTCCCTTTTTAAATAGAAATTTAATCAAATGAATTCCTTTTACAAAACAAATGGGGCTTATGTGGGAATGCAAGTTTTAAATTTAAAATACCACAAATGCGAGTTACTTTGTTATAAAGACGGAAAACGAATTTGTTATGGTCTCTATTTTTTCTTGTTTGGCATCGTCGTAAAGTCTTCACTCAACGCGTTCTCTGTGGAGAACATCCCGTTTTCTGCGGTGCCTTTCCTGACCTAAGGTCGAGAAGAATATATATTTATCATCACAATTGTAAACTGTGTATATGTTGTCTTTCCAAGCAATCATGTATTATGTACAAGTAACAAGTTATTTATTTCATATGTCAGACATTGTTTATCACTATGTTCTCTGTATGAACCTGTCCTGTTTTTAAGAAACTAGTTTGACCTCAGGTCACCTGTAAATCTTTGTACCAGCAGTCTCTGCGAACTACGCAGACATCCGCATCCCGCTTTATAAGCAGCTAACTTTCATCAATAAATCAGCAGTACTTGTCTCCCTGCTCATTATTTCGCACCTCTCTCACAGTGGTGACTCCTGGAGTGGTTCCCAGAAGCCATTAACAGACCCAAATGGCGACTAAGTCTTGGCCCAATGAACCTAATCCGCTCCCTTAACGGACTAACTACAGCGCTCTAACAAAGCATTTGGGCGTTAACCGACACCCAGTCCTGCCAGTCCCTGCCCTTGTCGCCAGGCCCCAGGGAGCCCGCCATCTGTTCCATGGCGCCCCACCAGTATGGTTCCCTCCTGAAGGCGTTCCCAGAGGTCTTCAAACCCGAGCTCCGCCAAATGCCCGGGACTCCTGCCAAACACGGGATATACCACCATATCAAGATGAAGGGCCCCCAACACACACGAAGTTCCAACGGCTTCCCCGCAGCGCCTTCAGGAGGCCAAAAAAGGCCTTCACAGAGATGGAGAGGATGGGCATATGCAAAAAGGCTCCCGGTCTGTGGGCTTCCCCTCTTCACATGGTGCAGAAAGCAGACGGCACCTGGAGGCCCTGCAGTGACTACAGGTGGCTGAACCTGGTTACAGAGCCTGACCACTATCCCCTGTCGAACATGCAGGACCTGTCGGCCTCTTTCCACAGGGCCAGGATATTCTCCAAAATGGACCTACTAAAATCTTATTTTCAGGTCACAGTAGCTCTGGAGGACATCCCCAAGAACGCCATCGCCACGACCTTCGGGTCCTACGTCTTCGCCTTCTCCACCTTCGGTGTGAGGAACACGGGCGCGACCTTCCAGAGGTTGATGGACAGCATCCTGGGGGACCTGGACTTCTGCGTCTGCTACGTCGACGATATCCTAATCTTTTGCAGATCCCGGGAGGAACACCTGCAACACATCCAGAAGGTCCTGCAGCGCCTGCAGGAGAGTGGCCTCATCGTCAGGTTTGACAAATGCACCTTCGTGTCGAGAAGGTGCAAGTAACAAGTTATTTATTTCATATGTCAGACATTGTTTATCACTATGTTCTCTGTATGAACCTGTCCTTTTTAAAGGAACTAGTTTGACCTCAGGTCACCTGTAAATCTTTGTACCAGCGGTTTTTGTGAACTACGCAGACGTCCGCATCCCGCTTTATAAGCAGTTAACTTTCATCAAAAAATCAGTAGTATTTGTCTCCCTGCTCATTATTTCGCATCTCTCTCACATCATTATTAATTCCTACACTTGGCGGCCATCCTCACTGGGGGCCTTCACGATACAAAGGAATGGACACATGACATTCTTACTGGCCTGATTTATGTTAATGTAAAAGGCAAATTATGAAATTAAACTGGTATAGTTATTTACGTTATTAATGGAAAAGAAATTTAATGTGGTTTCCGCACAAGTGAAAATAATTCTCTTCATGACGCTGATTCAGTGGCCTCTCTCCAGGATTTCCACGGTTGCTTTGTGATAATATCCTATGGATTTATGAAATTCTCTGTCCTACCCTATGCAAGAAGCGCTGGGCACATGCTCTCCATTCTTTGTCATGCAATAAGCTACCTAGTTCAAAAATTTAATATCATGCATTGCTCATTGGCTGGCAAATAGCAAAATAATAAATCTGACTATGTAGCTCCGCTACGACCTTGATTGGAATGCGGGCCTGCCTGAACTGTGTGGTGTTTTTAACTTATGCAGTTTCTAAGTTTCCTATTCATAAATTGTAAATGCGTAACTCATTTACTGCGCACATTCCTACCTAGTCTGTCTTATTCATATAACAATGATAATAATATTACTTACCTTGGCCTGTATCCGTCTTTGCTTGGGAGAATATTGCATGAAATTAATATGATCTGACTTTTATGTTTGAATTAATTCGTATTTAATTTTCCAAGTTCTTTATATCTCTGTGGGATAGCTAGCATAAGCTAAATAATGAATTACAGAGATCGTGGCAAGATATCGCCATTGTTACGTGGGTCATTCGGTTAATGAGTTTAAAGATTAGTTAACTGGATTTATATTGCCTTGTTTTACTTAAGACCCACGTAATTCTGTCAATTAAGGCTAAAATTAACTCTAAAGGACAGATATTGAATAGATCAGGTCGCCAATTAATACTAGTTAACAAAGAATAGAGGTTTATTCATAACCACTTGTTTGAATTCAGCAAACTTACTGGAACACTAGTTTCAACAAAAAAAGTAAACTGAAATGAAATGGATTATTTACATGAGCTAACAGCAGCTCAGCATGTTAGTCCTACTTAGGACAAACCTCAATGCTACATAGAATGAACGCAACAGATTTATGTGCATCTTAGGCGCTCTATCAGGCATTTACTGCAAGGTCGAATTGAGGCTTCTTGGCACTGAGGATGCGGATTCTTCTCCAAGAAAGAGGATTTTTGTTCAGGCCCAAGACGAACACGATTCTGGACTTTCGAAACACCCTGTATAAATGTGTGCATATGTGTCTGTGTGTGTACATGCATTTCTAATTGAATGCTGAGGTGCATGTGGTATCCATTACATTAAAACAACACTTTTCTAGTCTTCTGAATCTCCTCTTACCTACGAGGCTATAAGGTTAAAACGAAAAGACAAAAATCGTTGCTTTGTTGCATTTTATTCTCTTCTGCCTCTGACAGCTGTTTCAGCTATTCACTCATGGCCTTGATCAGGGCCACAAGAGATCCAAAATGGAACAGCGATCCAATATAAAGATGAGCACAGTCAAAATCAAATATTACAACAAAAGCCCAGTTAAAGGAAAAATCAACAAGGGAAGAAATTTCAAAGATCAGGACTGTTCTCTATAAAACTTCTAAAGCCACTTCCCCCAGCTTTGTTGAGTTCTGATGGTCTGTAGTACTTTCTTCTACCGCAGGAAGAACATAGTCTGAAGACACCTGGACAGTCAATGTAGGTTGCTGTAGTCCGATGCTCACCACTCCAGCGACCACAAGCTTCTCCTAGCCTATCTCGGTGTCTCTAAGGTCATTTAGAGGCGGTTTCTTGCCATGCACATCCACAAAATACTGGTGGATGGGTCCGTTGTTGCAAAGGGCTTGAAGTCGTGTCCTTAGAGTTATAATATGCCTAGATTAGTTTATATTGAGAGGGTTGCTTACTTCTTTCAAAGAATTAAATTTGTAAACCACTTACATGGTTCCCTTGGTGCTAGTGCTGTTCTTCATCACAAAGCTAGATACCATGGTGTAGTGGCTGAAAACTTTTAGCGATACTATCTCGTAGAGTGACTTCAGTGTTGCTCCATTGGTGATGATCCTCCAAAAGGCATCTGCCTCTTTTTGTAAGTTGTTCCTTAGTCAATTTCAAAACTTTGCCCTTGCTTTCGTCACTGCTCTGGGTTTATGTATAGAACTCATTCATTTCTTTCCTTATGTCCTCTCTCTGCTGGGCTATCGTTGTTTGTCAATATCTGCCTCACATGCTTCAACTCCATGTGGGGAGATATCCTGATGAGTAGACCATTTTGATGAAGGCACTAATGAAGGCCTTTGTATAAAGCGGGGGAGCGGTCCACATAAAGTGTGGCTTCAAAAAGCAATTAGACGTACGGAATTCAGCCACACTTTAAGGGTAATTATCAAGTCTTACCTACCAAGCTGTTATTCCTTTGATAGAAATTTATATGTATATGTAGTATGTATATATATATATATATATATATATATATATATATATATATATATATATATATATAAACCTATATCACGGGAACAACAGCGCGTTAAGACTAGATAATTATCCTTAAAGTGTTGCTGAATTCCGTAAATCTAATGCCGTTTGAAGCCACCCTTTATGTGGGCCGCTGCCTTAATGCAAAGGAGAAATGCCCAGATTCATACAAAAGGTTCATCAGTGGTACCTTCATCAAAAGGCTTCATTATCAAAATCTGGGACATCTACTAGGAAATCTGACCTCTTAAAATGTTCAAAAGAAATGTTTTATTTTAATTTAGAAATAGACGTATTGCGCTGCTATTTTTTACCCCTTTCGAGAAGCTGCCATAGTTTCTCCTCGAAAAGGGAAAAAGGAAAATTGATGAATCAGAATATTTTAAATTATCAACATTAACAGTTTATTATCACACTATATGGTAAAAGCCATGAACGAGTTTTTCCAGAGTTTGTCACATTTAATGATGACACACGGGAATAATTGTAGGGTAAAAAAACATGAGCTGTGAGAAATTACGAATGAAGCAGCTCATCACTGAGTCACGTCAAAGTTCCGTCCGGGTTAGATTAATTTATGAAATTGTGCATTAATGTAATTATCTCGTTTTTGTTTCTAGCTGTAGGTAATTGGTTACCACATCATTTATTATGGAAATTAAGACCAAATTATAGGAATCACATTAAAAATTATAAAAAATATTAACCTGGTCATGTAGCCAACAGCTGAAGGCAGCACAGATACTAATCACTGGAAATATGGGTGTAACATCGGCCTCAATAATAAGAATTGGAAAGCCTTAGGTACTTTTTTAAATATTTCTTATTGTGTAAATAATATAATATCCTTGATTACATGAAATTATTTTGAACTGAATAATATATATTTCAATGAATAGGGCTCGGAGGTAAGAAATAAAACTCCTAGTTTGGATGTCAATTATTTAATAAATAATAGTTGATTTTCCCATACTAAAATCCTTGATTTTAAAGAAATATCAGAATTATTTACCTATACTTTTGAGTTGAAACTAATTTAAGGAGAAGTTTCTTAAAAGAATGTCTTGATATTGGGAATTAATTTGTTAAAACATATTCAATATTCTCTGTTAACCTAGTCTATGGAAGCTTTAAAAAGAAAATATTTCAAAAGAAGAATATTCTAAACTCTATTACTCAGTTATTTGCTTTTCTGGCCACTAGTTTATTGCCCTATGATGTCCCCGTACCCACTTTCACTTTCGAAATCCGTCATTGACGGTCCCATTAGGTGTTTGGATGACCTGAAGAGATGCCAGTAGCATAAAACTGCAAATTTATGCCTGGTTAAAGATTCCAGTGAATTTTCTGCAGTGGAAAAAGTTGTCAGATCCTGAGATCTCGAAGTAAATATTTGAGTCTTAGGGAGTCTGTAGATTGATTTATAGATTTTAGGCATACATGCCAAGCACTGGGGCCACTAAGGCCATTCAGCGCTGAAACGGAAATTGACAGTGAAAAAGTTTCAAAGGTGTAACGGGAGGAAAACCTCGCAGATGCACCATGAATCAATTGTTAGGAGAGGGTGGAAAGTAAGATGGAAGAAAGAGAATATGAACGGAGGTACGGTGAAAGGAATGAAAGAGGGTGCTGCTAGAGGCCGAAGGGACCTTCAGTACAAGTAAATGGAATTTGAATCAGTCGTCAGAGAAACTTTGTTTATAAATTATTCGATACCTTAGGCGTAATTTTTTTGGGGGGTGCGGCGGTTAGTAGGGGACTACTTTTATTAGACTATGATATTTATATGAAGTTATTTTTTCCTATTCTAAAAATATTTCACAGTCATTTCTCTCTCTCTCTCTCTCTCTCTCTCTCTCTCTCTCTCTCTCTCTCTCTCTTGTTCTTCTTCGTCTTCTTTTTAATATTATATCCTTTCTTTTTCCCCTTATATTTTAAGTAATACATAGCCCTCCGTGTTACTGCCATGGAAACGCATCGAAATATAAAAGGTGGTCATGTCCATTTAACAAAGTTATATGATTTTTATGAGTGCTTTCTAAACCTTAAAAAAAGTGGAATTTAGAAATTTCTATAATTTACGACTAACGGAAAGTTAATTTTTAGTAGCCAATTCAGGATAAGGAGGGAGCGGATCCATATTTCGGGATTTTAGGAGCTTTTGTACTTCGCTGACTCGTTGTGCCATCAGCTTCCTCAGTTCTGTAGTATAAGGGTCGACCTGATGGAGGAAAAAATGCACCATTACTCATTAATGATGATAATAATAATAATAATAATAATAATAATAATAATAATAATAATAATAATAATAATAATAATAATAATAACAACAGGAGTAAAATTTTACTATTACTGTAAGTATGAAGACAGATGGAAACCAAGAAGAGCAATAAAGAAGGTTAAACCACAAAAGAAATGATCGAACGGCTCTTTATAGATACTTGCGTTTAAGGAAGCAAGGAAGATATACCAAGAGAAAATTCCAAAGCGTATAGCTAGAGTAAAGCAACAGTCATCAAATTGATTAGTCCTAGCAACTATGGATTTCCACACACTAAGTTCGGGAAAACGGGGCTTGTCAAGTGTGTCCTCTTTAGATGGAAGAGCACAAGAAATAGGACCTAGGTAATACTTACCAGACAGTGGGGACATCTTGCGGTAGAATACAGAAAGGAGAGAAACTCATGGTCATAGATTAAGCATATTATTCCTGTTGCACCCCAATTGAAGGAAGTGAAAGGAAGACGCATCTCAAATTATGGGA